>NW_009953703.1:3012398-3062657 GCF_000747805.2 Chaetura pelagica | reverse complement strand
CCCAAGTTGTCTGCGGATCATTATGTGCTGTACTTCTTTTGGACCTAGGCACAAAGCAAGGAACTTGTCCCATGATTAGTTGCTCCCTGCTACTTAAGCCGTTTTTTTTCATATGAGAGGTAAAACTGAGCACACTCTGTCCACTTGCAGCCTGAAAAAAATGAGAAAGCCTTGAATCTTGCCCCAACCTCATAGTAAACTACCTTTTGTCCACCTGCATGCATACTTCCTCCTGTTAATGCTTCTTGCAACATTTTGCAAGAACTGCCAAACAAATGAACAGACAATATCTTGCACGCACGATATGGCTGGGCTTTGTTTACAAAGGAAATCAATCTTCCTTCAGCAAAAGCCAAAAGAAAACGTAACTGCTTATTGTACTGGCTGTCCTGCATAGTCTTCATGAATCTTCCCTGGAGAATAGGTTGATAATCTCAGGGTTTCTTAATCAGATTTCCAAAGCATTTGCCTAGCTTTGATGCATGGGAACATATGGAAGAGCTGTGTGCATCACTCCTAGCAGACAGTCCTCTATGTCCACAGTTCTCCCAGTAATTTACCTTTCTGTGTTCTAGCTTGTGCTCTGGCAAAGAACATGCCTGAGAATGTGCATCTCTGTTCAAACACTGTCTACAGATTTTCTTTCCTGGCTTCATCCATACCGAAAAATTGAGGATATATTTCTTTTCTCTTTTACATGACATTTTTGGTTAAAGGAAGTCATAGTCCGATTGAAAGCCTGAAAGCATGCGAAAGCAGTCTCTCTATATTAAGAACCCCCAGTGGGAAATCCCTAGTTGCATTTCCTTCTGCATCATCACCAGGAAACCAGGAACACAAGGTCACCAACAGCAGCATGGAGCGGATATAACCCACGGTCAGATCCTTGCCCCAGTTCAACCCACACGATCTCAATGAACACTTTGAATGCAAAAGTTATAGGAAGATTTGTACAGTATCTCCAAGTATTTTTCTAAAATCACATGAGAAATAGACATCTCAAGAAAAAGTCTTAAAACATCTCTTTCAAATTCTCAAAAACATGTTGACTTGATTTTGTCAGTGTCTGCCCTTCCCCTTTTCCATATAAATTGTTGCATCTTTCTGTTTTATTATTCCATTTGAAATTATTATGCAAAGTGGATTGTTTGAACTGTAGCACAAAATTGTTTGTGGAAAAGATACAATTCCATTATTTGCTATATATAATAGTGTCTTTTCATTATATTGGATTAATTCCTAGCCACATTTTTCCTTACTGAAAAACTAGGCTCAGTTTGGAAGCCTTTCCATGAGCAGAATTCGCTCCTGGATTAACAAGGCTGATGTCACCGCTCTGCAATTCTGGGTTAAGCCACAGTAACTCCCCTGATCTCAATAAAGCTGCAACAGCAGAAAACTCCAACAAGCCAACAGTGAGTCACCCCCAGGCAGCCCTACATGTGGAAGGGGTTCTTGATGTGTCCAAACAGTAATCAAAAAACTCCTTCCATTTTTTTACCGAATGCTCGCCACATTGCACTGTGGAACATGGGTTCAATATCCCAATGAACATTTAGAAAATTTACACAAAACAAAAAACCAAAGAGCTGATTTTAGTGTCAGTGATCTATACACATCAGTGACCTGAAGTTATTTGAAATACCAAAGGTCATCATGCTATAAGGCAACAAAATTGATTAAACGTTCCTGATTAGATGAAGTCCCAGCATAATAATCCTTCATGAAATAGTGTCACATATGGCTTTCTTCTCAGTTTGGTACCTTGACTATAGCACCATGGGACAGACTCCAAGTTTTTTATCGAGAACGTGCTTGTGATTTCAGCCCAAGAACAAAATGGGAATTCAATGTCACACCCACTGTTTGCAGAACCAGGCAATGTTGATTGCACATCAGCTTGCATATTTATGTTAGACTTTCCTTGTTCCATAGCCCTCTTCTTTTCCCATACAATTCATACAGAGGAACTGCTAAGAAAAAAGAGAGCAAGGAATTTCCCAGCTTCAGAAGCAGCAAACATCAAGTTTAATGTGCCCAGCATCGTTCTATTTAAAGTATTGGTAAATGAGCCAACAAACTCCTGTCCATGAGCATTACATCACATGTTGCCACATTTCTCTGAGGCTGTAGAAAGCTGTAATATGTTCACTAATGAATTGCATGGTATGTACAGGCCATATGGCACACTGGAGTTGTACAGTACAATGCTCTAGTTATGGGGTACATAACAATCAGTATCTGACATCTGTATCATCACGTTTATGCAACGTCTCCCAAGGAGAGTACATGTTAAAATAAACAGTGAATATTTTACTGCTTGCTCTCTTGTGTGTTTGTTAGAATTTGGTTTATATGTTATTTGTTTATAAAATCATTTGCGCTAATAACCCAAAACACCAACATATTTTGTATTTTCCTCTGTGTCCTAATTTCACTGCTGCTGCGGGAATAGGGAGAAGGTGATTGGCTCCTGTTATTTTGTTTCAAAAGTTCCAGCTGCTGACTAATTACCCTGTTGGAAAAGCAAATATAGCTGTTTCCCGTATCTACACTACATCTTCTTATTTCCAAACATGAAACTATGGGAATCCAAGACAGTTAATATGTCAGGCTTTATTTACATAGCTCTTCAGTTATCATGTGGACCAGCATCTCTGCCCAACCTTTTTGGATTATAAAAGGATTTTGTTGAAAGATAAAATGCTAGGGACTGGGTTAAGTATGTAAATAAATTTAAACAAACACATAAACAAAAAGCAGAACACTTGGACTATCTCTGTGCATTATGGTAAATGAAGCCATAATCTCCTAATGCCCCTGACAATGAGGTCTCTCCATTAGCTAATAGCCGGTTTTAAACACAGTCTTACAATAATTCTACCAACTAAACAAACATTTGAAATTGAACAGACACACATGTGCATAATTATTATTATTTACAAGGCAGAAAATGTACCACATTATGTTTCACTGCCTATATTCCATTTGTTAAATTTTGAACAGTAAAACCCTGCATGCAACTGTGCAAGCCATAATAAAAAAAGTCCTTTGAAGTTAAACCAGCTTTGAGTTATCCTCCCAGCTCCCTCAAAAGCTGCTGTACCTACAGGAGCTGCCTTTCTGGGAGAGCAGACCTACCTTTAACAATTGAAGAAATAAGCCACGCAGGTCATT
This sequence comes from Chaetura pelagica, assembly GCF_000747805.2. Lineage (NCBI taxonomy): Eukaryota > Metazoa > Chordata > Aves > Apodiformes > Apodidae > Chaetura > Chaetura pelagica. The sequence goes on along the minus strand of NW_009953703.1, from coordinate 3,059,480 downwards.
ATACTGGGCTGGATCATTGGGGTTCCTGCAGCCGTTCATTCTGAGTACAGAAATCCTGGAAGTGCTCAGTCAGAGAAGCAAGATTCTGCTTTTCTCTTCAGCCCAAGCATTGCTGCTCTTCCGCTTCTTGTCAATATTTAACTAGTTTGTCAAGTTGGATTATATCGCCTGTCCTAAATCCCACTCCTTTAATTCCAACTAAGTGGGTGTGCTTCCCACGTAGCCTCTTAGTCAAATATTGATAGCTTATCAAAGTCATTTGTTTGGTCTGAAAGGTTTCTTGCTGAGTGTGTTATCATTTATAGGCTATACGGTTAAGAAACCAATGCACCAGAGAAACCAACATGGGAAACAAACAGCCACGATGTCTGTGTTCTGTAGCAACCTGCACAGAAAACAGGGATTAGTTGGATTTTCAGCATTTCTCAATGATTCTTTGCCACAGAATGACGATTATATAAAAACATCATTCACAGCAATGGGAGGGACTCCAATATATACATACTTTTCAACAGACTAGTATAAAATAATCTGTTTTTTTCAGACTTTCTTTTTTAAAGGAGCCTGAAGGAAGTTCTTCTGCAGGGCTGATCCCAGGCTCAGCCATGGCCTGCAGCCACCTTCTCCCTGCAACTGCTCCCCCATGACCAGAGCTATTTTTGCTGACTACAAACAAGCTGTTTCTGTTTGACTGGCTGAAGATGCAACTACACACTACTATGCACAGGCTCCTACGAATTCGTTTTTTATTTCACTTATGTACATTTCTAAGTATGTCTCTTAGGCACAGACCATTTGCCAATGCCATCCTCAATGGAACAAAACTTTGCTCTCCAAATTTAGAGGCTCTAATAATATCAAGCAGCAAAAACAATGATGCAAAACATGCTATTTCAAGCTATGGTAGTTAACATTAAGAAGTCAGTTATTACCAGCCCAGTGCAATACTTTGTCCCAGGAGGTAGAATTTTTTTAAGAAATGTTAAAATGTCAGCTATTTGTATGGGGGTAAAATGTTGACTTTTAACAGCAAACTTTGCTTATTAGGGATAGGACGCAAAAAAGGACACAGGATTCAGAATTATATATACAAATACTTCCCAGCAATCTCTTCTTCTCTGTCTTGCTTTAAGCTTTTTCACAAAAAAAAAAAATAATAAAAAAAAAAAGGAAAATAAAAAGAAGAAAAAAACAACAGAAAAGGGGTACTTGGAGTCAAAGAGCTTAGTCCCACCAAATAATGGAAGAAAGGAGATTGACACTGCTTGCAAGGAGCAGTGAAGGTACAAGAATCATAGAATCCCATCCAGCCTTTCCTTGAACACATCCAGGGATGGTGCCTCCACCACTTCCCTGGGAAGTCCATTCCAATATCTAATCACCCTCTCCGTGAGGAAGTGCTTCCTGATATCCAATCTAAACCTCCCCTGGAGCAGCTTGAGGCCAGGCCCTCTTGTCTTGTTACTAGTTACCTGGAAAAATAACCCAGCTCCCACCTGACTACACTCTCTCTTCAGGTAGTTAGAGAGAGTGAGAAGGTCCCCCCTGAGTCTCCTCTTTTCCAGGTTAAACAACCCCAGCTCGCTCAGCCTATCCCTATAATGCTTTCCCTCTAGTTCTTTCACCAGCCTCGCTGGTGTCCTCTGGACCTGCTCGAGCACCTCAATATCCTTCTTGAAGTGAGGGGCCCAGAACTGCACAAAGTACTTGAGGTAAGGCCTGAGAAGGTGTAGTCTATCTAGTTGTATTTTCCCAGCTAAAATTCTGGAAGTTTGTGGCTGCTGGGCATTTTCCAATGTCTCTGATAAAACAGAACATTTACATCCCTGTAAAGTAAACTAAAGTTATCTAAAGTTATCTAGGTGTTATTAGTGACTAAGTCTGGTCTGAAAATTTCTATGTACACATGGATGTACATGTTATCAGGTCAAAATCACAAAAACATCATAACTGTGTCTGACTCAAAGGCTGCTGAAGCAAACTGGAGGTTTTCCTCATTCTCCAGGCTTTGAGCTGGGCCAGGCTTCACCCAGACACCTACACCACAGGCACTCTAGGTGGCTTACTGCCATTTCCATACCTCTGGCTTTGAGACAACAAACTCTTCATGTCCAAAACCATCAGATGATGGGTCAGGATTGATGTACAGGGTTTCATCCAGCACAAGATTATTTCAGATCACCAAGAAGTGGTAGAAGATCATATCTGACATTCAAATTGATGGCCACTAACTAACCTTCACATTACAGATAGCAGCTAGTGAAATAATCTATACAATATAAATGGTTCTTCTAAATATAAAGGGATTCTTAACCCAGATACAATCTCTTGAGTAACTTAACTCACTACCCCTTTCCCATTGCTTCTCTGAAACCCACAGCCTGCACTGAAATAGATGTGGAGCCTCAAACACTCAAAAGCAATTCTGTAGTTCTAAATCCAAGCCATGCACAATTGATCTCTGAAACTAGTGGAACAAATGCTGCTCTCTTGAAGCGAGATATTTTTGTCTTTGATAAATAATAACCCATGTGCAATAGTCATAGGAAAAGCAGCTGACCCATATTTCATAACTAGTGGAGCTATGCAATGGGGAAGTTTTCTTTGGCGCTATCATTAGCAGTGCTCAGCTGCTGGGGGCTGTGAGCCGGGTCCCAGTGCAAAACTTCTGAGATCACTGAGTGCTCGAGGCCTCAACAGGAGGAAATGTATTTGAGCTCACTTGGCAGAAGATTTTTATGTGGTTCTTTACAGGTTTTTTTAATTGGTTAAAAAAGAAAAAGCGAGATGTTCCAATTACGTTTTATTCAATTCAACTCTGTGGACTCATCACTATGAGCACTTGCAATCACAGAGAGGCAGCAGATACTGGAGAGTTGTGTCACAAGGATAATGTGTGATAGAGTTCACCTAGCTGCTGGGATTATAAGGTACCATTCATCAATTTGCCATGAGATCCTCTTCAGTGTAACAGAATTGCTATTTCCAAAAACCTATCATTAAATATAACTGTTTAAAATTATTTAATACCTGAAATCTGCAGATCTGAACAAAAATGCTAGACATCAAAAAGTCTTTAGAAAAAGACTGTACTCTTAAGCCTATAATTTATTATAATTATTATTTTGAAGGTGAAACACAACTTACGTTTTCAGAGTTGCATCGAAGCTTGGGTGTTTTCTGCTTTTTTGCAAAGAAATAATTACATTCAGAGTTTACAAGCAAAAAGAGGAGTGCAGAAAACCTGAAAATAGTCAAATTCTGCCTAATACTTGAAGTAATATGAAATACCATTAAAATCAGAAGAAAACACTACAAATTTAGTATAGGAAAATCTTTGTTTACTTAAAGCATTTCTGACTGGGTTTTTAATTATTTATTTATTTCAGTATTGCTTGAGCTTCTCCAGCCAAGCTGCTTGGGTTGCCAACAGGAATAGCTTTCCACATCTGCTGCCAACTGATGTCTCCCCTGATGGTATTCAGAGCTGAAGACCAAAAATTTCACATAGAGTAGAATTAGCTCTTTAATAAATGGGTCTGTGGAGCTGTTCAGCCTAGTCTAAAGCAGCTGTTTCAGTGGTCCTATGGCTTTTGGTAATTGTCTCCAAAACTTCAGTCTGCCATATCAAGGAGTTACCCTGTACTTCCATTGCAAGTCCCAATTTTTGCATTCTTAAAAAATACTTTTAGTGAAATAGAGACCTTGAAGGCTATATTTATGTTAGTTGACATTCTGTGCTGCTTGGGGAGTGAAAGAGCAAAATCTGACCTTTAAATCTCACTGATGATTTTTTGTCCTTTTATTGAAACCCAACTATGCACGCTAATGGTTTTGCACGTGCATTGAGGTAACATTTTCCTGGTACACTGCAACAAATCTAACTCACTGTTTCACTTATGTATCTTAGATGTATCAGTCAAGGTCTTAATGTCCTACCGTGACTCCTGAGCTAATGCTAGAAAACTCCCATTGCCCCCGGTGGAAATTTGTCTAAGATGAAATGAAAAAAACCTGGATCACACTGTGTTTGAGAGAAAAATGGACTGTCTTGGTAGCTGCCACATTTTCGTGCCAGAAATTGTTGTGTGGGATTTTAAAAGGTGCTTACTTCTGGCCTCTGTTCCCAATGAAATCAGTCAGTGATTAAACTTCCACTGACCTCAGTGGGAACAGATTTAAACTCACATTAAGCATTCTTAAAATCCAAGTGTGCAAGTTCTACGTATTGGACAACATACCTTTCCAAGCACTATTACAAACCTTTTTATCCATCAAATTAACAATGCATCTTTTACAGCAGATGTTGGAAGAGACTGAATAAGTGCAATTGATTTTCAATGTCACTTAATTGAACTGCATATAGTGCCACAGGCTGAATAAGAAGAGACCATTTTTGATAAGCTCATAATGTTTGTCTTAGAATGTGCTCATTAAACTTTGAACAGGGTACATAACACAGCATCCAACATGACTGCTGTTCTAACACTGCCATGTCTGTCCCATCACACAACAAACTGAACATGACTTTTTCATGAGAAACAATAAAAAATGTTCATCAATTATTAAAGTTTTCTTTTCAGTATGTACGGTTGAAAAAACAAATTGATGAAAATAAAATATCTCTTCCTGCACATCACTTACATACACACTAAACTATTTGGTTTTCTTACAACAGGCCCAGCCACCCCAACACCTTGTTCACAGCATTTTCTGACATCTGTAGTTCATCTTTTTAGGTATGAAGGAATTCAAGACCCTCATTGCTGTCCTACACACAGCTATGGCCTTGGGCTAAAAAATAAATACCTGCTTTTCACAGAATGTAGCAGACAGTTTAGCATTTCCAGAAACAAAGTGATACTTTCTTCATACCTCTGTTTTGATCTACTGAGAAAGAATCAATTAGCTGAAAAATCTCTGGAACATTAAGTATTTTTTGAATGTGGCAATGTCAATAAAATTGATGGCACCACGGTGTGGAGAAGGTAATTAGTCCTGCAGCCCAGCATTCCCTGGCATAAGTGGAAAAGCTCTGCCTGTGCAGCTTTCAGTGATCTGAAGGTCATTTTTCTGTGTAAGATTTGCTACATGGAGGTCACTAAGCTTTTTTTAAACACCAGGAAAACAAGACAACTGCTTTCCTCCTCTGCCAACTTCTCCGCAGAGTATCATGGCGTCTCTTCAAAACTTCTGCTGCCTTCTGCCCCCACTGAGCAGTGAATACTTCTTTTATTCTTTATCCTTCATTGCTGTTCATTGAAAAAGCATCTTAACATCCTTGAGGTGGAAAAGACCCTTTTTTGACCTCACTGCTGTCAGTTTTTCTGTACTCATGGACACCGAGGTAGAATGACTAGGAAATTGGTTGTTTCCTCTCCCCATATTTCCATTCATGTCTTCCTATTTTCCAAGACCTGTCACAGCAGTGCTTGTAAAAACTTATCTCTTCAGTGCCTCACCCTCTACATCCCACACTTCCCTTATCTCATCCAAGAGATAGCACCTCGGCTATTAGCTCATTCTGGGGTTCTGTAGTGGATCTGAGGTGAGATGAGTGAGTCACCCAAGAGATACAAACCCCATTTCCCATGGCAACCATCTATTGAAGGGCTGGAAGATCTAACATCCAAATATTTGCCAGCCAAACTTGGCTGGATGGGAGATTGAAAGAGCTCACAGCCCAGGGAAGGATGGCTGTGTGCCATAAATGCAAATAGCCGTGCGATTAACAATGTTATACACATAAAATTTAAATCAAATGTTGTGCACCTGAAGGTCATTAATGAAAGAAAGTCCCTTAGTTCTCCTTCAGTCTTCTCTGTAAGGCTGATAATCACCAGTGAGAGGTACAGTGGACTAAGAGGAAAGCCACACAGATTTAAAAAAACTGAGTTTCAAAAAAATAAAACTGATTTGCTGTATATCATGGTGAGCCTAATCTGTGTAAGGAAAGCAGTAATGAACTCTACATTACCAGGAAAAACAACACCAAATCCTTGTTCATTTGAGTGGCTATTGTCAATACCTATCACTCCCCCAGCATCCAGAGAAAGCACTCACAGCACAAATATTATAAAAAGGCCAAACTTTTTAGAGGGCTCTGGGTACTTTTCCAGCTTTCATGAGCAGAGTTCAAGAAATGTGAAATTATGCGCTGTCAAACAGCTGCCTGCTATCCGTGAACAGTCACTGTTTAGAAGGCATTTGAATGTTGTTTCTACAGGACTTCAACCCAGAACTCCACAAAGGAGCGGAGGAGGCTTTAGATATCTAAGTGCAGGTACCATGAGATGAGCAACACACCAGGTCATTGTGGTATGAAATAACTTCTGAACAAATAGGATCTGCTTAATTTGACCACTATTTGCCATATTAATCCAACCATGCTCACTGGCAGCACAAGTGCCAGCCTTTTATTCATTTCCATTGCTGGACTTAGCAGAAAATTGCCAGATTTAAAGCAAATGGAGAAAAATCCTTTTTTAATCCTTCACGACAATGCCTATGACCAACGTTATGTCTTCTGTATCTATCGTAAGATGAAGGATTATAAACATGTAACTTGTAAGTTAAATATTACAGACTAGTGAAAAAAACTCAGGGAAGTGGAAGTCAGAGTTATATATCACCACAGAAAATGAAATGCTGTTGTGCACTTGAATAGATGAAGGACAAATTAGCTCCTTTGGAAGGTGTTTCAGCTTGTGATTCTTTCAAACCTTATCAAGGGATTAACTTTCATGAGGGCTGCCAAACAACAGGAAAGACCAGCAGAAGTCCAAAACTGGCCAGCTGGGAAGCACCTAGTACACCTGGCTCAGGATATGATGGCAGAATGTGTGAAAAAGTCTAAAGACCAATGAGTCTGTTCACTGAAATTACCAAATTCAGTTTACAGTGGTTATATTCATGAACATACTACTATTGCATTATCTTCCCTGGCTTCTCTGTAAAGTTAGGAGGAAAACAAAATCATTCTGGTCTATATTTGGGAAGTTTTTCTGATGTTGATTTTATTTATTTGTTTATTGCCAAGTAGAAGCTTTAAGGATGTGTAAAGTATCTGTTGTGACACACAGCACTTCCTTACTGGATCAAATGTAGGTCTCCAAAGAAGGCAGATAATAAAAGGGGAAGTGTGAGATGAGCTCACACTAAAATTAGAAAAAGAAAGGATTTCAAGCTGAAGGATTTGAGGGAAAACATCCACTATGATACACTTCATATTAGGCTGCTCTTGGAAGGGAGAGAATCAAGAAGCTGTAAAACAAGGTTTAAAATGGGCTTCCTGGGACTTGAGGAACCAGTAGACCTCCATTAGACAGACTTTTGACAGGTCTCTAAGTTAGGGTATCCTATACATAAAACTAAATATGGTTCTAGCTGACAGCCTATTGTTCCTAACACAGCGTAGATCAAGACCAGTCAGAACTCTTTTAAAACTTTGAAACTGTTTCCTGAAAGCTCAGTAAGCCCACAGCACAGACACAGCATTATTCCCAGCTTGGAGCTTGTTAGTGACAGCTGTCTTCTTTCTTACCGGTGAGCTCCTGGGGCAGGCAGGACGTGCAGGCTGCTCTCTGTTTGGTTTCCTGGGCAGGTGTGTGAGTATCTGGGGCTCCCAGTACCCAGCAAAAGTGAAACTACCCATGCACAACCCTAAAGGTCTGAGTTAACAAAGCAAACACAAAAAATCTCAAATATATATTTTCATTGTCCTGATTTGTAAACCAGTTTAATAATTTTTGGCATGGTATTGTTAATTATTGCTCTTCCTCGTTCTGACCATGCAGACATAGAGTAGAAAACTAATGAATCCATTCAATTCCACTATATTTGAACCCTGTTTTCTCAGTTCCTTCAGCTTCTATCATCCTCTTCCCTCTGGGGAAGGCTCTGCTCTGAGTTTTAGTGCATGGAGAACATGTGCAGCAGGACAGCTTTCACCATGTGGAGAAATGGGTGTTAGAATACTGCTCTTTAAAGGCAAGGAAAAGGCTGATTTGAAAGTGATTAAAGATGGAGATGCTAGAGAAGCTTTGAGGATGGAATATATTGTTTTACACAAAAAAGTTCCTTGTTCAGGGTCTCTTGCTGCTTTACCAGGTTACAGAGGGTTTTACCAATAGGAAACAAAAGCAGAAGGGGTAGGTTTAGCTCAGGGCAGTGGTTTTAAATGAGGCTGTATTCTCTACTTTCTTGTTAAACAGCAGGATGCAGCAACGTAAAGCAAAGCTGGATAATGCATCATCTTCCCCAGAGGTTCTATCAGCAAATAATAAATATATAAGAACAGACATAGCACCTTAGGTCAGAAGCAAACCACAGATTTCTGCAACACTCAGAACTGCATGGAGCAAACACCTGCTTTTACCATAGGTCTCTGAACACCTACAGGGTGGAAGTGGGTTGTGCAAGGGAATGGGAACTGAGCAGAGCATTTCAAGAGCAGTGAGGAGTGGAGGTTAACTGGCTGCCTCCTGGACTCTAAGTTACAAAAATCTTAGCTTCAGGAGCATCCTTTGAGTTCAGGAAAAACATTTCAGTACATTTGCAAGTTGTCAGGATGGCAACACAGGGTTCAAACAGGGAGATTTGTTTGTAAGTAAATTCTTCTCCCACTACTACAGCTGTGTCAAGGTTTATGCCAACTGGCACTTGAAGCTGTTCTACTGCCAAAATTTGCTGTCTCCAGAGTAAATGGGAATGAGCCAACATCCTGTGGATCTCAACAGTAAGTAGCCATTTAAGACAGAATATAAGATGAGCTTGTAAAAGAGATGGGTGATCTCCATAGGAACAGTAAACTCAGAGACACAGAAAGAGTGAGAGAGGGAGATTATGTATATCGGATAAACAGAGTTCATTTTTGTCTCCTGACTAATATTTAGGATCAGATTCTCCATTGGGATAAATTAGACCATCTTTACCCTATGTTTGCAAAAAATTTGACATCATTCTATAAACCATATTATGTGAGATGATAAATCTGGGATCTATTTTCATTGCCTTATACTTTGAGGGCCTCTAGGCTATTGTTTTCAAGACCCTTTCTAACATCAGACAGGCAAGACACTTAGTCACACTTCATTTTCATACAAAGTGAGACTGCATGTAGTTCCCTGAGTCTGAGTTTTAAGGAATGAAAGAAAAACCTGGAAACAAACACCACAAGGGAAGTAACAAAACCATGAGAGCTCATGGCTGAAAAATCTATCTGGCTCCAGCTCACATCAGTGGAAGTATGTGATTTTCTGCCAGCTGAGAACCCAGCCCTCAGTCTAAATATTGACTCAGTGTTTGTCTTTGTGGACTAAACAAGAAGTTTCATGAGGCACTTCCCAACCCAGTTGAGTTTGGAGAGCCTGAAAGCCTCCACTTCAGCCTTTATGTGATCAAAGTTAAGAACTCAAATAGAGTTTACTCCCGAACACAGTCAAAAGACCTTTCAGCTGCTTTAAGATTTGGTTTTTTATATATGCTTGCTGCAGCACTTAAAATATAATAAGTACTCTCCAAAAATACAAGGAAAAAAAATAATTCCCAGCCCTGCAGTCATACCCAAAGCTGGACAAAATATTCAAGTAATATTCTTCCCCTCCAAAACAAGTGATTTATCTGATTCAGAAGGAGAAAATCAATATTTACTTCTATACCAGAAGTGAAAATTATCTTCCACACTACCAAGAATTTGTGTTTTATTTAGCCAACTAAGAATGTTCTTTAGTAACTCAGGGGGGAAAGGCAAATTACAAGCATTTGAACATTTATCAAATTCTTTCAAAAATATGGCCAAAGTTGCAAGATTTGTATTTTTAAAGCATTAAAATGATAAAACGATGTTTCTGTAACCAAGAAGAAGGCATCAAATATTATCTTCTGCATTAGATATGTAAGATTAATCTTATCCCAGGATGATGAGCACAGTAAAGTACATATCTTTGCTTAAGGATTTCATTTCTTCAATCCATTTTGATCTTTACAACCACTGGTAATCTGAATTTTCTCTGACACCTGTTCTTTCTTGAACCTGATCCTGCACTCTCAGCATACTGACTGCACTACAAATTTTGGGGAAAAAAAAGTAGCCTCATCCTGAACAATTACATGTTTTTCTCTGCTACTGAGTTTATTGGCTCTGAATTTCTATAAATGGTTTTTCTAGACTGCACTCTGCTCTTGTACAGCCTCTCTCAGTGATATGCTGCCACATACACTGAAGCAGATCTCATCAGTGCACCATCCTCTGTCCTCATCACGTTTTGGTAACTGACATAATCATGGTAAAAGGTCTTAGGTAATTATTTTCTTCCTTAATGGGTTATTGGAAGATTATGGAAAGAAGACAGGTACATTATTGTTAGCTATAATACCACTGCCTCATTCAAAGGCCATCAAAACCTCTCTCAGATCAAAGTTCTTTACTGAGAATTTACACTGTGCCATATCCTAACGAGCATAGACTGGGATCACGAGTCCTCAGGGCTCAGAAGAGAAAATCACCTCTTTTTATATATAACCTTTTATTGCTGCTGTTTTCCTTGACTGCTTAACTCCAGCCTTAAGTGCTGTCATGCAGCAGACTCCTGCCTCCATTTACCAAGGGGTTACCCTACCAAAGGGACAAAAGCCACATTAGCCTCAGCTTTGAGAGCAACCACAAGGGCTGGGAATTTTTTTCCAATAGAAAACAAAAATGCTTTTTGCCACTTGTATTTTCAATTCGCCACATCTGCCTAAGATGAGATCCTTTCTGTTCACCTGGCAATGACAACAGAGAAAGCAAGAGCACATCTATTGCTCATTCACTGCCTGGCTCCCTGACACAGCATAATGGGCATTGCCGGTGGGGACACACTCGGGTGAGAGCCATCTGTGCTGAGGGACACTGCCCAAATACAAATGGATGGGGCAAAATGTGCCTCAGGAAGAGGAGAAGGCAATTTTATCTGTTTTGAAAGTCTATCAAGGATTCCAATAAAGGGCAATAGATGCATTGCCTTTGATTAGCTCATAAACCCCCATATTACCATTCTGGGAAATAAAGCTCTATGTAACAGTCTCTGCTCTTTCTCATAGGTGGAATTTATCTCTGATGGCTCTTCACTGAAAACAAATCATCGTTTATATCCTGTGAAACAGCAGAGTCATGAAACTGCCATACACAGTGCAGATACATCACTCAGTTTCTTTTTGGGAACTTATTAATTATCAGAATTTTCCGACAGGTTTGCAAATCAGGACGAGTCTGCTTAAATAATTTATCTAAGTGTTATAATTATTATTATTTTCAGAGATTCCTACCCAAGCCTATTCCTACCCAAAAGTCCCATAAACCAGGCAATCCCATCAACACAGCAGCACATTTGTCTAGTTCAGCTTCATCAGTGTCTGAGGATCCCCATCTGTAAATGTGAGACACCCTTTCTGTACCTAGTGTTGAATGATACAGAGCAACAGTAATTGCTTGCCAGGGATTCAGCTACAGGTCTTTACTTTATAGTATCTTTTAAGCCACTTGTTTGCTTTTGTCCTACTAGATGTGCTACCTTCTAAGAAAAACAGACAACGGCAACAGATCCCCTGGAGAAGACCCACTTTACAAGAAAAGGCTGAAGTCCGCTTTGGAAATGGGATCAGACAGGCACACCCTAAAAATAAACAGAAAAAATCTGCAGCTTGCACCTGATCTCCTGCCTTCCCACAACTCCTCCTGTCCTTGAGCACATGCTCAGCCACTGTGGGGGATGCAGAAGCTTTACAGAGCCATCATCATTTGGCCCTCTCCACCCAAATCCAGATGGGGACACAAGGTGCACCCCACACAGGTGCACAGAGATGCAATTCATACACTTCTGAATCAGTGTGAAAGAATACAGTCCAATAATTTCACAGGGAGTTTGGTCAGTGGAGACCCATAGGCCTCGTTCATTCAGGAAACAAAAAAAAAGACAATCCTGCAGTACAAGTATTTACACAGGCAGATCATAAATTTGGTGGTTTTAGCTGATCAGTCAAGGGGAATGACTTGGTAAGGCCTGAACAAAAAACAACACTTGGGAAGAGTTTAATTTCATCGTCGGAGGGTTTCTCTGCTGAGTTTAACCAGCCCTGCCCTCTGCTTGTTTAGGCAGCTTTTCTTAGTAACAAAAGACTTTCACACTCCAGCATACACAAGAGATACAATTTTCAGATGCACTGACATGACACAGGCTCGGCACTGGCCTCACTTTGCGCAGACTGAATGTAATTAGGTTCTGGTCACTGGTCTGTGGGCAAACACCAGCTTCCAGTCCACTGATTAATTCATCTCTAGCCAGCACAGTGACATCCAAAATGGACTCACCTCACATTGGGGAAAAGGGATATTTGGAGGTTAGAAAACTGTATTTTAGGATTTTTAGAACATCCTGTGGTCCAATATCAGATGCCACGAACACCCAGAATATGTATCCCAACGGGAGGTGGCCAAAGAAAAGCACAATGACCTTTCTGTATGGTGTCAACAAGGGTACAGAGAAGTAACTCACCCTATTTTTAGGTTTGTCAGACATTCATCTCTCACTTCCCTCTATCCCTATCTCTGCAGGCAGCACTTCCTCAGCTTTGCTTATTAGTGCACTGAGCTATACACATGTATATATAAATATAGATTAAAGACCTTGTGTTTCTGAGTTTTAAGAATACCCCTAAAAGTAAATGGTTATTGTGTCTAATACAGAGCACTGTTCTCTGTATTTCCTGCCTTGCCTCCATTTTGTGAGTAAAGTATAAACAATGATTTTACTATCATAAATAATTCAAGTCATTCTACAACATATCAGTAATGCCAATTAGATATTTATTCCCATTAGTGAGAATTTCCTGTTTTCTATTGTGCTTTGGGAAAAACACTCAGCCTCGATGCATAAGAATTTAAAAGATGTCTTTTGTTTCTCATTCAAGGCATTCAGAGTTCACCTTGTATGCTCTGAGCCCAGATTCACAGATTTGTGCTTCCTGAAGTTTGTATTCTCATTTCAAAGTGTCGTCAAGCAGGGCTGGACAACTTATTATACTTGTTCTGAAAGCACCATAACACAAGTTTATTGGGCCTGTAAGCAATACATATCCTCACTGAGCCCTGAAAACTATGCGATAAGTATTAAATAAAACCCTGACCCATTTTCAATAATATTTGCTCTGTTTTAAAAGATAATAGAAGGTGAGCAAAAGTTGAGGGAGAACTTTATGCAATGCGTAAGAACAACACAGCACGTTTCTGGTGGATGATCCACCAAGTTTTAGAAACATTAATTAAGCTTCACATTTTCCATATGAAGTAGGTAAATACTGTCACTCCCTTGCTCTCAGATCTGTAAAACAAGGCCAGCAGAAGACTTGTGACTCATAAGACATCAAAAGAGCCAGAGCAAAATTAAAAAAGACTTAGCAGGCCGCCCACATTCTAACAACTTGAATTAATTCAGTCAGTGATGGGATCCTGCACTGCACTCATGCAGGGTCAGGTCCTGTTTCCCTTGCCAATGACAGCAGATGCCTGGCTGTATTTGACTTCCAGTGTTGCATAACTAGAAATAATCTGCTACACCCCATTCTCCCAGAGTCCAGTCATCTGTAATTTCCAATGAGACTTCTTTCTTCCTCCTCCTCCTTTACGCCTCTGCTTTGATGCTTAACCCCTCAGTTCTTTTCTTTGCAGCACAGTGTTATGAAAAACCTCTGTAGAAAGGGAAACCGTGAACCAAATGACAAACATGTTCAGTGAAAAGTCCACAGCTGTGGGAAATTCAATGTTAAGAAAAGCCAGCAGGAAAGTGTTTAAATTCTTCTTTCTGTCCTCAGACCTGAATATCAGCAGGGTGTATGTAGGTGGTTCATGGACGTTGTACCTCTCATCTTCACCATGGGATGAATTTCACTTAAACACCACAGCCATATCTCACAGCTTTGCTCCCCATTCTTACCTATTTTCACTTCTGAGAGATATCCAACAGAAACTATATCTAATAATAAATAATAAAGCACACTTGTGCTAACTTTCAAACACAGTGGTGTACCCGTTAATCCTACATGCTGCATCAGGCTTGTGGAATCAGATATACTACAAGATTCAAGATGAATATATAATCAAATGAAGAAACAAGTTCATTTACCACTACTCCAAATTTTCTACACTGCTGTGCTTTATATATTATACAAATTAGATAACCAAAACTTCCCTTTCTGTAGTTGGTCAAAGATGTTCAAAACTGTCCTCAAGAGGACTTTTGAAATGCATGAACTAGCAAGTTGTTTTGGACAGAAGTTTTGACTAAGTAGTGCAGGTTCATAATCAGAATTAGTGTAAGGGTAAATTGCCTATACAAGTATTTAATCTAATGTTAGATTTTACTAAGCTATTGAGAAAAGTGTATTTTATTGATTTTTAACTCTTTGAGCCAGCAAGCCTGCAGGGAAGAACCCCACCCTGTTCTCTTTCAAACATAAGCAAAACAATTACCAGAAAATTTTTACCTGTAGCATTTGTCCTTAGTGCAAATACAAATATATTTTTCAGCTCTGAAACTAGAAACATTATGCTGCTAGTTAAAAGAATCAAAACAATGATGGAGAATGGTGATGAAAGAGATATGAATCCTTTACCCGAGTATCAGGGCATGATGAGCTCTAGAAGCACCACTGCCTTGTTTTCACCACTAGATGCATTAAAAATATCAGTATTTGTGTCATTTTTTTTGAAATATTGTATTAAAATCTATGCTGCAGCATGAAGTTCCCATTTGGTTCTACACTAATTCAGTTGGCACAGCTGAGGGCAAAAGAGGGTCAAGTCACCTCTTCACCTGTGTGTGAAAGTCCTGCCATCATTAATGAGATGAAAAAGGCAGGACAACATTTAGGCAGGTGATTCAGCAGAATAAGTCTCCTGAGCTGGAACCACGCAGTTAATTCCAATGGATCAGTATTTCCACCACCTCAGGTTCAGAGGAAACACTTGCCAAAACCAACAACAATTTGGCTTAAAATCAAAACCTGTAACCTACACTATAAAGTGCCAATGTTCTTGAAATGCCTCCTGTTTTCATGAATACAAACTGCAATTCAAGTGCTATTGCATAGCCAGGATAAGACAATATTTTAAAAATGAAGGTATAAAATGCAGCATAACAGATATATAGTGGCTTAAGAAGCTAAATAATATAGAGTGAAGCCATTGCTCATGAAGTATCATTTCAATAATATGAGGGAATGACTTTGATAAAGAGATGGCTTGTACGTGGTGATAAATATGCTGCTATTTTAAAGCTCACAGGCTCCTTTAAGACTGACAGCATTGGAAATCCTGACTTATGCTATGCCAGTTTATTCAGCTATAACATGTTCTGGGATCTGAAGAGGTGTGTTCAGTCTTTTAGTAGAGTGTTGACTAAACCTAACTTGGTTTTGCAGGCAAATATTCACTAAATATTACATTTTACTCAGGTTCTTCTTGTTCTGGTATGACAGTGCATTGCAGCTCCCTACCACTGTCAGCATCTCATTTCCCTGGCCAGAAATTTATTTCAATACCCTGAGAAAAAATAATAGAAAGCATAAGACCCAGAACAGGGACATCCCATGCTTGGGACCAAAGTGTGGTTTTGACAAAAATGATGAGCAGAGAAGATGCCACTGAAACTAGTAACTTGAATAGGCCGGGGATAAGTGGTTCTTGAATGGATCTCTCCCTCTGGTTGTGTTCAAGCTTCCCACAAAATATTTAATTAGCCAGAAATATTTTCTTGTTCTGTAGTGGGAGATTTAGATTCCTATTTCTGTACCAGTGGAGAGTCAATTATTTATACAAAGTGAAAGAGAGCCAACAGAAGGGACTATGAATGCCCCATGCAACATAATGACCTATCACTCAGATGTCCCCAAATGCACAACCAGTTTCCAGGCAAGTGAACTCTGCCAGAACTTGTAGTGAAGCTCTGAAATGCCATTTGCCATCCTGCTATAAAAAGTTTGTAGACTGCAGTCCTACCACAAGGTAAACTAAGGATAGCCAGCTAATTCTGAAAGACAGGGAGAAGAATTTTCTGCCTCTGAGGAACCACTAAATCACATGGGTATATTTCCATCTCCAAAGGATAACGATTCAGACCTTGAAAGTGATGGGAATCCTCTGCCCTCATGATCAATAATCTTATTTCTATTTCTGCTGTATGAAATCGCTACAAAATTCTTATGCTATCTTAGTATCTAGAAGACCCACTTCTTATCCAGAAGCCTCACTGATCTTATGCTATGGATTTTGAGCAACAACAGAAGTGAGGATTTCAGAATAGGAGCTACCCTAACCTTTTTTGGTTTTAGTGAAGTATCTTTTGGCTACTGATCGAGTGTTTTTCTGAAGCATGAGGAAGACCTGGAAAGCAGTACAAATCCCTTGGAATACTTCTCCAAGCAGAGTGGGGAGCTGAGCTCTACACTAAGCCGGGTGAGAGAGTCAAGTCAACTCTTCACAAGAGGCCTTGAGAATTAAATTTCTTTCAATGCATTTAAGAAAAGGCAAGATAATGAAGGACCACAAAGAGAGAGATAATCTGACTGAGTGAGAAGCCAGGAAAACAGTCTCTCCCTTTGACAGACTTTAAATAGTAGGTTTTACCTCTAACCTGGCTAAAAGATTCAATGATTCTATGATAATAGAAGAGAAACAAAATTGACCTTTATGGGACTCTCTAACCAGCTCAGAGAAAAGTGCGTTCCAGACAAGCTCACACATTTCACTCTCTCCTCTTGGGTGACCATCATGATATACGGTGACAGTCTGCTACTATGGCCCAGCCTTGCATCCCAACTCAGATCCTCAGGACTTCCAGTGGGCCTGCTCCTGTTGGAAAGGATGAGCTCAGATGCAGTCTTCGCACAAGACTGAATGTCACAGCAGAAAGCAGAAGCCTGAAATCATCTAATATCCTAACATTTAACCAGTTTATTTAGTAACAGACTTCAATCTGTTTCTAATTCTGGATAAAGCCATGTTAATTAGCCCTTGAGTTAAATGATACGCCAAATACTACCAAATGCCTTTTCCTTCTTCTTCCTAGATATGTAAGTATGAAGATAATGATACTTAAGAGGATAATTGTACCCTAGCTCTTTGAATGCTCACAGAAGAAATCCCCTATTTGAGTTTGTGCTTCCTTCTTGCATTGAGAAGACCAACAGGGCAGAACTGGGTAGGAGCATAAATAATCTGTACTATTTATTTTGTTTTCCCCGATGTGTTTTTAATTATTTCTAGTAAACCAGTCCCTAAACTATACTTTGTCTTGGAGTACCACACGTTTAGAGAGCTACACTAATCAATACTTGCCTACTGTGCCACTGTGTTCACTGACAAGATATTTTAATCACTCAGGTAACCTAACATACTTTTCCAATTATAAATCAAAACCTAAAGAAATGCAAATGGTGATTGAAGTGAGGCAAAATAATCTCGATGTGGCAAATAAATACAGATTATATTGTTCAATAAAATATAAAAAAAAGATAAGTCTTACACACTGGTTTGGATAAAAACACTTCAGGAACAAAAATATTCCTCCAACTGTTTTTTACTGTGTGGTTTGAGTGATCATATTCCACATTAATATAATTTTCCACTTATTTTAATGTTAGTTATTCAACTGACACTGGTAAAGTGCATCATTGTTAAGATTAGTATCATCTAACACTATGTCAGTTTTGCACTTTTATTGCCCCCTGCCATTCAGCATGGAGGGTACAGGAGAGGAGATCTTATTTCTTCAATTAATTGTATAGCTATTTATTTCTTCTGCAGTCAGTATTTTCTTTATGGTCTCTGAGATAAAGATGTGGGAAACAATTTGTGTTGAGATTTGCAAGTCAAAACAAAACACAGTATGACTACTGCCGAGTATTACATTCTTCTGTATGTCACAGTGAGTGAACTTAATTACGGTTCATTAACCCCAAATCCAGTTTCTCATTCATGTAGCCAACAGTGTGGTATCAAAGTCATCTCTCATAACTTCAGCCTGATGTTCTTAAATCAGTGACGGGTATTTTTGTATCAACATACCCTGTAATCCTTGCATTTTTCATGATAGTAATAAATGGAAACATGGCACGTTATAAATAATAATTTTAGAAGCTAGGCTTCAAGAGAAATAAACTGGGATTATCAAATCTCCCTCCCTGAGGACAGAGACAGTCTGACTAAGTGCTTCAAAAAGTTCCTTTCAGATATCTTTTGCAGAAAATGCCCCTGCTGCGGCTGCCCTCTGGTTATTAGTTTCACCTGTAAACAGTTCACTGCCACTGCTGACTCCACTAAACATCTTCTTTGTACTTCAATCTGCATTTTATGTGAACTCTGGAGCTATTAGCCACTAATATCAACAGCATTGCACAGTCTAGGAACATTTATTGCTCCCCTGCTTAGTTTAATGTTTTTGCCTCAGTACCGTAATATTATTAATAGTCACAAAGTACAATAAAAGAAAATTAAGTGTTTATTTTGTTTAGGCTTTCGCCACTTTACCTGAAGCCTTTTTCCATTACATTTGCACATAAATGAGCATGCGCTACAATTTTTAGATGGAAATCAAGGTTTAAGTCCCCTAATCATATTGTTCTATTTTCAGTCATCTTCTAGGCCACTTTCTTTGTTATTTCAAATGCAAGTGTATGATGGTAAATTTATACATATATTATATAAATGCATAGAATGCATTCGGTAGCTATTCACCTTCCTAATAGACTTTATTTGTATGTTTTTCCTTCTTTCAAAATAAATATTCTGCAAAAAGTTGGTCTTCAGTAGAGGCAGAACATGCTCACATCACACGCATGCCAAAATAGCCTGTTCACTGATGCTGCTAATCTTTCCTCTTGGTTTCATAAATAAAAAACCAAAATTAAGGTTGTAATGCCTATTTAGGTAGCTATTGATTCAGATATATTTCAAACTGATGGGAATGAAATCTGGAGACAGATCCCTTCAAATAGACAGTGAAATTCTGAAGTGTCCACTGTCTAGAGAAACATTTGCCTTCACAGACAATGTGCTGATAAAAAGCAAGCCAAGTCTTATTTGGCCACAAGGATATAAACTAAAGTGCTTCCCATGGATATACATAATTATGTGTAAGAAGAGCATTAACCACATTCTTTCCAAAGACCAGATCAAGTACATATTTTTAGTAAAGAAACTAGACAGTGGATAAAATGAAACATTATGTGGTTAATGAGTATGTAAAACTGCACTTCAAAAAGCCTCTTTCTGCAGGGCACAGGCTTTGTGTGTCACTGTGGTGGGCACAGCCCATGTGGCTCCTGTCCCACTGTGTGGCAGAGGCTGCTGGCATCTGAATAGCCAGTCCCAGAAGTACCTGTAGAGAAATGGGATATAAACCAACACTTTCGGGGACCTTCACACTAACAGAGTTGACATTTAACCAGGCTCATAATCTCTCTAGTAGAGAGAAGCCAGTCATACTCCCTATCTAGATAATACAGCTACACAAGTGTCCCAGCCAGCTCTGCAGAACATGCACAACCTTGTAAAATTGCAGCCTGAATCTCCTAAACCACATGCAATTTCGGTTGTGAAAGTGCAGGTTCGGGGAAGCCTGATGGGAGCTGATTTCCCAAAAGGTCCTCAGAGTGGCCTCCTGCCAGCCTGGCACGAGTAGGCAGTATCACTGGACTCTGAATCTTGGATGCAACACTCTGCGGTTAAAGCTTCACACTTCTAAGCGGCTTAGTGAAAGACAGAAGGTGTCTTGCATTCTTTCTGAACTGTCTCTAATTTGACAGTATTTTTCCAGCATTCAGGGGCTTAGATTATGTGCCAGGAGTCTTGGCACCATAGGAAAAGTATTAGTTTCTTTATCCTTTCACGAGGAATCTAGATTAATAGCCCTAAATTCCTGCTCCCAGTGGATTGAGAAGAGATGCTTTGAAATGTATGCATTTGTTCGGCTATATTCATTTGTACACATAACTAATTATAAAGTAATTAGTATTATCTCAGCACATCTAAACATGTAAGCAAGAGAAGACAGAACCATTAATTATAGTGACAAAGGGAATCAGCAGTTTCTTATCATAAAAATCTGAGTGATCTTATTTTCTTGAACATCAGTGTAATTAATCACTGTATTTAGCATTCATAGATAATAACACCCAGTATCTGCTTTGGTGAGACACAAACAAGCATATTATGAACCACTTCACATCCAGACCATCCTAATTGCTAAAATTACTGTCTTCATGTCTGCTGCAGTTAACTCCACAAAATGCCTGAACACCCACTTGCTTTGGCAACCAGTTTAGCTGCCAAAGTAATATGGAATTTGTCATTCTTATTATGAAGCCATATTCTTCCTTCATTTACAATTGCATCAAGCCAGAGGAGTCCATGGGGTGATGCAGGGCATAAATAAGGGCATCATCAGACTTGCTATAGTAGATGATTGAGGGAGTGAAAAACACTGTCAAATTCACTAATCCCATCTAAATAAACCTCTTAAGTGGGTGGAACACAAAGTGAAATCTTACTTTTATCTTTGAGTAATAAAATTAAATTAAAAAATAAAAAACCCTTATCAGTTAATTGACATTATCTTCAATTATATAAATATGACTGACTAACCTTTAGGGCTCTTATTAACCAAGGTTCATCAATTCTAATCATCTGACACTCAAATACTCTAATGGCCAATGTAATTAAAGTTGCCAATTCTGCTGACAAAGTTCTTAGGTTACAAGCACAGTTATCAATGTAGGATAAGTAATCTTGTACCACACTGATTTCATAGATACTGTCCTATCCCATTAATGTCTTAACTGATGACAGATTTTATTAATGAAATTAATCTTCAAACATGTACTCAGTCATTACTTTCTATTCAGAACCAGAAGTAGCCACCAGTTCGTAATCCTGTGTGATACTTTATCACAGTTAATAAACACAATAGGAGTCCCGGTAGAATTAATCATCGTCTTTAATCAAAATAATTAAAGTTTTAATCTTCTAAGGGTAATTTGTTTGACCCCATCCTACCAAAAACATTCTGCTGTATGGATTGTGACTGAGGGCAGGAGAACAGTCAGGGTGTAAGAAACTAAGCCACAGCTGTGTTTGTGTCGTACTAATACCCACACACAAGGTATGAAGATTTCTCATTGCTACAAGATGAATTCCCTGTTAAATCATATATCTGACGCCTTTAGAATGTGCATAAATCCAATTAAGCAGTATATAATACTATCTATTAGAATAATTGAAAAGAATTCTACAAGCTGCTATGTAGCTGCAGACACCCAAGCAACTGGCAGACATAACACACTAGAAAAGTTACATCGACTCCCACCCGGCTGATCACAAGAGTAAAATTGCCTCCTAGTTCAGATGTAGTTTTCCTCTTCCAGAATTGCTACAGGATAATTAGAAATAAGTTTTCTACAAGAGGTATCCCCTTTCCTCCTTACGTTCAGCATTGTTTGATTCATCTTATTAAAAATGATAGAGAAGAAAAGAATCAGAGGAAATCTTATACCATATGATAAAAACACATGACAGCAATGTGATTTATGACAAAGCACAGTCACAGTTTCCAGAATCAGAAAAGGAAAGCCAACCTGGGTGAGATCAAGGTTTCTGAAAGTGGCCAGCAGAAGATGGCAAAGGAAGAATGCAAGAAGATGGCAAGAACATTGTCAGACATTCACGGGACACTTTCAGATAGTTCTGGGCTCAATTTCTTGTCTAATAATCTCCCAATTTATTTTTCTTACTTGCCTCCTGAATATTTAGCTGACATTTTCATTACACTATCTATAGTAACTATAATGCCTCATTTGTGAATAGTAGTACTTCACATCTGAATATTTATAATATATTGAATACTTTCATCTAATCACCAATCCCTATAGCAACTGTAATTATTTAAAATTAAAATACAGGTGTGGAATATAGCTGAGTAATAACTACATCCAGTGATCTCTTAGTTGGTTTCAGACATTCAAAAGCAGAAATAAAGCAATGTTCTAAGGATTTTGCACATTGTGTTTTAGTTGCTTGTTATTTTTTCAACCAAAATGACAGAGAACTAGAATTATTAACTCTTAGGTATGTCCTGATATTCTCAGCAGACCCTGGCTTTTTTACTCTATACCATAAATAGTTATGAGAGAACCAAAAGGAAAGTGAAAAAAAAAAAAAAAGACATGCTAAGTATTATTGCTCATGAGCCACTAGAAGTTACAGGTCATTGTTTCTTGCTCTGCTTGCAGAATTTCTTTTGACAGAATTGCAGGATTGTGCATATACTAAAAGGAAGAATAATAATACTAATTTACTTATATCTTGTAGGAGTTGCTGTGCAAGCTCATACTGAAAATTTGCATCAGTACTTGAGCTAGCCAAGAGGAAAAATAAAGCTGAAAGCAGACAAGCATTTGGGTTTGGGTATGGGTTTGGGTTTTTTTAAAATTATTTTCACAAATAAATTACTTCAGTAACTACATAAGTATCTACGTACACTAGCTTGGGCAAGCATCTGCTTAGCTCCTAGCTTGCAATGAAATACTTTGTGTATTTATTGATGTAGAGCCAACCCAGTTCAGAATATTATCTGTACAACTAAGCTGGAGTCTGTAAAGCCTTGAACTTGCAGAGTGATGCACTACTGGCAAGTAGGCTGTGAGAAAAAGCACTGTGTATAAGAAATACAAGAGTTTGTAGGAGGAGAGTCTTCAGAAATACCATTCAACTCCTAGATTGTTTGGTATTTGCTATAAATGTATATTCCCACATGCACTTAAAAAACACCTGACATTGTGTAAAGAACATTGCTCAGAAAGAAATTGTCAAAGCTACACTGACAGCTTAGCACAAGCTCCTGGTGGAACTGCAAAATTTTATTAGTCATATGCAACTGTCCTCATATACCATGTACGGTTTTATACACTCCCACAAGGGTCTGTGAAAGAGCTGTGTCTATTCAGTCTGAGCGGTGAGACAAGCAGTGGCAGTGAAGTGCAATGTTGTCTCAGAGACGTGACTGAGAGGTTCAGGGAGCTGCCTGGAGAAGCAGATAGCAAATTCAAGAATGTAAATCTACTCTCAAAACGCAGCCTCACTTCTTTCCACATGACCACCAAGTTGATGCATATGTCAAACATAGTGGAAAAAAACACAGTCATATTATTTCCTTGATGTTCCCTTGTTCTCAGTTGGGCTATCAGAAAATAAATGGTAGCAATGTCAGGCACTGAACTTCTCAACAGTGGAAAGAAAGTCAGAAGCAAATGGAGAGCAATATCGGTTAAAATTATGCCAATTCATAGAACCATTTCTTCCAACAAACAAAATTTGAGGACAAATTCTGTAAACTCCATTCAATTTTTATTCAGCTTAACAGGCACTCACCCTGTGAAGTGCCTGGGAATTGTTCTCAAAAGGGGTCTGAACACCAGTATCAGCTTATGGCCCAAAGTCATCTGGAAACAAGCCACAACCTAGACACAGCTGGCCTTCAGGATATGCTTCCAAAGACCTTGACAAACCTAAAATTAAATTTTAATTACCTCTTTTCAGCTTGATTTATAACGATTGTCAATATCTGTGGTTTGAAATAACACATTTTACAACACGATCAGTCAGAGAAAATATTTTCCTAATGACTAAAGGGAGGAAGAGTCAGCAGTGAGTCCAAGAATTATATTATCAATCTTATTTATTATTTTTTTAAACCATAACACACAAACATTGATCTGAAATTGGGGTGAAAGGCTAAAGAATACTATGTTTTCCTGGTTTTGCAGCAGTCAGATTTAGGAGTCTGATCTTGCAGGCACAAGACCAGCTGAGATCCCAGGAGTTCACAGGGATAATTAATGGCACTGGAAATGCTCTGAAATTTTGGAACATCCATAGAACCATAAAAATTATATTTGCCAATTATTTTTTAATAATAATTATGATGTGCCAAGAGTTGATCATTTAATCACTTGGGCAAAGATTCTTGTGATGTTCTTCACAATGAGGAAACCCAAAACCATTTTGTAGCCCTGACAAGTCTCATTAAAACCTTCAGCTCTTTTCATTCCTATAGAATTGCACAGGAAAGGTCACATCGAACACTGCACGTTCAAGCTTATCAGCTCCTGGGCAGTATTTCCGAAATTAACTGCCATGACTTAAAGAATACTGGGCAGAACAACAAACTCTTTCTCAACTGGTGTCAGTGTTTCTTGCCTTCAAGCAATGGCCACTTGCAGAACCACAGGCTCAAGCTGTGTTTGTGACAGTGGTTTTCTAAATCAATACTTCAAGTTGCCCAGAAATCATCTGCTTTCCTCCTTCGAATCTAATTACAAAGAAGTTACTGTGTATGGTTTTAAACAAGAGGAGTAAATGGGTAGATTAAAACTATAAGACCAAGTCAATTCATGTGAAATAAGAACTGCTACAGTGAGAAATAGATCCCAATAATGTCAACAGAGCAGCATTCAGAGGCCATAAACCACAGAAATATTGCAGTTACTGTCCTAGGCCTGAGTAAATGGCTCACCAGAAACAAATCCCATCCTCTGCAACTATTGTATTGGCAGGTCAGTGTAACAGATGATGTACATATCCTCAATTATTATTTTTTTTCCCCTGTATGAAATGGATAAAACTAATACACGTTTCCATTTTGATTTTTTTTGCACCTTGACTCTGAAATTGCTTCTGCCATGGGTCTGTGAATTCCCAGCCATTGCTTGATTCATTCTTACCAGCAGTCACTTTAGCTGAAGAGATTTTGCAATTTCATTTTCTTTTTTAAAGGTAGCCTCCTGTAACAACTTCTTCCTAATAAGCTATTTGTTTTTTATAACACCAATTGCATGAAACATTTTGCTTCATGCCTCAAATCTTGCCTCATTTACAACATCCATCCATTTGGGCCATAAATAAAATGATCATCGCCCTTCTTTTACATAACTCGTGTGAGTAAAACTTGCTAAAGCTGAACCACACAGAAAAGAAAAAAAAAAAGAGGACTTGCCAGCTTTTCTTCATTTTACCCCTCAAACATACAACTCCTAAAGAAACAGGCTTCCTGCCCAAGTTCTTTGGCTATTTAAAAACACAAGCACAAAAACTCCTCACATCACTTGGAAGGTTTTATATTAAACCTATTGATTAGCTCATACCCTGCCCTAATGTAAAATTTCTCCTTTAAGAATTACAGCACATTATTGTAGAACAATATCTTTCCTCTCCTCTCACCCAGGCAACAGAAGCTTGAGTTCTCTGAAAGCCAGTGAAGGGCGAAATCCATGGCTCATCTCATCTCCAGTCTTCCAGGTGAAGTCTGATTCCCTGCTCTGAGAGTAATTGTTCCACCCCACTCAGTAGGTATGGGCAAGGTTAACATTTTTTAACAGCCCCAGGGGCTAGATTAACCTCTAATACTCTGTGTGGTACTCAAGAGTAACAACAGCTACACCCAGGAGGTTCAAACTAAGCAGTTTTACTTAAAATTGAGTGAGATTATAAAGCTTATAAAAAACATGCAACAATGTTACTCTCAATTCAACAGGTTACAAGGGACAAAGCCTGGCAAAACTGCCAATGATGTTACTCTTAAGTGTACAAAATAAAAAATTATGGTATCCCGTGTGTTACTGAATGATTTTAGGAAGGAAAAAAATAAGGTGAGCATAGGGGGGTGTGGAGAGAGAGAACAGGAGAAGAAAAGTTAGAGATCTTGTTACTACATTTTGCTGGCTTCATGCCACGTGGCATGATGTCTCCTTTGTTATCTCTCATGACTCCTCTTCAGCCCAGTTCTTGTAACTCTTCAAGGCTGTTTTATGGGCTCCTAGTCTTTTTCAACAATCTTCCCTTTGTTTCAATCCGTCCCCTTTTTAAGAGGTTGCTTTTCAAGGAAAAGTTTCTGTGTTTGAGACATTCTCTCATTGCCACACTCATCCCTCTCAGCAAAGATTTCTTTGTTCCAGGGAACCACAAGTCAAAATGAATGTCGGAGTGTCAGGACTACTACCTGGGTGGGCCTGTCCCTCTGTTTGGTCTCCCACAGTAATACACCTTAAAAATTTATTTTTTTCTTCGACAGCCTCTTCTAAAGTTAAAACATCAGTTACTGTCCATGTATGTGCAACACTGGCCTCAAGTAATCCTGCACAGAACCTGTCCTCCCAGGTAGCAGGAAGGAATTTTTGCTCAAGATTACTAATTTTCAGCACAGGCTCTTCTACAGCCTCACAAACTATGAAAATCCTCCTGGTTCCAAGCTGCTAGCCAAATCAATGTTTAGGGGGATGAGCAGGCAAGACTTAAGCAGCGATTCAAGGAAAGAGAAACACTGTTGCTTTGGAGGAAGATGTCTTTACTATCAAAAGTATTAAAATATTATTGAATATTGAAATTCCATTTGCCTTTTGGGGGTAAGGGATTAGTGGGACTTTAGAGGACTGTAGGCAGGGGAACACATCCAGGTTGTATTCCCCAGCCTGTGTGATCTTAGGATAGGAAGGCAGGGTCCTACTCCTGAATAAATTTTCCCTGTGCTGGAGGTCACAGTATTTGCCTCTTCTTCAGTCACCTGAAGGAAAGGCCTCTTTGTTGCCTCTTTCAAAACCGACAAATCTCATCTCTGCCTTGGTGCAGTGCTGGGGTGTAGGAGAAAAAGGAAAAGCCCAACCTTCCCATGGTGGAGCAGTTACACAGGTAGCATCCCCCTTGTTTTGAGGACATGGTCATCTGTGCAGCTCTGGATTACCAGGTCAGAAAACCTGGCAATGCAGATAATACAATGCCACAGTAGTATTAACACCAAATAATTTTTCTATCATTTGATATTGCATACTTCTGGAAATACTGTAATACTATGAAACCTGCATATTGCCCATTAATACAGGGAATCTTGAGACAATCATCTCTTAAAGGAGGAGGTTTCTATGGAATTGTATCATTAACTGTATGTTCACATAGTCCAAGGTCCATTAATTCAACAAACACTTTATTAGTTTCTAAAAAAAAAATGTTTTGAGGACATGGTCATCTGTGCAGCTCTGGATTACCAGGTCAGAAAACCTGGCAATGCAGATAACACAATGCCACAGTAGTATTAACACCAAATAATTTTTCTATCATTTGATATTGCATACTTCTGGAAATACTGTAATACTATGAAACCTGCATATTGCCCATTAATACAGGGAATCTTGAGACAATCATCTCTTAAAGGAGGAGGTTTCTATGGAATTGTATCATTAACTGTATGTTCACATAGTCCAAGGTCCATTAATTCAACAAACAATTTATTAGTTTCTAAAAAATGATACCCCAGAAGCTACTATTTGAATAGAAATAACATTTCATAAGAAGCAAATTCCACAGGGAAGATAATAACTACCAGATACTTAATTTGTGTTTATTTGATAAATTTATGAAATTGTAGGCTTGATCAAAAAGATATGCAAGAGAGAAAAACCTGTTTGGAAAAGAATTTTTGCCTTTTTAGAGCTGTTTATCAGCACCAATAAGACAGCTACATAATGCAGAGGTGAAATCTGCAAATACTCATCTTCCAAGCAAAGAGAGTGGTGTAATAGAGCAATGACCCCAGGATCTGTTCCCAGAGCTGGGAACAAATTAGAAAAAAATAAGGGTCTTTTAACTATAAGTTTAAAGCATCTTTCCAAACAAATTGTTCCAAAGGCAGCGATGAGCTTTTCCAAAATGCTTTCCTAATGAAACAGGGAGATGTAGATTTACTGCAGTTATCTTTCAATCCTGTACCAGAAAACAACAAAAAAAACCAACTCCACAGCACAGCTGTGGGACTGAGGAAGAATCTTCAATGAAGAACCTGGACCAAAGCTAGGAGTACTCACTCACATTGCTCTAAAAGGCAGAATTTTTCAAGAGAAGGGATGAAAAATCTTTTCTCTATTTCCTTAAGAAAGAAGACCTAAACAAAATCAAGTCCAAAAGAGAAGAATGACTTTGGATCATTTGAGTGGTGAAGGTGAGCTGTGTCTTGTGGAAGTCAATGTGAGGTGTGCTGACTTTCAGTTATACTGAGCATAAATGCCAAAGGAGCTGGGATTTCAGAGACAGTTTCACTATAACATCCAGCATCCTTGCTCTATTAATTTCCTTTTCATCAAGGAGTATTCCACTATGGGATACTTAACAACAGACTTCCAATACACCCTGCAAAGCCTTGAACCCCATGTAAGGTCTTCTATGGGGTTTTTTTGGGGTGACTGAAATTATCAAAGAACAAACCAACATCATGACTCCTGCCCCAAGCCTGTGATCACTTGGACAACTTCTTGGCACAGAGAAAGGCAGCACGCCAGTGCAACAGCATGTACACACACACAGGCATGGACAAGACTTCTTTTGGCCTTGAAGTATCTAGTCCAGATTTAAACTCCCAGGCTATTGGCTTGACACCAGGCTGTCAGTTGTACAACCTCAGATGGTAGCCTACATTTTTCTGCTAACTCAGTGCCTTCTGTTCACAAGAAACCGACACTGGATCTTAATGGGAGTTACAAATTATTTGGTGCACATCAGGAAGCTTTTTAAAGAACCTTCAGGAGACAAGTAGGATGTAATTGTAAAGAAGAAAAAAAAAAAAAATTAGATTTCAGTTTGATTTAAAACTCACCTTAGTTAGATTTGTTGCTGTTTTCAATGGATTTATATCCCATAAACACATCAAATACAGAGGTTTTCAGCAAAAATATCAAGTGATCTAAGAAATGTGAAACTAGTTTTTAAAGTTCTGTTAAATAAACTGGATGGGTCAAGATACACACCTAAGTTTCCACATGCCCTTCAAGGGCCACAGTAATAACTTTTCATTACCACTTTCTGTTCTTTGCTCTTCTCTTTCACAAAGCTGCATTGAAAAGTTCCACAGGTGTTTGGAACAAACAGCATAACCAAAAGAGAGAAGCATGCAGGGAACAGCATCACTGAGTCACTGGCATCCCCTCCACCTGTAAGCTAAAACCCACTTGAGAAAACAGGTTTGCTTCATGCCAAAACAGCTTTTCTGAGTCTCAGCAGCTCTTGACTCACTGTTCTAGCCTGCACAAATATGAAAGGTAGCACGGCCAAACACAGATGGGGTGCTGTACGCTATACTGGGACTGGAACGGGGATGATGGCTGAAGCTATCCAGTCCCACAGAGACCAAGATTTCCCTTGGTTTCCTTCCCTTTCCCCCATCCTGTGTCTCTTCCATCCTCACAGCTGACACCCATATGAATGTGAGGAACCCAGCATCCATAGAGATAAATCCCCATGGTCTTGGGATACCATCCTTACAAGAGCACAGAAACTGCAGAAGGCAAGATTTCCACTCTCTCATTTCTAAGACCTTTAACTACACACAGTAACACACAGTGCATGAAGGATACCAGAAATTACACTGCTGTGTATTTTCCTCAATATGTAGAGAATTGTAACACACACAGGAGCAGATCCTTTGAGTGGCTCCAGATACCACATTTTCATTTGATTTTCATCTCACCCTTAGGTGTTCAATATTTAAGCAGTACTAGTCTAGCAGTTAAGCTTTTCAAGGATGGTATCTTTTCAAATGAGACAATGCCAACAATTTGCTGCCAAAACTACTATTTTTGACAGTAAAATAAAGTCCTTTGCCACCTTCAAGCATACTTTGCATGTATACAAGACCTTTAACCAAAGTATGCCTCTTCTTATGTAGGGTGACTTCTTCTTTTGTCAACATTACATGCACTGACTGCTGAGTAGAATATAATCTAAACATTTTAACTTCAGCTTTTGGTTTTCCTAATCTTACACAATCACTACAGTCATGTCTCACTTGATATCAGTTCACTATAAATGGTATTACTTACCTAGAGGGCAAAGAAAAATAGAAACAGAAGACAGAATCCAGACTTTCAAAAGAAATATTATAGCCATTAGTTCCACATACACACTGTATCTAATTCAGAACCAAATTTTGCTCTCAAAAATGATGTGTCATTTATAATTATGTGTATCCAGAAAGTACACAGACAGAATATTCAGTCTAGCCCCTGAATTTTATAAAGAAATGTCTGCTTCAGGTGTCTGAGTATTGTGTAATGTTGTTATATTTTTTTAACAAGACTTAGAGCGCATTGCAAATGAAGTTCATCATAAAAATGAATTAATTATTTTACAGAAAAGTTAAGTGTTTATTTTTGCATTGACTTTTAATTTTAATTCAGAATGTTTTTACCAGCTCTAGCTGTCAACACTGGTTAAAATAAAACAGGCAAGCAGAAGATCAGGACCAATTTTAGTATACTTTATATCATAAAATATGTATAACTTCAAAATAGCTAATAGAAATTTGGCACACTATTCAGACATTGAAACTTCATTTGAGTATGATTCACAAATCCTTCTGGGTTAAGTATTACTATTTCTGTGATATGGAAAGACTAGCTAGAAAGTCAGTGTCAGAACAAGCTCCTAGCTTACTTTTCTGTGATCACCCCACCCCACTCATGTCCTATAGTTTCTCTTCAAAAAAGTCTCCCATTTTAGCATATGTTCGCATCATTTATGCCAGTTCTCCTAGAAAAAGATCATTTCTGTGTGATTTGTCAACAGCAGAATCTAAAATATTCCACAGTGAAACAAATACTGCAAATAAAGTTTGTCAAGAAATGTCTCAGCACCCATTTTAGAATTTTCCTATGCTGAACTGATACTTTGCAGCAAGGGATTTCATAACTCTAAACTGGCATTTTACAAAAGAAAGAAAACAATAATTAATAATAATAAATACTAATAATGTAATAATTCTATTCTTTTTAGTCTACTGGATGCAAACAAAGTGATAAAGCCATTAGACTCATCACATTGCCTGCACTTTTTGGGACAGTCCTCAGAAAGAATTCCCTAGGTCTTCTTTGGAATGCTTCTCTATCTTGGAAAATCCACAGTTAAAAATCAAACTGTAGATTCTTCTCTTATCCCCCTCTTGAGTTTGGGCCCTAATACAAAGAACTTGATGCAATGAGTTGGCATGTCTCAAACATCCCACTTTTCTCCATTTTCCTTTTATTTTTCCTATATCACCTTGGGCCTTGAAAGATTGGTTTGAAACTTCTATTAGGATTCTAAAAGCAAAAGCCAAGCACACACAGTACAAGGCAAAGAGAAAACAAATAGCTCTAAAAAATGCTGGAGGTTCAGCACAGTGCTGATAAAGTAGTGAATCAAAATCACACATCCTTTAAGTTTTCATTGTATCAGTCCTGCACTGAAGACATGAGAAAACTCAGATGAGTCACACTGTGTTATAGCATTTATTACAAAGCAATGTTATTAATGCAAGCAGATAAGTCACAATCTGATGCATTAATCCAGAGAGAACAGGAACAGACATTTTCTACAGACCTGCTTAACACAAAAATCTAAAAGCAGCTTTGCTCTTTGAGACACCCTCTCATTGGTGAAAAAAAAATTCACCCACTATTCATACTCTTTTTTAGAAAATCTTGGTCCTAATGTTTTGAGCACAGCA
The DNA here is from genome assembly GCF_000747805.2 of Chaetura pelagica. Lineage (NCBI taxonomy): Eukaryota > Metazoa > Chordata > Aves > Apodiformes > Apodidae > Chaetura > Chaetura pelagica. The sequence continues at coordinate 3,027,870 of NW_009953703.1, read as the reverse complement.
CTTTTCCTCTGGCCAAAAGGTCAAAGGAATTTTAAAGCTGATTCATTTCTATTAAGAGTACAGCAGCTCTTCCCTCTGTCCCCAAAGTTAGGGAAAGGAGAGGAGTTCAAGGCAACAGGCTGCTGCACTAGATGCTGAAATAATTCTGCCTTGGTTCTTTAACTACACTTGCTTGCCTTCACACTACCTCCCTTGCTGCTTTTCATGCACTGCTTCCAGCTACTCTTCACATGCTGCTCCCGCTCGGTATGATGAAAATTGGTTCATGTGTCAAGTTACTGGTAGCCACTTCTACCCGTAACAGGCAAGTGCTGCATCATAATGATACTCTGTCCCCCAGACTTTCACAAGATTGCAAAGCCCTTCAGAAATGGGCTAAACTATCAGACTCAAGTTACTGGTGGTGAAACTAAGAGACATTAGCCATAGGAAAAGGACAGCCATTAGTGGAAGTAGCTCCTAATTACTGGTTTCTCTTTTTCACCACCATTTTGCCCATCATTTTTGAAAAGTTACACCAGATCTTGCTTTCCCTGGTGTTTGCTTACAAAGAAGAATAAACTTCTGCAAATCTCTTTTCTGTCTAAGAATCACACTGGTGATATTGCAGCTTCATAGCATTTAAGAGCTGGATAACAAGGAGAGGTAATACCAGGGCATGATACTCAAATCTAGTCCCTGATCCTTAACCTTCTGGAACTGCAGAAGTACAAGATCTCATAGGCAGCAGGACCATCATTATCTTCAATTTTGACCTCCTGCATAATAAAGGCCATAGAATTTCATTCAGTAATTCAGTCGGTGGAAGGAATTAATAAGGGATGCTTGATTCTGCTTGCTAAAGCAGCTCTTGAGACTCCTGAGGTGTTAGTACCATTAAAAGGAGAGTAAGGTTATCTATTGGGTGCTCCATTCCAGATAGTAAAAGCTAGGTTAACTCTGTGCTGTCCAAATATAAAAATTAGAATACTTTGTTTTGCCTTCATCCTCATTTACCTGCTCATTTTTCAACTCTTACAGACTGTATCTACAAGGATAGAACCATCAGCTGGAAACCCTACAGCAGATTTGCTCAAACCTAGCCACAGTCCAGCTGAATCATGGAGCCTTCACCAGGAAGAAGAGTGAATCATTTTCACCATCTCCTTTCTGATATACACTTTTCCATGGTCTATTTTATGCTTGTTTGCACAGACATATGCCATGACCTCAGAAAGTCTGCCAGCAATTCACCGATGGCCCCAATCACATAAGCAGCTTTGGTAGGGCTACAAGGCCTGACTAGAAATGTTAGACTTCTCTAATATGACTTGGAGCTCAGTTTGGTAATGTTTTAATCATGGTTAGCCTTGTCCAGAGATAAAGGTCAGTTGTCCTTGTATTTAGCTTTATATTCTGAATTACTGTAACACCTGTTATTGTTTGGGAATTTGAGACTGACAGAATATGCAAGAATGGTACCTGAAAATTGCATTTTAATTTAATGTTGTTGCCATGTCTAATAGAATATGCAACTTAAAGGGGACCATTCATCAAAGAGAGTTCTGAACTAGACCCCACACCTGTGTGGTTTCCAGGGTAGCACACGTTTCTTTTTTGTCATGAGCAAAAAGTAAACTGTGTTATTCACAGTTACAAAAAGGCCAACAGGTCCAACCATTGCACCACACACTGCCTTTTCTAACTGCTCTTCTCCAGTTCTGTACTGCCTACAAACATTTGTAGGGAAGGGAAAGAAAATGGAGGAGAACAGTTTTCAACAAGTAGTTTTGACAAGGCTTTTGCATCTTAAATGCTAAAAAAAACATCATACCAGAAAAACATTGTATAAAATTTGTCAGGAGGATTACTTTTATTCCCATTTTATAGAGATAAAACAATAGCAAATGAGCAGAATGAAAAACAAGGACACACCAATAGCATCAAATTGACAGGTGAGAAATCACAGTAAAAAATGTCTCCTTTCTTTGAGCCAGAACATAGAAAGAAGTGTCAATGCTAAACAGTTCAGAACATGAGCCAATTTATCAAATGAGAAGTTTCATCATGAGCTAAGCTGTCTGCATTTTAAGCACATGAACCAAGTCCATCGCAACACATGCTCCCCTGAATATGAGACCCTCCTTGGAGAGCTCTCTTAATCGCCAGCTGTGGAGTTCCTCCTCAATCACTTCACCATGGCCAGGCTTGTGATATTTGCTACCTACAGGAACAGCAGGACAGTCCCAAACACCCTGTGTGTCCCAAAGTTGCAGACATCCACAAGAAGACAAGTCTCCTCACAGAGATCTGACCACTCCTTTTCTGCCAGGGCAGGAGGATCTTCCAAAACCCATGCCTGTACCTACACCAAGGCATCCCACAAGTATCTTCCTGCTGTTGCCTATGATGATAGTGGTGGTTCCTTTGACAGCCCTACTGCTCCAGTGGTTCCCACGAATACTTAATTCCACTTCTTTTCAGAGAAGCCTTGATGATAACTGGCCATGCCCCAGGCCCCCTAATTTGACCAAATGTTACATCCTACCATATCAAATATGCTTCTCGAGTAACTTGCAGGCTTGTACTCATGCAGAAAATTCTAACTTAATGATATTCAAAATACTCCACTTACTTATTCCTTTATAAGTATGGAAATGCTACAGCTTTACAAAGGTGGCTTTCCTCTGTAACTGCTGTGCTGTGTTGGCTGCACTCTGTATGCCCATTTGGCAGGAACTGATTGGGGTCAATGGTTTATTAGCCATATGTTTGCTGTTTGAAAGCCCCCACAAAGATGCTGGGTGCTTTGGTTTTGTTTCCTGATTGCTTTCACACATGAAGCTGTAAAGACATGTTGATTGATCAAATGAAACTATTGCACACTTAGATTCATATCAAGCAAGCCAGGTGAGGAGTCCATGTAGTTGCCTGCTTTGGACAAGGGTCTTTGTGGCAAACCCTCATCTCTGTGGTTTCCTCCACTTGTAAAAGATTCAAGTGTTTGAAAGTTCCAGTCCCACCCCACTTGTGCATCCCAGAACAAAGCTCACTCCCCAAATACATTCCCTTTAATTTACAGTTTGCAAACTTTAAAGATGATAGGCAAAATTTACAATGCAGTAAGACTTCTCTCATGAAACTCTAGTGGAATTACTGGCAAATAAACATAATTTTATCTACTGGATGGGTTTTGACCCAGTTTTAACCACTTTGCCCTCCAGTGTCTTTTACTGGCAAGGGTAAGTCTCCCTTAACATCATCAGTTCTGGTTTAATTATAGGCACTTTAATTCCAAACATTAATTTCCATAAAGCATTCTATTGTTTCAGCCATAACATATTAATATGTTAAATCAATAGATGAAATAAATTAATTCATATAAATAGTTACTTTTTAGACTGTGTTCATTTACTTATTTTGTCATTAGAGAAAAAATATTCTAAAGTCTTGTACTTCTTACATACACTTTGTGTAAACATTAGGATTAAAATACAAGGGCTTTAAAGAAGCATATAATGAGGGCAATTTCTCCATCTTCAGTTTCGTCTTTTGTGAAGCTGAAGATGTAGCTTCCGTATCAAGGACAATCATCATATTTTTGAACAAAAAGAATTCATTTGGTGACAGGTTTATTGCTTGTTTAGCTAGGAAATATTTGCTACAAGGGACATTTTAGAAAATTGCAAGAAACCAAAATATTGAATGTGTTTTGAATTGCATTATATGTAATTCTACATTTGGAGTGATATTTGATGAAACAATGTTCTCAGTTCACATCATCACATCCAAGAAGGATGTTTGGGTTCACTAGAAAAAGCTGGATCTTATTTGTTTCCTGTCAATATTTTCAGTTGATTAAAGCAAGGCTTGAATCTCCTTGACATCATAATTTCATTGTATCCCAGAATCTGCCCAGAACTGAATATCTCTGCTTGCTTGAACTACCGATATTATTGCTTTTGAAGTTTACAGAAGCAAGGAGTGAACTGTAAATGTGACAGCGCTGTAAGATACGGAAATGTCACATTTTAAAATATCCCTCAAAACTCTTTTTCAAAATGGCAGGATTAGGGACAGAGGTCACATTTTTAACATTATTTACTGTCAAGTTGCTCAGATTACTTATGGAAAAAGCAGCCATGAGACTTATTATACCCACAACCACCCATCACTGTGATATATATGTTATGGTGAAAAGATAAGACCAGCTCCAGTCCTGGGAAGGACTGAGATGAGAAATGCTGGCTACTAGATGTGGCAGCATTTCAACCTGCAGAGTCCCAAATATGAAGAGTTAAGAGTCAATCTAAGGTCTCTTTCTAAATACTATATTCTCCTGCCCTGAGCAAGAGAAGAATTGCAGCTTGCAGGAGCACTAAATCAAGCAAGAGAAAATACAAACTTTAAATGAACAAGAGATATCAAGAGGTCTTTGAGAAGTTAATTCTATTTCCCACTAGAAAATGAGATTTCTTACCTGACCAGAATATGAAAAAGCAAACTCTGAATGCTATGTCCTTGTTCTTGAATTGAGAAAAATTCACCTTATAATTTCTCTGACATTCCTGAAAACTGATTTCAATGGGTTCCTAAGCAGCACTGCTACACAAGCTCTTGAGAAGTACCAACCAAGCATGTAACAAAGTATGCTACAGTAACCACTGAAATGTCAAAGCTTTTAGCTCAGTTTTTATACACACTATCCCTGCCCTGGATCCTTCCTTACCTCTCCCCCTATCACAGATGAGCATCAGTAAATGAACATGGCATATGAATTCCTTGGATAATGACCTGCAGATGAGCAAATCCCATCCACGCTGTTTGAAAAGCAGAACTTCCATGGCAGCAAGTCACCCTCAAGAAGAGCCACATACTCAAAGGCAGTACAAGGTACCTCTCAGCCACAACATGTTTTGAAGGAAGAGCTGAAGGCAATGCTTAGATAGAAAAAACAAGCTAAGGCCAAGCTGGGATTGTTATAGGAGGAGCGAGTCAAACTTCATTCAAAGTCACAAAATAACAAAATCTAACAGTATCTGACTTGAAAGGATTTTTATATTTTTTATTTTATATTACTTCTTTCTGGAACTTGTAATAACCTGACATTTCTTAAAACATAAAAATTGAAGTACAAAGAGTCCAATTAAGTAACCCTGAGACTATAAAACAAGCCAGGTGCAGCAAGAAAATTCAAATTAACACTCATCTCAAGCTTCAAATCAAGTGTCAGTTTGTTCCTTTTCATTTTAATTTATTGTAGTCAACATTAGTTAAAGCTGGAGACATTTATTCTCTTGCTAATGACATACACATAACTCCCACTTACATCCCCCTTACTCCTTCCAATTAAGAACTTCTGAACATTTCAGCTAGAAGGCTTATCTGGCACAGATTATTCACTGTATCGTAAGGATTCAAGTTCTTATGTCTGCAAGCTCTTTAGAGCAGCAATTTGTTCTTTGTTTAGCATATTTTGCAGTATACAGTGCTAAATAAGCTTAGGGAATGCTATTCACTGAGGCATGTTTGTGCTCAGCAGATTCAGCATTGCCTTGTGCTTTGTTGTTTCAACCTGTGCAAAACCCCTCTCCAATGCAAGGTGTAAAACCCAGGCTGCTTGCAAGTCAATCTGTTTCTTAAGGAAATCTTCAGTCTAAACACACAAAAATTAGTGAGTTTGAAATGCACTGTAGTTGGAAATGTAGCACACATTATATTACCTTGCTATTCTCTAAGTGTACAAAATGAGCACCAACTCACTGCTTATCTTCCCTGCACAACTAATTGCTGTCCTTACCACATGGTTCTGACACATCTTGTGTGCACACTGGGAATATTTAACACCAACTGAGCAACAAAACATCAGTTCCTTGACTTGTTAAATTCAACACAGCATGTCCAAGTTAACCACATCATTGTTGCTTTATTTTACTTTCCAGTGTTAGTGAAATAAACTTTGGAGAATATAAAGAAAAGGTATTATTATCCCAAGAACCACAGATTAGGCTCTCCCTGTCAACACAGAAGGTGATATTTTATGAAAGCACCACATCTATTTAGTTCCCATCTCCACGCTGTGAACTCTCAGACTCTCTGGACAAATGAAACATACAGGGTAGATGCTTCCTGCAGCTACAGAGTCTGTGGGACAGGAGACAGCTACAGAGCTGCCTCTTTCCCCTTCAGGAGTCTGAGAAGGCCTTACTAGCAAACTGCATGGGAATAGGGCTTTGTCAGGTCAAGCTTATGGCCAAATAAAACAGCGCCATCCAATATCAAACATGCCCTTCCAACACAGACAAATATCAGGTAGCAACTTACCAAGTACCATTGCACTTAGCACCATTAATCTTGACACCTTTTATTTTCTTACATGCCAAGCTAGCAAGTTACACCATGGACTCAATGAGCATAGACATTGAAGGATGACAAAGCCTAGTGGCTGCAACACCTGGTGTTGGAATTCATTTCATGTAAAGAGTGGGAAAAAATTGAGTCTTTGAAAATCATGTTTCCTCCAAGACACTACAGGGAATCTCTTCAGTTTTCTTTAAAGCTTTCTAATCATTGGTGTTGTTAAAGCAATTGGAAATGAGTAATTAGTAATCTTCAGTCTTTATAGGTTTTCCCTGAATGAAAGGGAAATTTAATGTAAGACATTTTTATATCTTGTGTGACTGAGCAAGGGATGTTTAGGTAAGTTACCATAAGTTGTTACAAGGACTATGTAACTAAGGGGTGAAAATACTCCTGCTCTCAGTTGACTGATACCGGAGAGCACTTGTAATACCTCCAGGTTATAAGACATTGACATCCAGACTGAATCCCTAAGATGACTGGAAGGATACTTACACAGAGCACTTGATTTCTGAAGTTGCTATACAAGCAAAGCAATCTGTTCAAAACACTGAAAAAGGCTTAAGTGCTTAAGCTATTGACACTTCTTTGTCTGATAGAGATCCCAAAAAAACAGAGACAAGAGGATGCTGATGAGATTTCCACTGAGGGAACAAAGCAGTTGCACAGAGCTGCAGGGCCAGGCTTCCTGCCTTCACTCAGACCAGCATCAATCTGCATAAACTTTGCCTGCCCTTCATGGAACAGCATCAAACCTGTCCTTAAACAGCTCCAGCAAAGGAAATATATCAGGTTTCTAATCTTTTGACCTGATTTTAGTCACACTTACTTGACTGTTGAGCTCTTAATTGCAACTGCTTCTAACTTAATATAAACTGAAATAGCTTGTCATCAGTGCTGATTTATCTCACATAAGAACTTGGTCCCACTGCCTTTCTTAAAATTATTCCTGATTTACTCTGAAGCTTATGGGGGTGAGATCAGGCCTTGTCTCTTCTTTTAACTGAAGCTTCAAAGCTGCAAGCCTAATTTTTAAAAGTAGATTGACAAAAAAGTTACATAATATCTACGTTAGTGAAGCAGAAAGTGTACCAGTTAGCATTAAATTTAATTGTCTTCCTCTCCTGCTTGTCTTAACCTACTGTATCATTTAACCTCCTCTGTAAGCAAACAAGAACTGGTTCAGGTTGTGTATTTCATCTGCTTCTGGTATTGCTTCTGGTGCTCCAAGACCACATTAGAAGTGGTTTTAAACATACTTACTGTATTTATGTTTATATGTTCTCTATCTTGCCTGTAGGCATTGATACTTTCCTAACATTTTATGTGTGATTGTATATGAATGAAAATAAGAGCAAGTTCAAAGCTGAAGAAGCATGTCTAGAACTTTTTATTTTAATATGCATTACAGGCAAAGATAGTCCTAAAGGAAGAAAAGGACTGAAATTATAAACTCAGACTGTCAAAACAAGGTAAACAATCAAGTTTTCCCCATATTTATTTGCAACAAAATTCGATTTTTCTACTACTTTCAAGAATGGTACACCTGTTTTGAAATTGGAAACCTGCATTTCCAAACTTCAATGAATTAAGATATCTCCCTAAATATGCCCTAAGTCTTAAATTTAATGTGAGAAAAAGGAACTTATTACTGTTTGTAGTATTAAACTTAGTTCTATTTCATACATATTAAAACACTGAACTCTAGCTCTTGAATGTTTGTCTTTTAATCCTACAGGAAAACATGTGACAAAACAGAACAAACCAGCCACTTATCAAGTCAGCTACTTGCAGTGCCAGGATCTTGGCAAAAGGAAAGTACTGTGAAAGGACAAACTCTCTCCTGACTTTACAGGAGACTACGTTATACCCTGCAGCAAGAGATCCAATTACTGTTACCACCATTAACCAAGGTCAGAAAATTATTGAATACTATTAAAAGTTCATTCACAGTATTTACCTCAGCAACCTCCAGCAATCTTGAATTCCACTGGGGGACAATATATTGGTTTAGTTATTGCATCTTATTTGAGATGGGCCCTAAGCTAAACATATTAAGAAATGTTTGGATCCAAGGATTTGGGTCAATATAATTTTAATTTACAGTAGTTCTTTCATTTCAGAAAGTGTCTTATTTACTTCTCTCAGGCATCTGTCTGTGCATGATGAGCACACTTGACTAAAAGCCCACCAGTATCATTAACCTTGGCTGATTACACTTGCCATCTTGGGACTGCAGCACATTGCAGAAATAAATACTAGAGGCTAGTTCTACAAAAGGATTGGACCCATTTATGGTTGTTAATAACACCATTATCTCAGCAAGGTAAGTTGAGGCTTAAAGGTAGGAATTCCAACTGCACCTCACTGAGTTAAGTGCCACAAGCACCTTCAAATCAGTAAGCTGACCCAGATCCAGATGATAAGACACCCCACCTTCATCTCTCCTGTGAAGTCTGTGGCAACTGAGCTTGCCATGTGAGGGTGGACCTGACACCCTGTCTGCATAGAGCCACAAAACCGTATGAAAGAAATTGTCAGTGCAAAAGGGCTAATACCAGTGTTGACACTATCAGCAGGAGGCTACAGACAAAAGAATTTCAAGGATATTTTAATTATCTTGAAAAGATTACAAATTTAGAATCAAAGATACAAGGATATAAAGGCATATTATGGTATGAAACTCCCAGGCACAGAGGTTAGCTCTAGTAATCAAAAGCATTTGGCTTATAGTTATCAGCAACAGTGCTGTCTTCAGTTCTGTATTTGGTTATTTTAACTTTTAAAACTTTTTTTTTATTTTTCCCCCTGGCTGCATTGCATTATCAAAGTACAGGGTATTACAATTGCTTCACATTATCTGGAATTCAGGTTCAAAGTGGAAAAACTCTTTTTGACAGAATCCCAGATCTGTGAGTGCCACTGGGAACACAGTGGACAAGAAAGCTGCAGGCTGTGTTGGACTTCCTTTTCCATGGCCTAAAAGTGGTCCCAAGCAGCAGTGTGCAGTTGTGAGGGAAACTGCCCATGCCTCAAATATAAGCAACACTTACAGTCAGTAACTGGCAAACAAGTCAGCCACAGCATGCTTAAAAAGGCCTGATGTTTTTACATGGTGGTTCAATGTAATACACATTATGCCGTAACTCAGCCTGCCCTTAAACGACTGTGAGCTCTAGGAGTGCTGTAATTGACCTTTTGTCTGTTCCCCTGCATGTAGTAGAGAGACAGAGCTCAGGGACAAACCGTGAGTATCTTTCCAGTCCTGTCCCATCCCAATAGGATGTAATGGTTATTCTGACCAGTGCATTTTTCAAGAAAGCACCTATGCTCTCTGCCTTATGGAAACAGAAGAACATGGACTATGCATTTACCATTTGGAAGGAAGAAGAATACTTCAAGTTAGTCTTTGCTGAAGCAGAAACTTCCAGCTATGAAGAAAACAGTGAAAAAATTACAAATATGCTTACAGTAAGCCAGACTTCTTTGAAAGTTTAAAGAGTTGGTACTATTCTTCTATTAATATAATTTTTTAAATTATCTCAGAGCTCTGAAATACTTAAAGGATTTATTTTTTAATTAATCTTAATGTTTAAATGAATTAACTAACATAATTGCTCATTTCAGAAAGTTAATTCTGTCCTGAAAAGAGTAGATGCTATAATTTTGGTGCCACATCAACTGTTCTTTGTAGATAATATAGTAGTTTTAATCATCAAATCCGGATTAGCAAAGTTTTGGCAGATTAAAAATACTTTGATCTGTGCATAATTACAAATCTTTACCTTGGCATGGTAGTAAGGTCTGCATTTCTGTAGCTAGAAACTCCCTGTCAAACATGTCTTTGTAATTTCTGGAGAGGTGAAGGCCTATTGTTTAAGACTTTCAAAGGAATTGATGACTTAAGGTGTGTAAAAGTTTCCAGTGTCTCACTTAATAGAACCTGTGTTTCAAGACTTCTAACATTTATGTAAATAAAGTACCCAAAACAATACACCTGCAGTCACTAGTATGTTGATAATCAGCAAAAGTAAGCGATTCTAAAACAAAAAGCTTAATTTCATTGCTAAACAGTAGTCATAAAACTGGTGAATTCAAAAAAAAACCACAACAACTTCATTACTGTGAAACAGCCTCCGTTGAAAGAGATTCCCAGGTCACTTAGGACTGACCCTGAAAGGAAACTAAGTTTCTGCACCAAAGGGGAATAGTAACAAACCATCAGCAGTGTCTGGTGTCCTCAAGGACAGTAAGTGGGCAAAGGCTGCAGGACAACCCTCTTCAGTGATGTACCTTGTGCTCATAAATTTCATTCATACATCATAAAAATGCTGGGATAGTCCAGGATACAGGCACATGGAGAGGGAAGCATAAATGAAACTTTCAAAGTTAAACAATACCACATTCAAAAGTGATTCAGTGCCTCATATAGGTGTGGTGTGCTGATTTCTGGATATGTTTAACTCTATGTCCTTTAGCACATACAGTGAACTTTACACAAACTTCAGAATCCCATGTGGAAGGCAATCCAGGGGTCTGTGAGCCAGCTACTGCAATAATTCAACTTGTGCTGTTACCTAGACACAAATCAAACCCTCTGCATCCTGCTGAGACAGCAAGACCTGAGCTTTTGCTATATTCCTACAAAGATTAAAAAAAAATTTTAAAAAGGCAAAAGAAAAGCCTTGTCAGTGTAGTTGATGTGGTACTCAAAGAAAAGCTTGAAGTCACAGATGAAACTGAGATTACAAGGTGGCTGGAAAGTAAATAACAATCTCATCAAACAGAACCACACATCGAAGAAGGTTAAGAAGGAACCTGGTGCTTACCCAGTGACAAGCAACGTGATTCAGTGTCACAAGCCTATCCCATTTACAAAGACACAATATGAAAGAAAACTCCTATCCAACCATCAAGCAACAGCAGGAGAAAGAAGTATGAGTTGATAACTAAAAAATGTTTGAATGAAAATAGCTACAGAACAAACTGAGGATGTTAGCTTGATTCTTGTCTCACTTAGACAAATGTTCATCAGGAGAGTCACAGAATCACAGAATGGTAGGGGTTGGAAGGGACCTCTGGAGATCACCTCATCCAAAACCCCTGCTCCTGGAGCTCAAGTGATGTAAAAGATACAAATGAAATAAGCTGCAACACTTGCAATGTCAGATTCTGTCACCTTAATCTATCTGGAATATATACTTTTCTGTCTGAGATACCTACGTAGTCAGTGCCTCTGAAGTTTCCACTCAGTGGAATAAGGCAACAGACACAAAGCAGTATCTTGTGTAGCATTTCTAAAGCTGTTCAGGATTTTTCCATTGCCTACAGGAGATGGCAGTTCCTACAAGAAAAATCAGAATTTTTGAAGGAAAATGCTAATCATTTAAAAACAGATTTCTATTCAGATAACAAAAAACATTTAATTTCTGGTGACAATTTACACAAATGTAATGCACACACATACATCCCTATCTTACAATGAGTCAGATTTTGTCTGTACGCTCAGGTATGGTGTCCTTAAGGTCACAAAGTGCATTGTATTTCGCCTGCTGAGTGTGCCAGGAGGAATCTGGGGTTGCTTCCCCTCAGAGAGAGCACTTCAGAGGAGCACAGCTGTATAACGTGGCGCTCCACAAATGCCATAGTGTAGCTGTGGAGCAGGGGAAATAAATTATGACTGTCTGAAGGCATTGCAACAAAAATGGCAAGAAATTAAATTCAGCTTAAGAGGAGATATTTTCACCATTTCTAAGTAAAACAACAGTGTTAGTTGAAAACAAATATGTCAAAATAATGAATTGTATTTCCCAGGATGGAAACACCCATTCTCTTCCAGCCTAATGCCTAAATCAGAGAGAAATTCTGCACCTCATGGAGACGCTTGATTCAAGAATGTTTCTCTAATGAAGGAGTATAGTTGAACCTACTTACAAAGCAACAGAAACAAGAATTTTCAGTAAGAGTCAAATCTTGCTCTTTTTGACTAGGATTGCAATTTATGCCTTAAAAAATTTGAAAGAAGTTGAGAAGTACTTCAAGACACTGTTTCAATACACTATGCAGTGAATAATACACTGGAGGCAAAAACAGATTGGGAAGATTTTGGAGAGCCATGTCCCATATGTGTACATTACCAAAAACACATAGGAGTCTTCTGAATAGCTACATGTTCATTTGGGATACAGTGCAAGAAACCACTACCCTGAAACACAATCATATTGTGAGTTATCTTTGCCAAAACTCATAAAGTCAAGAAAAGGGAAAACATATTGGGTGTCTGGAAACAGGGAAGGTAATTTTTCCCTTCAGACATGCTGGAGATTTTCAATATAATGAAAAACTCAAAAGTATTATTATAGAAATAAGTTGGGAAACTGTTTCCCAGCCAAAATTACTTGGATCCACTTCATATGCTAGAAAAAATACCCACTGAAATAATAAAAACTCTCTGGATTTACACTGTTAGTTTCTACAAAACCAGCTGTTGATAACCAATTATTTTAAATGCCTCACGATGATCCCAGTTCACTTACTATCTGGGTCAAATGAGGCCCTAAAAGCAAAAGCAGACAGACAAGCTCAGAGGTGCAAAAATAGAAATAAGTAGAAATGAACTGCTAGCAGAGGCATTCACAGCAATTAGAGCTTGACAAACACTTAGACTCCCTAGAAAAATGTCTGGTATCGGCATATCTACCCTCACGTGTCCCTGCCTCCAAGGGTGCTGAGCAAAAGACATATTTACACTGCAGAGTTTTGTGTAGCTCTGCTGACAGCATGAAGCAGAATACTTTCCATGTGAAAGATTTCACCAGTTCTTCAGCCGCTTGGCTTTCAACCAGAAAGCACTTATTCCATAAAGGCAAAGCATATAGTGATGTAACTGAAGTTTGCAGTAAGAAACATTTTATCTAAAGATCAAAATTGTAAACTCATGGAGCAAAACAGTGTACATCATCTCTTTTAGTGTACATAATCTATTACAGCTATAGAATTGAACGAGCAAGAGGCCCAAAAGTATACATCTTATTTAGAGCAAAACCAAGGTTTTCCAGCTGCCACTAAACCAAATATCAAAATCTCAGAATTTTTAACATAGGATGGAAGTTCTGTTTTGCAGGCAGTTCAAAGCTGTAACTTTGATTCAAGGCTAACCCACTTCACTGTAAGTTAACAAAATAAGCAAAACTCAAAAACACAAGCGAAAGTTGATCATAGCTGCAGCATAAATCTGTTTGTCTACATACCTTTTTGCAAAGGTATTTTTTGCCTTTGTACATTTACATGCATGCAAGTCTGAGAGAGAAGTGTGGATTCTTCTAGGGATGCAACAATATTAAAAATAGGACATTTGAGAGGATGTCATGACTGAACTAGCAGGAGGTAGATTCACCATTCATTCTTGGTCTTGCAGGGCAGGGAATTATATCAACATTATAAAACAACACAGAACATAATTTCTCTCTCTCTTCTCTCCAGGATTGTATTCAAGTTGAATCAGGCAGCTGTGAGAGAGAGAGACAGGAGACCTATCCTTCTCAGGGTACATGTTATGTTTAATTGCTGAAGGCATGAAGCATTTTTAAAGGGTTTGCCAATAAAATTCCTATTTAGTTAACCCCAATCTCCTCAGATCTCTTGTTACAGGCAGCCTTCTGCTCTTAACATCTGGGCAGGCAAAGCCTCCAATTACACTGTTGCATTTGGTAGCTTAATAGACCTAGATAAGGGTCCCTGGTATATCCATTTCCCTTGGCAACTGCTTATCTTTGGCTAGTCTGATGATACACAGCCTTTGTGTCCCAGCAAGGCACATAATCATGTGGTAGGCCAAGCAGCATGTGTGCATACTCACATTAAATCCAAAGCTTCCCGTGACCTTTCCTTTTCTGTGGCTGGACTCACATCTGTCAAAGCTACACTTTGTAATTGATGGGGAAGGGGCAGGGGGAAAAAGCAGCCCAAGATCATGGCCAGGAACACACTCACACCTTGCAAGATCATCTCCCCTGAGGGTAGCCTGCTCCTTGTTGGCATCTTTAGGGAAGAGGGTAGGAGCTGGTGGGAGCAGGGAGAAGGCTGCTGAGCTGGCTGTGAACCAGGTGGCAGGCGCCTGCCAGCTACTCCCAGAGGACCTGGGGAAGAGAACCTGGGGTCCACCTTGCAAATCACCAAAACGCCTCTGAATCATGAAATGAGGCTCCATCCAAAAATAAAGATTTGTCAATGAAATAGCTCCATGGCAAGATTTCTCCTTCACATACCCCTAACTGGATGATACAGAAGAAAACCTGTAAAAATCATCTCTCAGCACACAGTTGTGTCCTCTCCGCTGAGATGAGCCTACAATTGCTTTCTGTCAAGCCTCGCTATCTGCAGCTATAAATTACCACAAACATCTCATAGTTCAGCCTCTGAAGTTTGTCAACTTGAATATTTGACTTATTTCTTTTCATCACACCCAAATTTTGCATTGTACCATACTGAGGTTTCCTTCCTGAATAACTCCCCAAATAGATGCAGATATTTGTCTTTCTTTTTAACTTGTTTTAACTTTTAGTTCCCTTCTGCAATTAAATCAGTGTCTCAAAAAGCTTTTTAGAAATTGTTTAGGATTTAGTATTTTCACATTGAAAGCCTGACAGGGAAGTTGCTGAGATTCTATAGCAACATGGACTGATCTTCAGGCTTTTTTTTTTTTTTAAGGGCCACAGAATTTCATTGCCCTCTGTTTTTCTTAGTCCATCTGCCAGCTAATTTGCAAGCACTGGTAAAATCATCTCTTCTGTTTTCTGTATGTCTTAGTTTTCCTCTGCTTTTGAATCAACTTCTGTGACAATGACCACAGGTAGATCAGCTACAGAAATTTCACCTAAAGCTTTTATTTTAACCTTCAAGTCTCATGTTTGTTGCTTTTTTATCTGCCAAAGACATGAGAAAGCAAAAGCCAGCAGTTTGTCAAAGCACAGTCTCTGGGGATCTGGGTTGTGTTTCAGCTGTCACCATATATCCCTATTGATGTAACTTCTGATGTGCAGCAAGAAATGGTAAATAATTCCTCTCTCGGAGCACACTTCTGCCTGTGTTGGTGTCAGTGCTTTTGATCAATAAACCACTGAGGTGTCTTCCA
>NW_009953703.1:2985374-3012379 GCF_000747805.2 Chaetura pelagica | reverse complement strand
AGCAGGAATATTGTTCCAACTTTTGCTCAGGAGCAACACACTCCATGCCCTATTTCCTTTTTCTCAATGCTATATATATGAAGTTTTTGCTTTTATTCTCTCTTCAAGCAATATCTTCTCTAGTTTGCTGTGCAGCTACTGCTCACTGTTTATCCACTTCTCCACTTCTTGAAAAGGCTCACTGGCTTCTATTGGTATAAACTAGCTTTAATCAAAGTAATAGGTTACCATGGTGTTACTCCAATCAAGGATTTCAGCTCTTTCTGTGGCACTGCCACCTAAGAGAACCATTTCTTCACATTAGGCCTGACACTTCTTCTAATGTAATTCTCTGGGTTCACAGAGTCCTTTTGAACTTCCAGCCCCTGTATTTTCTAGTTACCATGTTAGGTTTTTGCCACACTGCTCCAGAGCCCAGGAATGGCACCTACAATAGCTGACTCCTGCCAGAACATTCAGTGCTTTACACACCTCTTCATTTCAAATGAAATCCAAACCAGACATCTTCACCACTGCTGTATGGAAGTACCATCATCCATCTTACTTGGGGAAATTGGTGACTTTATGTCATCTTTATCCAAGCTAATATAGATTGTACTTCTAGTACCCCACAGACATACTGCTGTGCTTGTAAATTATGCCCTTAAATCCATGCAGACCACAGTCTTTCCCACATTACTAGCATTAGTGATATCCTAATATCACTAAAGCCTAAGCACTGCTGCCCCACCAGGGGTTTCTTGTTACATCTCCCCAGCTTCTGTGTTCAGATGGTTTTCTTATGTTTTCTCCTGCCTGACATACCAGAGCTCTTGTTCCGATTTACACTTTATTAAAAATGCAACTGCAAACAAGTATGTGCTATTGGCAATACATTTATACATAGCTCCCTTCTTTTCAAAGCTTCAGTGCTTAAAGGCTCTGGGTGTGCACAACAGACAACTTGCACTCTGCCCATTGTGGGATTTGCTTTTTCCAGAAAGTTTCAAGTAGATTTCAGGGCTCCCTAGTATATAAACATCTGATAGCACTTTGTTTGCCCAGTGTGGAGTAGACATCCTTTCTATCAGATCTGCAGAATAGTGCACACAGTACTAACATTGCCATAAGGAAAAGATTTCTGATATTCCATTAGTAATTCAGTTTACCGAGAGCTTATGTCAATTCTGTATTCAATTCTGTATCAAGTTAGTAACTGTACATGTATGTCATTGCTGTTCTTTCTGTATTCCATCTTCTACCCCAAAACCACACACTTGTCAGATTTATTAAACCATTCTCCTTGACATACACTCCTGCTGTATGCACTGAATGTTATAGATGTGTTTGCTTGCCTCTGCAGCACACTGTGAAAACTGTTTGTTTTAAGCTCACATTCTGTATGTCTCCTCCAGTGCCTGATTATGCTTTTGGTACTGCATAAAATTCTAAATAATAAATCCATGCACAAAATTCCAAGTTTTGAGAGAACTGAAAAAAACTGGAGATTCATAAGGAATTTGGCAGCACCCTTAGTTGGAAAAAAAAAGTGATCAGGCTACAAACATTAGAACATCAGCCAGCCTCTGACTAGGCAATATTTTTAATGTCACCTTTCACTTCAAAATGCTGGATTACATTATGCTACATAGAGATGTCAGACACATTGTGAATGTCACAGTTAAGTAGCAAAAAGTCCAGGCTATTCCATTCACTGAATTTAATTCCCACATACGAAGAGCCCCCTCCCACCTTGCTGGCACAGCACTCTTCACAACTTTGCTCTCATGTCACTTTGTGGCACCTCTCATCTGAAGATATCAAAGCAAACTACAGACATGCTAATAACAGGCCATTCTCAGAAATCTTATGAGGTAAGAAATTATAATAATTTCCAACTTATGAGAAAACTGAATTAGAAATTTCCTAAACTGAGTCATAAAATGATTACAGGGTACAGATGTTGGACTCAGCCTGCAAAAGCCTGACTCCCAGCCCTGTGTGTAATTCATGGATAACACATACACACTTCTCAGCAAATACCTCCAGTTCAACTTATTGTTTTCACACATGACACCAACACCATTGCAGGTAGACTACATGAAGGTATCACTCCCACACCTCAGTACAACTCATTAAATTACAGTACTACCCTTATTACAACAAAGTGGTATCATTAAAGCTAATCCTACAGAGCCCCACAGGAAGGTGTGACCAGACTGAAAGAAACAGGGCACAGTTCATGAGCCACCAGAGAAGCACTTTACCACAGCTTGCTTTCAGGAGCAAAAGCCTCATTTTAAATAAAACAAAAACTTCTACTTTGATAAGAGCTGGCTCCTTCAAAAAGATACTCTGTTCTCAAATCTCCCCAGCTAAATGCCATCACAGCTGTAAGGGCCAACCACGTGTGTAGTCAGGCTGGGAATTACCCACACAAATAAAGAGCACAGCATGAAACGGTGACTTTTTCCTGATCAAAAGGGTCTGGGAGACAACTGGACAGTTTGGATCAGGCAAAGGATAGGGCTTTTATTATGTTCAAAGAGCACCCCAGTGAATAGAGCAGCCAACATGGCCCTGGTGGCAGTGATATGTTCTAACATTCTCCTCATCCCACACAAGTTAGTTAAAAGCTTCACTTTGGATCTGCTTAGAGTTTGGGTTTTTTCCATTTTTCTTCTGGTTTAAGAACTTCTATAGGGAAAACCTGAAATACAATCAATCCTTTCACTAGCTTTTTCATAGCATTCCCTGTCTATGCTGCCTCCCCCACATACCAAATAATACATCTCAAATATTATCAGAGAAACCTTGTCACATAAAGAAGTCTTCCTTATACCCACACTGAGGAAATACAAGCTTTAATTTTATATAAGTACAATTTTTATTTTTCTATGTGTTTTCATATTATTTTCTTCAAATCTATTTCAATGAAAAAAATACAGGAAAATCCTTTTCCACCCTGTTATTACCTAGTTTCATTCACACTACTTATTTTCAACTACATATGCTAAAATGTAAGATTTAACACAAAAAAATATTCATGAAAAATATTAATATTATTAAATATTCACACTATTTCACTTTGAAATGCTGAGGTTTTTCTAAAAACCTAAAGAATGTAAGGATTTAAGGCACATGATAAGGCAGAATTTTCTTCAGAAATATCTGTTTCTCTTTAATAGCCATGTATGCCTGTCAAATCAGCAAATCTGACAGGGAGCTATATGAGAGCTAAGCAATGTATTGCAAATAAATATATTCCATCCAAATGTATTTTGCAGTTTATTTTCATTCTAAGAAGAAGTACTGCACAAATAACAGCAATGGCTTTGGTCTCCATTTCTTACACAGCCATCCAGGATAGAATCATAGAATCATAGAATCATAGAATCTTAGGGGCTGGAAGGGACCTCGAGAGATCATCTAGTCCAACCCCCCTGCCAGAGCAGGGTCACCTAGAGTACATCACACAGGAACTCATCCAGGTGGGTTTTGAATGTCTCCAGTGAGGGAGACTCCACAACCTCCCTGGGCAGTCTGTTCCAGTGCTCTGTCACTCTCACAGTAAAAAAATTTTTTCGGATATTCACCTTGAACTTCCTATGCTCCAATTTACACCCATTACCCCTTGTCCTATCACTGGTCATCACCGAGAAAAGCCTAACTCCGTCCCCCTGACACTCACCCCTTACATATTTGTAAACATTGATGAGGTCACCCCTCAGTCTCCTTTTCTCCAAGCTAAAGAGACACAGCTCCCTCAGCCTTTGCTCATAAGGGAGATGTTCCACTCCCTTAATCATCTTCATAGCTCTGCTACGAAGCTCTGCTCTGCTTGTTCTCCTACTGCTGTCTATCCTGTCATCTTATAAATATATAATTAAAAAAATATATTTACTAATGTGATAACAACATGATGGGACAGGGACCTGTTATTTAGAACTAAAAATGGAATACTCTTACCTCAAACCAGTTTGATTTTCAGAGTTACTGTGTTTTGACTGTAAGTAATTTGCAGAAGGAAACATTATAAAACCAAATTATAGTAGCATCTCTTGTACAACACATGAAACTATAAGGCAGTACAAAATTACACTGAACCTGTAAAAAGTTTACCTTTCTTGGGTGATATGTTTTGGGTTTAAAATATCAGGAAGTTACAAAGATATTATGTTCTTTAGCTGGTCTCATAGAATTGTCTGTAAGAATTCCTATGAAGTTAATATATTGCAATTGTTTCACCTGAATACAAACCAACTTTGTCACTGTAGGCTCACCTGCTTTGTCTGCACATGTAAATGAGTGTCTGGGTGTATTAAAAAGTCTGCAACCTGTTGCCAGTATTGGAAACCTACCCAGGAATAACAGCTATTGGCTACATCAGAGATTTCTGGAATAACACCAGTGATATCATGACTAAAAGCTGATAGGAATCTTAATTGCAGTGAAGTGAACAGCAAGACTCCCCTTTGACCTAGGCAGCAGTTGTATCAATTCCTCTGTTGCTTCACCTGGCACTTCTTAACACCAGTAGGATTCTGAATCTTGTTAAAATACATGGCTTCAAAACACTACCTTCCATTAATTCAAATATTCACGAGGCCCATAATCACTCATTTAAAAAAAAAAGTCCTGTGAAGCACATACTATGAACATATTTGTGCATTTATTTTTCTATTATTTTTTAAAAGGTTTATTTCTCCTCAGTTTAAAGCTAATTCCTGCTAGATATCAGCTGGAAAGGGGTAGAGTAACACGTGAAAAAAGACTGAACTCTTCTTTATCTGAGGTGATCAAAAAGATTATACAGTAACTTGTATAGTAGAGTGCTTTAATATCTATGAAATTTCTCACCAACATGTTGTTTGAAAGATGTTTCTGAAATGGATCCCTCTCATCAGAAACCTGAAGCTCCTTGTTTGATGGGATAGGCCTGAATACTAAACAGTGTAGTGAAATTTAGGTTCTTAATTTGAAGTGGATTAATATTCTAAGAAGTTTGAAATCATGACTTTTTTCAGAAACAAGTCTTTCCTTTTCTACTTCTTCCATCAATTAGCATTGTAGCTTATATATTCAGACTCTAAGAGGAAGATATGAGGAAGAGGGAATTTTTTATTTTTTAAATATCA
Source organism: Chaetura pelagica (assembly GCF_000747805.2). Lineage (NCBI taxonomy): Eukaryota > Metazoa > Chordata > Aves > Apodiformes > Apodidae > Chaetura > Chaetura pelagica. Next base: position 3,007,262 of record NW_009953703.1, on the reverse strand, counting down.
CTATGCAATTCTTGTAGATGAAATCATGGAAAAAACATTGCAGAAGATCACAATCTGATGCAGATGGGAAAAGCAGCACAACCAGGCGGGGTAAGGAATGTTATCAGAAACGCCTATTTGTATCTCATGGCCCAGAGTACAGAAGTAGAAACATGTTTCTTTTAAACACACAGAAATCAGAAATCTTTATGTATGATTGTGCTGGAAGAGTTCAAAGAAGCAGCTGTTTTTCAGAAAATTAGGGCCACATTTGTCAAGCACAGTGTCAGGCCCTGAATGCCTCTTGGTCTGACAAAACCTTTGGGAAGAGATGCAAGAAGGGAGACATAAGGACTTGTACAGGCAGGGTACTGGACTAAAATCTGGTACTCAGACAGAATTTAGCAACAGAGTATATCCAAAGGTAATGAAGACAGACATATATGAAGGCAACAATCAAGAGGAGATAGAACAGGAACTTGGGGAAAGCAAGAGGAACACAAAGTGTGTTGTTTCGGCTGGTTGAATGTCATGGAGTCATAGGGAATGTGGTATGATTTACAAACACTGTTAGGCTGTAGGCATTTGAATCTCCAAATGTCTGTCCCAGTTTGTTATGAAATAGCTGGTTGAAAACAACTAATAGCACTCACGTGGTTCTAATTAAATGTACGGATAACACTCTAGCCATGTACTGAACATGGATGAATGCACAGAAAAATTCTACAGGCAAGCATAACCTGTAAACAACACATGTAGCTGATTATGTTGTTCAAAAACTGGGTGTCAACCTGATAGTATGATGGGCTTGTGCTAAAAATATTGAAATACTGCAATATTTCATCTTTCCCTTTCATTCAGCACCTTTACAACAAGGTGAGCTATTAAGACACAGATCTTCAGCTGGCATACATAGACATAAATTCATTAATTCCTTGACCTCAAGCCAGTGCCCAAGAACTGTTTTTCATCTCAGTACATCCTCCCACCACACTTACCACTTGCTGAAGAGCAAGAAGGGAGCATTACCTTCTCATTCAGCCACAATTTCCGTTTCTTCCCTAATTAAGTCCTTAAGGGCATTTTAATATGCAGGAAGCACTGATGGATGGCATTACTCACTAAATATGACATTGGCAGATTTCTCTGTCTACTCCCCCTCCCTGATGGGAAAGGCTAAGAATTAAGCATGGTGCACTAGGTTAGTATTTGTGACTTTCGTGCTAGGAGCCAAACCACTGTTCATTAGGAGCCCCTAGATCCTGAATCTAGCCCTTGCAGCTACCAATGCCAGATCTACCTGCTCCCAGCACTTCCCAGCAGCAGTTTTAGTAATACAAGTACACCAAACAAAAAACCAAACAGCTGTTATCAACATCTAGGAACAAACTACTTCCTCAGCAGACAACCTCTATGAATGCCAAAGATATGGCACAGGTCCTCTGGTGCTCTCAGCTTTGCTTGTTTCAGTGTTTGTTACACTAGCATGCTGAGTACTTGACATTGGCATGTTTATCTTCTTACACAACTCTTCAACATCTAGGAGAATTTTCTAGTCATGTATCTGCAGTACAGCTATAAAAACTCCTTGTTAATCTACATAATAATTTGAAAACCTTAACTAAAACACACCTATAATACCATCTCAATGCATTAAAACCTTCTATGTATAGCAAAACCAATTATTTTACAACATGTGGCATTTACATTGCTCTTTCAGGTGATATCACAGTAGTTTATAAATTCACTGTGGTGAACAAATTTTTCCTAGTGTCCTCAAGAGTAAAACAATCATTTCTGATTAGATGAACTGAGCTTCCTACATCTCTCATGCACAAAGTATAAAGCTCTACAGAGCGATCCCACAGAAGCTGAGCAGGTTTTTAATTACAGATTTGGTATTTTTGCCTGGATTCTTTTCTTGTGTAAAACCAATGAATTCAGGGATATGCTTTGATATGATTACATGTTTCTATTTAGGATGCTGTAAAATTCCTCCAGCACTTCTGCTCTGGAGAATCTTACAGAGTCACTATATTGTGCTGAATAGATAAACACTTAAAATGTACATTGTTATGAGTATTGCCTATTAACAACTATGTTTTTATGACAGAAGATATATTCAGTAAATATTCATTCTTACCACAAGACTGCTGTCCAGAGAAAGTCTTTTCCCAAATTCCCTTTTCTGTAGCTGCCTCTTTCTCTCCATGGCTGAGGTTATTTGTTTTCCTTTTGACCAACTAGAAATGTCAGACTGTTCCCAGAATCACTGAAAACCAAAAACAAAACAAAATAAAATTAGATACACATTTCAATATCCTACTTAACAGTTGCTGTCTTTCATCATTAACTTTGTATTAACCCAGCAGCTAATGACTTTGTGTCTACAGTAGGCTGTGTTCCAGGAATAAATTTTCTGTGCCAAAAAACCTAAACTCTCTAGACAGAAATATTACCAATAAGGTTGGGTCACTTCTAAAAAAAAGAAAAAACAAAACAAATAAATAAAATCTGCTACTACTGTATTTCTCAATATTCTCCATGTTTTCATAGCCTCTTTTTGAACTGCGATGGGAGCTGGATTTGCAGAGTCAATGAACTACGTGGGCCTGGAGAAGGTGAGACAGGGAGGGAAACTGTTCCACATTCATTGCCCTCCTCAGCAAGCCCTGCTTGTTGGCACATCTGAGCTGCTACTGTAACGTACAAATTTTGGACCTAATCCTGAAGAATTCTAAAAGCTTTCAACTCCCATTATTCTTAATGGGAGATGAATGCCCTCAGCACTTTCCTTACGCATTTAAGGTCAAAAATTCTGCTGTGATAATCAGAGTCCCACTGCCTATAGAGAATAGCTGGAGAACTTCACCCAGTAAAGCTCTCACAGAAGCAATTAAGTCTTCCCAGTTTTGCAGGGTTTGGTTCTTCCTGGATGACATTTTCTACTAAAGCCAAGCTTATAAGTAACTACTACCTATAATATTTATTGTCTGTGATTCACAAATAGGGGCAAAGCTTATAAATTTATTCAGGATTTACAGAAAGTAGTAGAATAATAAAAGATATCAGAATCTAGCCTAACTTAAGGCAGTTAGATATATGCATAAATACAGAGCCAAATACAGGATTTTTTTCTGCATGTCAGAGTGACTGCATTTACTGGATCAGAGGGCAATATCTTGTATCTCCTCATCTGGGTTATCTCCTTTAAGGACAAAGTTTTCACTGAAAGAATTTGTCCTCATTTTTCAGTTGAGATTTCATGTGAAAGCCTACTGAAAAACAATTCTAGTAAGGTGGAGATATTCATACAGTGCTACATAATGGTAAACCTAGAAAAATTGATTGCATTTGACTGAAAAACTAGACTAAGTAAAAGACAAATCTGACTATTTCTAATGCTTTTTACTAATTGCAAATAGCACCTTCAGCCACAAACAGCCAGGTGATGCACAAATACCACTGGGTTTTGGCTGTAGAATAATGCAGCTAGCATTCCCAAAATAAGGTTTCCATGTGCTATCCAGATGTATTTGCATGATGGTCCCATCTGTCTCTGTGGTGATATCAAGCAGATAAAAACACCACAAATCTTTCCCCAGTTCGGCCTCTGATGCTCTGCCATGATGAGTTTGACCACTGGCCAAGCATGGGCTGGCTGCAAGGAAAAAAGGACACCTCAGGCTAAACCTCTAAAGCCAGCTGGAATCCAGAGGCTTCCCAGAGGCATGTAAACTGGAATCATCAAGGTGCAATGTGAGCATCACAACTGGGACTGCTCTTGTAAAACACTTCCCATAGGGAAACTAGAATTGGTCCAGCTACCAAGCCATCCAGTGGTAAATTCAGCCTTCTGTTGAACAGCACCTGGTGTCTCCTGCACTTGTTTTGTATTCCTGGTTTACAGTTATGCAAGATAATAACAGGCCTTTTTTCTCCAAAATGGATAAAAATAGCACACTTGTCTAAAGAACACATGCAATGAGAACACAATAGGAGGAAAATATCAGTTATTGCACTGTGATTATCCCCACCTTGTGGGTTTTTTCAGGTTTACCTGCAAGCCCTTGCTTCCTTTTTGTAGTACCAATCCTAAAGCTACACATACCATTCAGTTCAGCTAAGGAATCTCAGTGGTGTGCTACCACATAATAATCATTTTTTCCTGATTCGCTATTGTGTCTCAAAAGAAATACAATAGATTGGAACAAACACAGAGGCAACATATTACACTGTTCTTGTGACTATGCCAGAAATTAGCAAAATAAAGGCCTTATGTAATCCTTATGTCATTCTTCTGTGCATTCATCATGCCTGGAGAGCATGGTTTCCACCAAGGGAGTCTTTGTTGATCAGCAAGTACAGAACCACTTAGGATTGAGCTAGTGAAAGCTGCAGTTGGAGCCAATATTCCTCATAAAGGTCAAGTATTTAATACGAGTAAGTGCCTGAAGTTTCTGTCTGCAGGTATTTAGTGGAACCACACCAAATTCTAGTTTAGAATTAAAGAACAGGTTATTAATTCTGCCTATAGCTTACATGCTGTGCTGCTTTGGCCATCTCAAGCAACGGATTTATGGTAGCCCTACCTAGCACAGCACATGCTGTGTGTGGGAGGATTGGAATCTGCAGGTCTGGGGCTGCTTCACCAGTACATTAGTAGGTCCATGTGCTGTGCCCAAGGCAGCATAGCATATTAGCTGTAGGCATTACTATTTTTCTATTGTTCTTTAATTCTGAACTCTCAGATCTCTGGGTGTGTTACATTTAGCACGCTGTCCTGGATCTCTCCTAAAGAGGTGACAACCTAAGGCTGCAGTAAGTTTTGAATCACAGGTAATTATCAGAGAAGAAAATACAACACATCACCTGTACCAATGTATGTTGGTGCCTCAAGTACCTAACTCAGAAGGCCTTTAAAGAAAAATGATCATCAGAATGAGGTAGTTAACAAAAATAGAACAAGTTTCCATTGTCAGATGGTCATTTTTGTACATCATGCTACTCGTCACAGAAACAAAATTACCCTCCCAGGTAAATCTCTTCCTCTGAAATCAACCCAAAGAATAACAACAATTCAAAATGCAGATAACGCATCCACCGGGAAGCTCAGCAGAGGAGAGTGGTTTTCCAGATGGAACAGTCTCTAAATGCAGAAGCACTGAGAATCAGTTTGCCCAATCATCAGAAATAACTATTCTTGTGCTATTAAGAGAATAGACTGTGGAAAAGAATCTGCCTTCCCAGACCAATTTGCTTTTTGATATCTTTACAGCAGAGACCCAGTGATCAGCATTCAAACCCTGACTGTCCCATTTAGCTCAGCTGAACAATGCCTAACTGCAAGAGCACTTCCGATTTATGGTGCAGTCCCAGGTACTACACTCACATATGTACACTGCCAAATCTTTGGGGGCACATCTTACTGTTCTTCGTGCTGCAGGAAATGTTTCTGCTGTAGGAATCTACTCTAAGGGACTATAGAGTTCAGCTCTGCTGAGCATACTGGGGAAGGCACTGAAGTTAGAAGCATTCAGTGATTAAGCCTGTATCCTCAAGAACTGTACAGGGATCAGTCCAAGAGAACACAGGTCCCAGATGTTTGCTTACTGTCTTGACAGTTTTGTATTGAGCTCAGGGAAAAAGGTTTTGTACAGACACAGAAAAAACTCTCAAGGGAAGACCTAAGCGAGATCTTGCTTCAATACAGTGTGCCCACGGTGTTCATAAAGCCAGCACACCAAAAGCATCAGCTTGATTACACATCCTAAAGTGCAGTATTATTAGTACTCAATACAAGAATGTTCATTACTTCAGGAGATGGCTCTCAAATTATGCCCTGGAGAAATGGTGTGATTAACATAGAAAAGCACTCTCTAAAATCTATGCAAGAAATTTCTTGGATTACCTTCTTCATTTCTAGTAGTAACAAAGGATGATTGATGTATATTGCTTTAGCTGATGAAAACGTATAACATTATATTCCTTAGATAAGTATCCAAGATATTTCCAGACAGTTTGAAATTGCAGCTACATTTCAACAGAGCTATGCCAACATATGACAGCTGGGAACAAGCACACAGCATCTCTCTTTGGTAACTGGAAATGGACTGTATTTATTTTTCTGTCTCTTACAAATTGGTATAAATTTAACCATTATAACACCTGAAAAAAAAAAAGACAGCCCTGCAAACTAGCATCCTTTTGTTTAAATTCAGGATAGATATAACACAGCCTCACCACCCCCTGCTTTGTACACCTCAACACTGCCAGAAGGCAAAACACTCACAGGGCAGCAAGGTATTCCCTGCCAGCAGTCTGCTTGTCTTTGGAGGTGTTAATAAAAAGGACAGGTTTTGCAATGTGGACAAACTGTTGAGTAATGGAATGAGGCCAAAGTTACACAGTGATCACCCTTAATCACTTTTTTTCTTATCTGATTGTCCTGCTTGTCTGACAGCCATACTTAAAGACTGAAAAGGAATCCAGAACTGGTATTTTCCCTTAGCAGTGAAAGCAGAAGGAAAATAATATCACTAGCATAGGTCAGGAAGCAGCTATGAGAAAGTAGATTGCCATCAATGCAAATGTTACTTAGAATGAACAGGTGACCTAAAGGTGAAACATTTTATATCTCATTACGAATCTCTGGAGTGATTCCGTTTCCTAAGAACCTAATTGAATTTAATGGAATCTGTCATTGTCCTTCTCTGCTTCCTTTGCCAGCTCTGGTGCTAACACCAATGTGCATATACTTGCTTTTGTTGTTGTATTAGTAGGATAAGGGGTAAATAGGTATGGTTGCCTGGGCCTTTTCAGAACTGGAAAAAAAGAGGTTCCAGAATTAAGGAAATTATGGGCATTGAACAGATCAAAGATTGTTCCATTCTATAAAATCACTACATTTATCTTCCCAGTTAAGAGGCCAGTCAAAAATGCTAGGTTTGTAATAAGCTCTTCAAGCATTTTCCTTGGTTTGTTTTTATGGGGCTTTTTTTTGTTGTTTTAATGGTAAAGTGTTGAAACCATCAGAGCAGGAACAGCAGAAAACCACACCTTCACAAAAGATGAGAAAACTCTGCCTAGTGATTAAAAGGGATCCATGAACATGGCTTCATTACCACACCCCTCTCTCTTCTTGTCACAGTATCTACCCTACCTCATGGCTGTAAGGGATAAAGGAGAAAAATCATTCAAAAATTCTCTTTTAAGTTGATGTTTCAAACTTCAACACTTGGGAAACAAAAAACCACAGCGACTTCAGCATTTCTGCAACCTGAAACTTCCCAACTTTTGTTTTGCCCACAGCGTATTTCTCAGCAATGCTATAAGCAGAGCCTGCCTAATGCCCAATACTCCCAGGTATTTGCTTAGGCTGGTCAGCAGTTTGTTAGTGCTAATGTATGCACTGTACATTCACACCCACTGGATTAGGTTGCTATTTAGCTAAGTAAGTCGCATTTTTGAGGAGAGGGAAGGAGAATGTGCCATGTGCCAGCATTAATGAGTTAATTAAATTAGAAAAATTCCAAAGCAGGAAGCTAAAATGCTTAGATAAGTAGAATACTCCAAGAATTACAAGCCAGCAAACACAGCAGTGCTATACCATTCTGTCTACATATCTAGATATTCTGACTGGGGTTGGAAAATTATATTTTAAAAAAATTCAATCAGCAAATAACTATATAGACAAAGATTTTTCTATAGCTCTCTTTTTTTGTTTCCCTGTGGCATAGTTAATTTTGATACATCACAGATTTCTTACAATCTCTAAAGCTGTTTCAAAGGATATTGGAAGTGTACAGCCATGACCTGCAAGTTATTTTGTGGTCCAAGCCACTCCTTAATCCGGTGGTCCTTCTAGTTCTGGTTGAAAACTATCCAGTGGTCTTCTACAAGGCCATGATAAACTAGTCCCAAGGAAGTGTGGGAAGAGCCAGAGCAAGATAAGGAACCCTCTCATTTTTGTTGTGATTTTAATTAAATATGACAATGACACATGGCAGTCTACAAAGAAACTGAGGCTTGACTAATTTGAAAGTCAAATTATGTGGATCTCTGCTGCTCTTACCCCATCCCTTGAAAGGAAATCAGTAGGGCACATAGGACTGTCTCATGCTATTTTTGACTGTTGATTGCTTTGCAGCAAAGAACATACTCTTAGCACAATGTTCTAGAAACCAAGTATTTAAAATAAAGCATCTCAGCTACCAAATTCTACCCTGTTTCATGCACAGTTTTCAAAATACATTTATGCTTTCTTCATGCAAGATAATATTCCATTTATTCAGCAAACTAAACAAACAATAAAGCTTTCTATAGCATTGCTTCTAGGATTTAAACAAGTTAAGATTAAGAGCTTAAATCTAACAAACCTATCAGTGAGCTCAAAATAATACCAGGAATTTCAATAAATCAGAAAATAAAGAATATGGAATTAAAGATGTTATTACTACAACAGCTGTCAAGATGAAATGCATGAGAAGCATTTAAAAGATTTATATCTCATTTTCTCACCAGGTTAATTAAATAGATGCATGCATTCATTTAAGAGGATAAGGTGGGTTGCAGTGACATAAAATGAGAGGGCACAAGGATTACGGTCTTTCAGCATTAACAAGAATGGTTTGAACTGATATAATTTCCGTCTTCTGTAATAAGCATGATTCATCCATTGCCATTTTCAGCTCTCATTTTCTTTCTGGCAAAAAGAAAAAAAAAAAAGAAAAAAGACTACGAACATTTATAGACTAACATAATCAAAGCTTTAACCTTTTCAGCATTTTCTGTTTGGATTGGCTGTCCATTTTTATCATGGGGTTCCAGGGCCATGCTGCAGGGAGGAGAAGAATCACCAGTAAATTATACCAAAGAATGCTGGAAAGGTCAAAGGATTAGCTTCCCCTGTTTGCTTTTATGGGACATATGAAGCATTCATATCATGCAATAAAATTATTGAGACAAAAATGATGAAGGATAAGCAGATGAAGTGCATTAATCGGTTGTCAGGACAGCATGGAAGAAAAGGATATATTACAGTGATATAATCAATAAAAAACAGATTATGACATTTGTGTTTGCATATCCTTAGCCCCTGCACTGAAAGCCAATCCTTCTGAAAGCTGTAAGACCTGTACCTGAGAAAGATATGCAAGCAAGACTGAGGCTACCCAAGCTGAAGAAATCATTAGACCCAAAGCTCCCTTCTCTTGGATGAGTTTCTAACCACTCATTATTATATATTATTTATTACTATATAATATTATAATTTATGTGATATATGCTATTATATGGTAAAAACAGATTCCCTTAGCCCTTCAGGCTCTTTCAGCAGTGTTTTGCAACCTAGGCTGTTAATCTGCAAAAGGCATGCTCCCAACACAGCAACAGTATTAGCTACCTCTGGGGGCTTCAACACACATTTGTCTCCCTTGGGAACAACAGCCAAGCTTAGACTAGGAATAGCAACTCCAGGCATCTGGTGAAGCTGAACTCCAGAACCTGAGGCAATGGCACTGTTACTATTAAAGACCTAAAGGGTTCTGTGGAGATTTTGAGGTTAAAAAACACATGTCCCATTTATATACCAATAGACTCCTCTGGTATCAACTGGATGTAACTTCTGCAATCTAGTACATCATTATCAGAGCTAGCTGTTTCTCATGGAGAAATGGCTGGCTAGAAGCAGAGTCAAAGGGGAATCTCAGTATGTTTCAAACAATGAATTACAAAACATCAGAGGCAGTGACATCCACTTTGGGAGGCCAATAGGAATAACTTACCAAACTCATACGTATTCATCTAATACATTGCAATGTTTAGAGAAACACATGGAAATAAATACAACATCTGAATCAATTTAACAGACATCTCACTGGAGGTAAGAATTTAAAATACAGTCAAGTTACCTATACTTTGCTCAGTTTGATTTGTGTTTTCTTCTCATTTTTCTTTCATTGGTGTAAATCAAGGCACTACTCAAGAAAGACCAAGATTTTCAAACCTGCACATGAGACTTGTATTGGAGTCTCTGTTGTAAGCAACGGTGGATTGCCAACTCAGTCTTTGAAACCAGAACTAGAAAAGCCTGTGAAAGGTCCCTAAAGATCCCTTCTTCTCTTAGACAGATGCATTTCAGTCAGCATCTCTTCTGCCTGCCCATCTGTCCTAGTCACAGTCCAGAGGGACCACTAAAAATCATCAGTTCTTTGTGCATGCTCCACCCCTCCCACCTGCACTGCTAACAGGGATGATGGCTGCACTGGTCACAGGATGGCTCTGTGATCTGAACATAATCTCCTCAGACACTAGACTGAATATACTTAGCAGTTTTTTTGTCTCTATCACCTCTAGTCTCTCATTCACTCATTTTGCAGTCTGTGCACAATGAAGTTTTTTGCTACAACACATTTTCTCACCGTACACTTTGGTGCATGAAAGCAGTTTTGTGAGACAAAGTGTCCCAGATGAATGCTACTTGGTTTGGTCCTCCCTAGCAGCAGAGATTAAAGGAATGAAAGTTCATTTATTTACTGATGTATCCCAGCTTGCGGATACAATGAATAGTTAAAATCATCTTAACTTAGTGATAGTGTTCAGACATCTGGTTTTACTCCACCGAGTACTGGGTAATGCTTCAAAATGTTAATTTGGCTCAAAGGAAAACTATCAATATAAGATAAGTATTGTAAAAATATTTCCTCAGTTAATAGTAACATCTTCAGCACCCAGCTCTGCACATCCTCCTTAGATAGCCAGTCATTTGCATCAGAGGGAATATTTCTATGTCTAGACTGCAGAATTTGTTTCTAATGAATCTGGAGCTTTGTGGGTTGTAACATGGTGTCCCACATTTCACCCTTGCTGTACAGACACTCCCATTGGGCTGCTGCCTATCCTTGCATTACAGGCAATAACTTTATAATGAAGGTTTTAGTTCAGTAACAGCCCAGAAAAGAAGCTGAATCAAGCTCATAATCCCTTTCTGTCCTATGAAAAATAAGGGAAGGGAAGTATAAGGGAAGGGAAGATACAGTGAAATATGTGTCATATGCATAACCTGAAAATAGCTCCTCCACCCCACCATAACTAAAGCCCAACCTTGGTGAAGAACAAGAGGCAAAAGACAGTTCCATTCTCTTCCAGTGCCAGCTAAAGCAGAACTAAGTCACTGGTTTGAAAAAAAAACACTGTACCATGGGAACAAAGGAAGAATACTCAGCTTCATTAGGCTGAGCAGTTCCAGATGCTTCCCACACGGGACACTGTATATTTTTTATCAGAAAAAATATACATATATCGTTCATTTTGCTGTGCAAATACCTTCACCCAGTCCTGCAGATCTGTTAGATCTGCTAACTAGAACTACAGCTGCAGGTCTTTGACTCTGCAGTCACCTCTGGCCACTGCTACAGAAAAGACACAGAAGAGATGCACTACTGAGCTGAATTTGGAGGAGCCAGAACAAACTTTGCTCCTACAAGGATGGACACTAAAACCCTTCAGCTGACTCCTTGGCTGTTCAGCCTTTGCAGAAGTGAGAAGTCTACTCTATTTTTCAGCCAACCTAACAACATCCAAGAATCAGACCCAAAGGAAAGCAGCTCCACTGTTTTCAGACACTCCAGTGACTCTTGCCTTTGTGCTCACAACAGGAAGGCAACAGGGTATAAGTCAGCTCTACTATCTCGTTTTGTTGGAGGATGTATTCCCTATACATCAAAACAAGCAGAGATAAAGAAGAACTCCAGAGAGATTTCCCAAGCCAATTCAAGTTCACCTTATTCTTACACAAGAGAGCATGTAGGACTGTGGGACAGCAAGACTGTAAAATTAAAAAGGAACAGATACAGATTGATTAAACTCCATCTTCAGATGGCCAAGAAAACTATTATGAAAACTTTAGAAATTAAGTATGTTCTGTCCTCATTTATATTGCCTTAGACACTGACAGAACACCAAACAGTGCCAGTGTACCAAACAGCCCTTCTCTTTTTCTACTCAATTCTAGAGCAAGCTCATCTCAAATGCTGAATTCAGTTCTGGGCCAAAAGGATGCAAGACAAACTTGATGCAATTCAGACAATAGCAAAAATTATTAAATTATTGACTCAGGGAGAAACAATTGACAAGTCCCTTCAGAGTAGTTTCAAACAATGGCAAAGAGGAGACTAACACGGGAAGGAATTACCACCTACTCAAGTTTGAGGGACATATACTAAACACTACAGACAGTGAGGAATTGATTAGTTTAATCGACAATAGGCTGAAAAGAAATAAAGAGGGGAAATGATGCTGACTATCTGAAGAAATTACCTAAAGTGAAATCCAATACAGATTGATTCCCAGAGAATCAAAGGAACACTTGTCATACAAAAAGTAAGGCAAGAGAAAGTACAGTAAGCCACACTGAAAGTGAGGATGCCGCCAGGAATGGGTTGTCTGAAGACCCTGATGGGGAAGTAAAGAGCTCTCTCTCCCTTTCTTCTCAGTCTGTCTTTGTGCACTGGTTAATCCACATTAGAGAGAATCAAAGTGAAAGGCTTTGGGGGGGGGGCGGTGAGCAGGAGAGAGCCACTCTACCCTTCCCCCGTGCAGTCAGCTGCCAGCAGTGCTTACTCCAGTTTCTCAGTGTGAAGACTGGCTGTCACACACTGATTTCTCATTTTTCCATCTGCCAGAAGCTTAATAAAAATGTAAATTAAAAAAAACATTCATGAATTTCCTACTTAAAAGGTTCATAACTCTCCTATGTTTTACATCATTCTACCAGTCTTCAACTCATCTGCACTCAGTTCTACCAACTGAAATGGAAGAGAACATACAGTCTGCTGTCACAGATAATAATCTGACACATTGGGATTATGGATACCGAGCTGTCCAGAAAATACTAGAAAGAGAGGAGGCATAGTATTAAAATTCTCCAGTCTCTTTTTCTCTCAAGCATCTGTCCATTTAGAACGCAAAGTAAAAATTACACTACCAAAAGTGACACTAAAGAAAAAAAATACTTTGACATTTCAGAAGTTCGTCATTCACTAAAATCTGAAAGATATTTTTGCTTGCAGTAGCAACAGTTGGGTTGGCACAGGATTATTATCTACTTTTTCTTCTAGAATTGATGTTAATGCCTCAAATAAGAATTTTTTTCCCCTAGATTATTTCTTTGAAGTAATGATGTGCAGAATTAGATAAAACTTCTAAGATCTTAGTTTATGCACCTCCAGTCCTGAAATAACTGAATTTATGGGGAAGGGTTCATACACACTTGCATGTTCTAAATTATCCACTTTGAATGTGAAACTGCATTTTGAGACTTAAAATCTTTTGAAGTATTTTTTTCTGTAGAAGGGTTATTAATAGGAGATGGGAAGAAACAGTCTCACACACAGGCAAAGAAGAAAGTGTACTTGGTTCATCTCAGTGAGGCCTAAAGTTTGTCCATAGTTTGAGTTGGGTCCCTGGTCTTTATTGTGGGGTTTAAGGTGATTCACTAACTCTGCTGTCCCCACTAGGCTGTCAAGGTTATAATACATAGTATATATAAGCACCATCTACAGATTAATTCCTCTTTGTCTAAGACTTCAATAGTTAATCTTTCTGTTAGTGCTGCTGTTCAGTGTCATTACACCTCTATCTACCAGATGCCTACATCACTACACACCCAAACAGGGATTCTTTCTCCACATTCTGCCAAAATCAATCTGATGGTAGAAATGCAACTAGAATAGAATTAAATCCAAAGAGGTGAAGAAAATTCTGCCACCAACCAATGAGCCAGATATCCTCAGTTCCCTCCACAGATTTAAATTCTGTTCCCCACAGGGCAAACCAGGAAGCATTAAAGCAGCAGGTCGTTGTTGTTTTGTTGTTTGTTTGGGTTGGGTTTTTTTGTGTGGTTTGTTTTGTTTTAAAGAAGTTACAACAGGCTCCTTTTTTCCTGTAGTAGTTGGAGGTCTTAAGCAGGATGCTGCAGCCTATAGACCTGTTCACCTATGGTTTTCCCCATTGTGTCACAGTGATGCTACATACAGTACCAGAGAGAAGAGAACCTATGAATGGGACTCTAGGGAGAGGAAAGAAAGGAGAAAGCCATGTGGTATCTGGCTGCCTCTGCGTGGTCATGCTGTGTACCTTAGGAACCACTCCCTTCTCAGGGCTGTGCTGAAAACAATCAAGTTGATAAATTCTTATCGATGCCTGTTTAAAGCTTTTTCTCATGACCGGAGATTTCTGTGGTAATTGAGAAGAAAAGCAATTCCTTTGATTCAAGATTGGTAAATATAAGTGGCAGAAATGGTTTCCTATGAACATAGTGAAGTATTTCCAATCAGTAACACTATGACAGACTTGCAGCCTAAGAGAAGGAAGTTCTTAGTTTTATAACAGGCACATAATTAAATACAAGACCACAGATGCTCAGAGACAAGAGGAAAATGGCCAACCCGAGACTTTGTATTTTGTGCTACTGTTGCCTCTTCAGTTCATTTGGTGCTTCTTTCATTTACTCATGCAACCTTAAAAGAAAGTTGAAAGGTAGTCTCAAACGTTAGGGCTCACAGCCAGTGACACAAGACATTGCCGTTTATTAAAATGTTAGACCAGGTTTCACTTCAATACCTCAGTAGCAGTGGATGAGAAATCCTTAATTTAGCTGAACTTTTAGTAATTTTCAAATGTTTCTCATGTGTCACTGCAAAGAGCACCGAGGCCTTTTGTCACCGACATGATATGGGGATTGGATAGATCTGATGATAGGTAATTGGGATTTTAGCCTTTCACCTGTGGATCAGCATTTCAAACTCAGACCAGGTCAGTACCGAATAAAACTAATTTCCACCATCTGACTGTTCAGTGACCTCTATGAAATATTACAAGTTGGTCGAGGACAGGTGTCTATATAATTAAAATACAATTTGCAAGCACAGTTGGCACCCTGGAATTCTCTTTATGACACATCTGTAATCTGCTCCCCCCAGCTCATAAATGGAAAGTATTCAGGAGCACCAAGATGTCATTTAAAAAACAAGGAGGATACAATCCTCTTCATTAATCCCACAAAGTACCTCTGTTTCTAGAGCAGTTTTGAATCCCTGGACAAATGCTTTTGTGCAGTGCAAAGATTATTCTGGCTAATAAAACTTATTATTTTTATCTATGAATCTGCATTAATTTGGTCAGTATTTCCAACAGCCCCACAGAATTCAAGTATTTTTGGTTGCCAAAAATACAAAAAAAGAGGTTTGATAGCAGAAGCTATGCCCAAACTGAACATGAGATGGTTCCTTTGGCTAGGAATCAATACAACAGTTTTGTGTTTAAGCAGGATTTAGGGTACAGGCAGGGGAAGACCAAAATATTTTATGGCTTTTGAATAACCAAGGCCATAATTCCAGCCTCAAGCCTTTAATCTGTTTCTTTTCTTTAACCCAATTAGAAGTTTTGTTAGAGAACACATAATATGCTTTCTATTGTTTATTTTTTCTTATGCTAATTCTGTACTAAGCAAGGCTGAGCACTTCAGGCTGAGTCCCTTTGAAAGATGCAACTTTGTAGAATGGTGGGATGTTCAGAGACTGTTGTGGAAATCTTTGTGGACTTCAAAGTGATTCATATCTGTGTCAATGAAAGAAGGAAAATGTTATATGGAATCCAAAGAATAGAGAAGGACATTTAAGTTTAAGTAGTGAAAATACATGTGCAAGATGTTTCACCTCACTGAAAAGACACATTGTTTGTCCTGACCTAGTTCAAGGTGTTAAGATTCATAAAACCACAGTTGCTACTCTTGGCACCCAAGAAAAGGGCCCTGATACCAATTTGGGAATACAACAGAGAAGAGGTTATCTCAAGAGTTAAGCAAACTGAGTTTCATCAGAAGGTGACAGGAGAAAAGAACCACACTAAAAACTCCAAGCAAACCTAGTTTGCTAATGTTCCTACTAGATCCTACCAGGAAAGTTCTGCTAGAAGTTTTCTCCTACTAGGGATTTTCTTCTTAATCTGGTTTCCTCAGCCACTAATTTCCTCTGCAAGGGGCAGCTGATATATAGAGGACAAAACTACCACTAAGAAAATCTCAGCATTTACCCCTTCAGTTCAATTTATATGCATTAAAATTAGTCTGCTTTTTACATACATTTCAGATTAAACGGTTAAAAGAGGAAAAACAAGAATTTGTGGAATCAAATCAAATATCATGCATCCATTTTTAACCAGTTTCACTGTCCAGAACATCCATAACCTGATCAACATGATCCACAAACCCAAAAAGTTAAAAACTGAAGACAGCAACCATTAACAAACTGCAGATGCATCAGACTTGTCCAGGAAGACCTCACAAATCAGCAATGAGGGGAAGAGAGAGCAAATCATGCAGAAACTATTTAATCAATGAGTAAAGACAATTATAACATCTGTTAATCTTTTGTGTAGGTTATAATTAGATGCTGCAGAGGAGTAGCCTTTAAGGGGGAGGCAGGGAATCCTTTAACATCTGCTAGAAGGGCAAACACTGTGCAATAAATGACTTTAAATGCAATCAGCAAAATGAGAGCTGCGTGGAGTTCACAAAAGGCCTGTATAAAAGATTGAGGATAACAAAATATTTTGCCAAAGGTCAACTCCAGTGGCACTAGAGCTTGAATAATGACTGCCAGTTTAGAGGCAACATCAAAAACAAACATGATTGCACCTTTGAAAAACAATTGTTTTCTCATTGTGTCATTATAGCAAAAGCACATGCTGCTGCTGTATATCACCTCAGTTTAATGACTTATTAGTGCTGTATCTATCAACCTTGAACAATTTCAAACAAACTGGTAGGTATGATGCATTTTAAAGAACATAATTCTGTCTAATTAGACTGACACAGAACTGTGTTGCACTGTAAAAGTGATGTGACTCTGATTTCAAATAATTAATCATTCAGTAGCTTCTAAAAAATCCAATTATTTACTCATTTTGCCCTTGAAAACAAGCATATGCTTTAAACTGTTACTCACTGAAATTGTGAGACCAAGAGGGAGTTATTTTATCCAGTTTAACACGGCCCTCTACTGGCTAAATAATCTCCTCAAATCTTCTGTGAACCATTTTGTCAGATCATTTCAGAGCAGTTGAGAAGATCCCACATTTTACAGGAAAGTTACACCAATTCTTAGAGGATAGCAGCATAGATTGGAGCTTTAGGAATTTGTATAAAATAAGCCATTAGATAATCTCTCTAGAGTTCCCTCATGGAAAGCACAATCCAGCAGATGCAGCTCTGGACATCAGAGCACTGAAGAAAAAAGTCCTTATACCTGGTGGAGTAAGGCATTTTTGGAGCAAATGCAACTCTTTTACTCATGTAAAGTGCCACTGATTCCCAACAGGATCCATGACCACATATGATTTCAATATGCACAATTAGGTAATATTTAGTATAGGTGAAAGAAGCAAAATATAGTCCAGCTGCTAAAAGAATGCTATTCAAAATACAAATGCTAACCACCACCAAAAAGCAACTTCACTAGAAAACAATTCCTGCTTCTTTCTTTTCTCTACCATTACTGAAAATCCACAGTGGTGATTCAACACAGCTCCAATCAAAGTGAAACAGACAATGAAATTTGCCTCTATTGTTGCATGCAGTAATTAACTCTTCCTACTTGTATTATGTCTGAGGAACAAAGAAACAAAAGGATACAGTAAACTGTTGAATTTAACAATTTAGTAACAATGAATTATAATAATCAATTAGCACTGTCAAAGTAAATAATTTGTGACATGGATTTGATTCTGCACAGACCTATTGTGTACACACACTATCCAAGGCTAGTTTGACTTTGGAAAACAAGTAACATTGTCCTATGGAAAGCTTACCAAACATGCAGTTTAAGAGTAGCATATGTTCTTGCTGTGTGTCAATACTAACAGACCACTTTTCAGCAAGATAGTTTTTATCCACTGCTTAATAATCCAGCCTGCTTTTCAGGGTCTGCATCATTCATTAGCCTATAGACAACAGTACTGCCAGTTTCCAGAAGCCAGTGCTGCTGAACAAACTGTGTTTGCAATTCACCTGACTGCAAGTCAACAGACATAAAAGATTCCAAGTATTTTTCACATAATAACTATCTAACTTTTCATCCCCAAAATATCATAACTGCTTTATGAAACCATCAGGGAACACCTAATGTCATTCATGTTTCTGCATGCTACATGAGCAGTATCATTAGGCAGTACAGAACGGAGTATTACAAGTGTTAATGGTTCATGTTCTATTTACATTGTACATTTATCCTGTTTTAGTAATAAAACTGCATATTAGGTGCTATAACTTCCAAAGACGTTCTGTCAGCTTTGGCATGAATTTTTCTGAAGCATAACTCCAATCCAGCCAGGAGCTGAACACACACAGAACCACACAGAGGCTGCAGAGCATCGCGCTGCATCTGGCCCTGGCTGCGCCACGCTAAGCTCCCCAGCCAACTGTGCTTCCCTTTGGCACCTTTGTTCTGTGGCTTTTATCCCAACCTCAGTCCCACTTGCCAGATGATGACAGGCTAGAGTCTGCACTTTTTCCATTTCTTTTCAGATGGCAAGAAAGCCCAAAGAATTGACATTCTGTTGGCAATTGTCTCCTTTAATGCCATCCCAGAATGTTATCAGATTATATGCAGTATCCCTGGGCAGATTTCTCAGACTGGGGGAAAATTCAGGCAGTGCTGGAAAGTGAGCTTGCTCTGCATATCCTAATTTGCTACACTGGAATCTAAGTAAGAAAATGTAAATGTAAGAAGGGAAATGTAAGAAAGGAAAATTAAAATAAAATGCTCCCAGGCTCATCAAGTTTTGAGAATCTGTTTCGGCTCTTAAGATAATTAGCTCAAGATTTACTCTTGACTGAAGTGGAAGTGGAATTGTACCCTACCACTTCACATTTACTGGAGCAGGACTTCTACTTGTATAGATCTAAGTCTATAAACACATATCTTCATGCATAAGACGAACAGCAAAAAAGTTCATGATGTTTCCTTAAAAACTAGGTAAATTCACATTTGTAAGATTAGGACTTGAACTTAAAATTAACTCTAGTGAGAATGGTAAGTGGGATCTGTGCATTTTTTTTAAACCCATTTTGTTCTATTTATTCTGAAGATCATGCAGGCTTTTTCCAACATGATACCCGAATATTTTGCAAGTGTAAGTACCCTTATCAGTTCACAGCAGCAGACCATCATTGATGGCCACAAGGTGACAGCAGGAAGGAAAGACTGGGCCACAGGAGTCAGAGTGGTAGGGATCAAACCACATAACCTTAAACCCATTCCTTCTCTCCAGGGAAAGGCTCTATCATGACTCTGTTCTTCACTCTCATGTTCAGTGGAAGATTCTGAGCTACAAAAAAGATCTTTTAAAGAACAGGTAAACTTTTTGTTTCTACTATTTCTGAAGTAGGATGAACACCTAAAGAATAAAACTCTATGCTCTTATTTAAGTGCCTGTGAAAAACACCAAAAGCCTTCGCCATTCACATGGCATCAAAGCAGAGCTGAATTTAGGGCTTTTTTTTCCCACCTCCACTGGAGAGTATGCTTCAATTCCAAAGATGGAACAATAGCTCCTAAGTTGCAAAATATGTTGACATCCCAAGCCACATTACAACATCAAAAGAAGAGACAGACATCATTTTATCTGCTGTAGAAACAGGGTCACTTGAGGGGGACACGTACAGTTGTAGCCACCCAAAACTTAATAGGAGGAGCCCAAAATCTGTTGCTGTGTAGGACGGTGAGGCCTTGTAAATAAAGTCAGTAGCAAGAAAAGCAAAACAAAGTTGATAATTATATCAATTCAGGAGGAAACCTCCAACTGCTATTTGTTTGATTTGTACTTACTTACCCTCATATACTTGCCAATTATAGTTTTCCAATTTCATTCTGCAGAAATGTGCTTTGTCTCCACAAAGACAGATCATTAAATAGAGGTAAACAGTAATAAAGGAGTTCCTCATACACAGTACTGTGATCAGGTTACTCCCTGGAAAAGCCACTACAAGTGAAATTGCAGTAATTTAAAATGGTCTTCCAGTGAAAGACTGAAATAAGAAGCAGGAGACCTCAGGCTTGTTACCAGGTTTTGAAGTAGGTACACTAATTTTAATAAATCACATCTATGGGCTAGTTTTTCCTCCTCTGTAAAATGGAAATAAGTACATGACAAACAACTAGTTTTCCTGAAAATTAGTTAATCAGTGGTCAGAAAAATAGTTCTGTCCCACAAACATCAGGCAGCACAGAAAAAGTTTTTCACAGTTACCAGTGTACTAGCATTTCTGCTTTGATGTTTCAGGGTTTGTTACATTTCTAAAATAAACATTCAAAACAAAAAATACTGTTTCATACATAATTTATGACTCATTTTAACCAAAAACCATTCAGGTTTCAAAGAACTGTATGATTCTTTCTTTCAAACTTATATACCTCCAGAATTTGAACAGGGGATTAAAGCTTTGCTTTAAATCAATGCCTGCATAAGAAACAAAACATTTTTTAAAAGAAAACTATACTAAAAACTGTAAGGAAACAATATTAAAATTAATTTTGAGCATTCAAAATTAATACTATGAAATTATAAAAGAACAATTTTAAGACAGAGGAGTTTTTGTTCAGTTAATGAAAGCACTCATGAGATGTTAAGAATCTTAGAGTTTCATCTCTTAAATTAAGAGAGAGACATTTCAGTGTAATCTCATGCAAACAAAAGACAGAATCAAGTTCTCATTTGTCCTTTAATCTGTTGCTGAAAGATGCACGGCTGTAATTACTCCTAACAACTACATACTTGCCACTCTTTAAATTAAAGCAAAACTACAAATAACAATGCTGACACACTCCTAGAGAAAATAAGCTTTACAGAGATGATAAAAACACCAAAACAGCAAAAGTCTTACTTGCAGCAGTTCAGTTAAAACATGCCAGCCCTGGAGAACTCAGAACCATAAGAAGTCTTTGCAGTCCAGAAATTCTCTTGAGTTTATCCAGTGTTTATTTACTAAGCTTTAAAAGTCTGTGGTTAGAAGAACAGAGTTAGCTTTCTACACCATCCACAGCACTACTGAAGTCCTCCAGTAATAGCAGACATGAAGTTTGCTGATAGCTGGGTTTGCTGCTGCTATGTAGTTGCTCAGTACTTGTAAATACAAGCTCTGTGGACAAAGTCCCAAATGACATCACAGGCAGCTGCTTATTGTTGAGTCTTTATTAACCGACTGTCAAAAAAGAAAAGCGAAGAGGAAAGAAAAGCACAAACTATCTTCCCTGCAGCACAATTTGCATCTTAGTAGGAGTTGCAGTGCTACATGTACAAATACTTCTGTTTACCCAACTAATGTACTCCTAGAACGAATAAACAGTGTTTGCAGGGAAAACAGAAAAGTAAGAACAACTTAAACGTGTAAAGAGCACAAGGCAAAAAAAGAAAAATTAAAAGTGCCAGAAGCATTTTTTTTTTCTAAATTTACCCCTGCATTTTCCTGAGGTTTTTTTTTCTTATTTGTAAATGTGTAAGTAGGGGTACAAAACTGCACAAATTTTAAAGCACAAAGCAAAGGACCTTAGTAAGTTGAAGCTAAAGTTTCTACTCATTCCTCTTTTTAAAAGTTACAAAACTATGAATATGATCTTTGCAATTTTTAAGACATCTAACTTCAGTTAAAAAGTGTTTTGGAGAAATCTCACTTTTCAAACATGAAATATAAGAAAACAAGAAACAGCATCAAACAAAGTTATTCACTAGGTGCACAAATACTGACCTTTCCTTCTCAGAGGTGGAGGTCCAACACTAAGTAGCACTTCAGAGCTGAAACACCGAGTTCCCAGCAAGGCACAGGATACTCACTTGAGAATTAGTTCAGCTACA
>NW_009953703.1:2984186-2985329 GCF_000747805.2 Chaetura pelagica | reverse complement strand
GACTCTGTACCTGGATTTCTCAGAAGTCACTCCCTTCAAGTCAGAACTCCAAACCTGGAAGGGTACCATCAAAGGCTGTGACAGACTGAGATCTGTTACCTGTACATGCTTTCACACAGAGCTTCAACATTGGGAAACACCTAGCCACTTGCATCCAAATACCCTAGTCTAAACAGTCCACAAAGCAATATAACAACTGAAACTTGAGCTCAGCACCAAGCTGAAGCCAAGTTTTTTTTATGCTTCTAATTGCTACACATGAGAACATCAACCCAAATTCCGCTGGTATTTATAGAGAGGAAAATCAATCTTGGGTCAGACCTTCAGCTGATGTAAATCAAACTAGATGCAACGACACACCTGAACAATAGCAGTCAGCACCAGCTGAAATCTTTCTTTTGCCTGAAAGTGTGAACTTAGTGACAGAGTGCCTGATTTTCTTGGTGCTTGCCCTGCATGTCAGCCATGCCCTGCTCTGCCTAGTGCCACTGAGCTCGCTGGAACTGCTCACATAGGCAGTAGCCACCTCTGCCACTTGCTGCCTCTGAAACATAAGCTTGTGCGTTTGAAGGAGATCTGTTATAAATCTCCTTCTTTTACTCCTGTGTCTTATCAGCCTGTAGCACACAAGAAACATCACACTGTGTAATTACATGTTATATTTACCACCCTGACTCAAATATACAGGACTGCTTTCCTCTTCCATTGCAATCAGCAAGGTTTTATCTTGCTCATTAAGTCCTTGCTAGTTTGGTGCAGAAAGTCTTCAAGATATTTTGAAGATGAAGTGGACTATGGGAGCAATAAGTACTAACATAATATTGAATAACATGAATTTCAAACCCTACAGCTGTAGTCCTAGCTTTGTAAGTGCCACAGTGCAGCTATTTGATTTAAGCAAACATGAATGAGGCCCTGCACTCACTTATACAGCTCCACAAGGCTTCAACTTATTCCAGCAGGAACAACCATATCCCATAAGATCCGCAAAAGAGTTAAATTTTATTTAAACCTGATGTTGATTTACAGTGTGCTTTCTCACATCAAAGGTAAGATTAATTTTTTCTCCTGTCATTAGGAGTATTTATAAAATCGCAAAAAACAGGTTACAATCCAGCTTTCTTGATAACAAAACTGGCTCGT
>NW_009953703.1:2972478-2984130 GCF_000747805.2 Chaetura pelagica | reverse complement strand
AAAACTAGCAAAACACTGATTAAATTGAAAAAGCCAAATGTTTCATGAAACAAAAAAAAAAAACAACAACAAAACTTAAGGAAAACTGCAGCCTGTTCCCGGGAAGAATTTGTATTATTTCGCAGAATTTAGCACTTACTAAACTTTCTAGAAAATGTTAATGCATTTCCAGGCTAAGCACATCCAGGTGAGCAGGATCAGGACAGCAGAGACACTGCTCACACCTCTCTGCTCAGGCAGCACTGCAGAGGCAGTGACTCCAATTGCCTGAGAACAGTTTTTCTGAGACTTCCATCTAAGCAAGTTCTAACTCAATCCTTTTCAGAACTAGTGGATCTTGTAAAAATAAATATGCAAAGAAACAAGTACTGAGATTTGTGGGTTTAACTAAGTAAGAGAATTCCCATCAGGAGGACAAACAAGATTCTGCATTCTTCAAATTACAGCCCTTACTAAGGGAGTGGCGATTAGATCACCCTGTCAGTGTGTTTATCCATCTCATTTCTAGTCTAAGTCATCACAAGATATACTGGCTGTGCAGATAAAGCTTATTTTTGGCAGGAGTGCTGTGGCTTTTGTTAGAACAAAATTCATGACAGAATACAGCCCTTGAATAGTTACAGGTTGGGGGGGAAGATAAGTTGAAGTCATGAACTTCAGTAGTTGCTCCTGGACTGATACACTGTAGGCTGAACTGAGTCATGTATCTGAGGAAGCAATTCAGCTTCATACCGCCTCATGAGATGGTAAGATGAGGCATAACAAACTGATCTAAGTACACATAGGTACTAGTAAAGCTTGTCACTTAACCTATCGCAGAATAGCCAGGATCTGTTAAAGACCCCGTGTCTCGTACTAACAAAAAATCCATACATCATCTGAAGAGGTTAACTGTCCACATTTGATTTTTCTTTATTAGCAACTTAGAAAGTTCCTCCTCAGTGAAGAAGCCAAAACAAAGGTCTGATCTTCTCAGAAAATGCAGTAAGAGGATGGGACTGAGTCACCTAACCTGCCCAACATTTTTGCTGAAACGCTGCAGAACTCCCTGCAGTCACACATGCCCAGTGTGAGTCTTCACTTTTTTCCAGCACAGGAGCAGAAAGTGGTTCAGACCGTGGTGCCTCCAGCTCCACTCTCTCATTACAGACCCATAAAGCTGTGGCAAGAGGTGATCAGCCTCAAAGCCCAGCAACTAAAAAGGGAGGAGGGAAGAGCTAAGAGTATTTCACCTGCAGGATGCCTAACTGTGCCACAAGTCCTGTGTGGTTCGCTACAGCTTCAGGAGGTGAGCCTGTGAGCCAAATAAAAGTCTTGGTTTACCCTCTGATATTACTCCTGGGGCAAGGACAGATAACCTGGCAGACTAAAGAGCAGTTTAGTCTAGAAGGACTAAATTGCAGTACATTAAAATCCCAAACGGTTGTTATATAATATAATTAATATAATATAATCCTAAATTGTTATATTTTATCCCACAATAAATAATACTCAGATCACTGCAGGGCAAATTTTAAAAAATAGTAAAATAAATCACAGGCTACAGAATTCACCCTCCTTGGAGCTGCACATGGTTGGAAGTCTTGAGCTGGTTCCTAAAATATAATGGAAATTTCACCCAAATAACAGCAGGGCACTGAAGAGCAAAATGTTCTTTGAAAAATACTATTATTCCCATTTTTACCTACACAGCTACGTGTGTCTCATAAACCAAATACCTGCACACTTGTGGGATTGTCACAAGTTAGGACGGTAAACACTTTTTGAAGCCTGGGGTAGCTGGCAGAGAGGATAAACAACAGAACAAAGTAAAAATATGTGGAGAGAATAAAAGAAAGTGTGTGGGGGCAGTGTATGAATCTCTTCAGGTACTCACTGTCAAAAACAAGGTCTTCACTTGAAGCAGTTTGATCAGGCTGGTAAGCTTTTGATCACAAAGATGGTTTAGTTTTTAACCTTACTAGGTGTTTTTTCAAAGATTTTACCTCCCCTGCATGTCAAGAATAGGGGAAAGATCTTTAGCAAAGGCAGGATTTACAACTGGAACAAACAACAGTTCTCTCTTCTCTCACACATTTATAAATATATAAATCTAAGTTTCAGAGAAAGCCGCAAAAAAACCCATATAACAACAATAACTGCCTTCTGATTGGCCATTCTGCTACACGTCTGGTCCTGGGATATTATCAATCTGGTTTGAACTTTTCAGTTGTGATTGAGGCCTGGCACTGCTGTGCTTCCCCAAGAGCACGCAGACAGCTTCTGGGATGAAGAGTGCTCCTCAGTACCCGCCACTACAGCAGCTAAAAATATGATGTTCTACCTCCTGGAAGAGGACATTTTTATAGAAACATATACTCTAACTCACAACCTACACTATGGGAAATCCTGTCCTTAAGTGTCAAGATGAAGCCATGACATCCTCTTCTGACACATAAGAAAAAGAATGGCTCAAAAGAAATGTTCTAACTTTTTCAGTTGAGCTAAGAACTACAGTGAGCATATACGATTTTTTCCCAACAATAGCAGTGATTTGCAATCAATTTCTAAATCTTTTTCAGTTCCATAATTTCTGCTGCTGTAGAATTCTATGAAAAATATTCATTGGAGAAAACTGACGGGATGTGTTTAAAGGACATTTGCTTTCAATATAAATTGCCTCAATGTAAAATACAGCATTAAGCAAGTAACACAAAGTCTGTTTTGCGTGTTGCCACTTGAAACTGCAAGAAGTAGACAGAAGCTGGATTTTTACTTACAAGAGAACTCAGAAACATTTTAAATGTACTAAATATAAATACATAGGACTGGTTCTCATTAATTCCTCGGGTTAAGCCATTATTCCTTCTCTGCATTTCCTGTTGTTTCTGAAAACAAGCAATTGATTCAGCCACCAGTGACCTTATCCAGAGTTAATTGAAATCAATGGCTTTAGTGGATTCTGGAGCAGACCCAAAACCAATGTGCATTCAAGGGCTTTTGTATATCCTTAATCACACGGGTAAGCCTCTTCAAATTTGGATTCCAATGGATCTAATAATTAAATCAGTTATGCGGTGTTTAACTTCACATATGGACAGTGGTTGCCTGCTGTTTATTGAAAGTGGTCTCTGTTAAGAGCACTAGGTTATTTACATAACCTATTTCTGTTGAAAATAGGTATCTCTACAGGTGTAGAGCAAGGTTGGCACCTAATGGGAAGGCTGACTAATTTGTGCTCTTCTCCTGCCTTTTCGGACATGTCGCTGTGTGTCAGAAAGCAGAGGTACTGGCTTGTGAAACACACATTCCTCTGATGCAAGCATCTGGCTTCTTGGCAGCCAAGTCATGACAGGTTCTGCAGCAGCTGTGATGGCTCCATGCTCTTTCAGATGGTTAAAGTCTTGTTTTTTAGCCTAGCTGCTTGTTTGCTGCTGCAGTCCTGGATGAAAGCTCATTTGCCCTTTTAATCAATGAACTGGCTGTTGGATCGGAGTAATCAGTTACATTTTTGTACATGTCAGAGCAGAGACTCTTGCCCGGAGACTGCCAGCTGGACGGCCCCGCGTACTCAGCTCGATGCTTAACCCTGTCCTGCTCCATCCTGACATCTTTACACATCAAAGGAAGGGTCATCTTCCCAAAGTGAGACCAAGAACCAGAGTAGCTTTCTTGCACTCTCAGTCATAGGTTTTCATAACTCCTGCTTTGTTACAGATAAAACAGAGCAAATAAAGAATACAATTTATTCATTTCAGATGGCTTTATAAACTGCCCTCTTGTGTGCACACAGCAGATGGAGATCAGAATCTGGCTAGAAGCCTCAGCCTTACATTCTGTGGCACAGAGGTAACAGCACATCAACTTGTTGAGGGAAAAAAAATCTTCAGAGAAGATTACATAGATCAAAATTAACTTTTATTTAAATTACCTTTAAAAATATTACATGAATCCACAATATAACAAGCAGTTCAAAGTAGTTCCCTTGACCAGATAAGCACATAGCACTACTATCACCAAATCTGATGACACAAGAGTAAAAAAGAGTTCTCAGAGGCATACCATAAAGATCAAAAGCTTCCATCTACCTCTCAGCAATTTGTAAGCCCATCTCCACCTTTTCATTCCAAACTATAATCTGTCTCTGTGAGAGATATCCTTCTTCCTTTTTCCCCACGTGTTATTGCTTGTGGTGGAAAAATAAGCAATGAACTGACTTGAACAGGCTAATTTGTCCCTTGACAAGCTTTTTACTCTTTGTTCTTCCTGTGCTTGTCATATTTTGTGGGGTGCAACTTCTGGTATTTCTAGCTTTGCCAGAGCAGGGAAACTGCACAAACAGGCCAATTCCTGCTCCTGAAGCAGAAAGGTCTTGAGGAGAGAACAAACTTTCCCAGCTATTTGCCTTCACATGTTTCATTGATCCCTTGATGATGACCTAGTAACAACCCAACCAGTCCTATCATCCACTCCATTTGCCAAAGCACACACACATGAGGTTAATTAGTACCCACAAGTAGCTTTGGTCACTGGCCAAAACAATGCCTGTGGAAACAATATGCCATTGTCACCATGAGTGCCAACCACACCAGGTCATGGAATGGCCAAAATCTGCACTTAGCACCATCCTTCCCTAAAGGCTGTAAGAAAACAAAAATCCTAAAACTGTTTAAAATATATTACTATCATTTAAAGTTTGGGTCTTTCCATTCCATCTTCAAAGAAGCCTGGGAGGAAGCACTACCAATATATGACTTATTAAATAAAAGCTCCAACAACACGCCTTATTTTAATACCATATAATCTCATATTGTGACATAGGATGTAAGCTGGTAAAAGCATCCCTTTTTACTATTAGCAAGAGTCTGTCTGAAATGCATTGCCAGTATTCTGGTCTCTTAACACCCCTAAGAGCCACAGAGAGTTAATTCATGTCACAGGTAAAATACTCAGAGGGTAAAGTGTTTGCTAAAACCCAGATGAGCCACCAACAAATTAAAGTCTAGGAATTACTGCCCCCAAGACTGTCAGCAGAGTCCTGGACAATACCATGAAGTCTCACCCAAATGTACTTTATTGCAAGTCCTCAGGCCTCTCTATGCTGTCCTCATGAAATGTCCTGTGTTGTTGTAGAAAGCCATAATAAAGTGTGCACGCACTGGGATTTCAAAAATATATTATGATTACTTTAAAACTGTGACACGAAACAACTTGTAACAGCTACCTAGACACTTGCCAGAGAAGAAGACCAGAGTATTTCTTTGCAAAAAGGATGATGAAACAGCCTGAAATTATTTTTGTGAGGGGAACTGTTTCTTCGTTTTCCTGAAAGAACAAAACCCTCCACTCTGTTTCTCTGGATAGAAAAGGGCACGTATATCAAACAAAGGCTGTTCTGGTTTATCACGCTGGCCTTCTCTACTACAGTACTGAAGATTTTATTACCTGCTATAAAGAGAGGAAAAACTCATCTTGTAATCATATAAACACAGTGAACAACACAGAATAAGTATCAATTACTTTTGCAAGTTTCAGTGATAGCCTCAACCCCTGAGGATAATTTCAAATTGTATGATAAAGACTTCAGTTAGACTAAAAGCATCAAAAGCAAACTAGCATTCAAAAACAAACAATTCCGTCTCTGCTATATAAGTTACAATAAATTTTCTGAACTGGCAGATTTCCCTCCTAGCTGTTCAGCTGTTCCTTCCCCACAGGTAAAGCCAGTCAATCTGTTTGAGAAGACAATTTGCCACCCAGCTTATTTAATGCCACACATTAAAATAAAATTTTTATGTCAAAGAGCTGTTTAAATGAGAATCCATGGCTACAAGAAACAACTGCAATAGAGAAATGCAATCAGATGCTGCTGGCTTCCATGTGAATTAGATCTAAACAAAATAACTGTCCAACTTTTTGTCTCCTATTTTGCATGGAATTTTCCTCAAATCCTTCAGCAGGTCCCTGCATATATGTTATTCATTATTTACTTTAATCCCACAATCCAAATTTTGCTCTATGATCTCAGTATAAACACAACTGTGACTAACAGACAACAGATCTGTGATAAATTTTTATTCATCTGGAATGAAACATGACAAAGTCCTGCAGCTAGTAAGTCAACATAGCTGCATTTTCCATTTCCTTTGTGCCAACATATGTGACTATGAGAAGTGCATGGTAGTGCAGAATACTGGTGATATTCACACAGTGTGGTGCAATTACTGGCAGAAGTGTTTGAAGTAGCTTTGAATAAGCTGTTTTGGTTCTGGGCAGCAACTTGGCCACATTAGCTCCTTGGCATGGAGCAAAATACCAGAAATGCCCTCAGAAGAGCATGGTCACAGTCCTGTCCCAGCCCAGCAAGAAGGTTCAGAGCCAGCTCAGTTACCTCCACAAGACACTGTTATGACCACCAGAAGAGTCAAAAGTGTCCATGTTGCTTTCAGAAAGAGAAAGCAGGAAAATGTTTTATCTTCCCAGCCTAAGTAACAAACTGAAAAGGCTTTCCTAGTCATGATGTGAGTTCATTTGATTCATCCTTAAACACCATTCTTAGCTGAAAGAATAAAAGCAGCTCTGAGGTTGACCATCAACTTTGAAATAGCCTGTGATAAAATGAAGAAAGACTCTTCCTTGCTTTTAAATCAAATGAAGGGCACAGGCTCAGGGCAGTTAATTGCCTTATTGGATCAAGGAAGCAGTGCATACTGACCAACACTGCTAGTGCCTGCTCCATATTCCCTTGAATTCAAATACAATCTTAGAAATTCAGATGAGGAACTCCAACATGCTTTCAAACACTAACTAGCTTACACTTGGCTGTCATACACTCATGGCTGTATGTATTCATGAAAGGGATTAGCTGTTACTACCCAGAACCACTTGCTTAGTGTATTTGGTAGATCCTGAAATACAAAGCCTTTACATTTTTAAACCTGGTATTCTTGCTCTACTTTATGTTTTTGGTTTCTTTGCTGAACCACTTGGGTAAAGTCTTGCACATTGCCCAAGAGGTCAGTCATTGCAGACTCCTGGAACAGCTTCTGTGGTGTCTCCCCTGTCCTGTTCCTGCTTCCTTATTCCTCCAACATTACAGATACAGCAGTTTCCAGCATGCAGAAGTGTATCTTATGCTGAACATTTTGGCATTATCAGCTAGTACTGTTCATATGATGCCACAGGTCAATAGACAATGTCTAAGCATTTTAAATAAGACCCATTCTGCTCATTGCAACAATATTGGCAGCTTCCTTTCAGAACTCTTCCAAACATCCCAAGAGCTTAGATATGAATAATTTCTACAGTGCTCTAATTTTGACACGTCTTTAAACAGATGTAAATTAGCGAAATGCAGCCTTAGGACATATTGAGTTCTCTTTTTGTTACTGTAACGAGGCCCAATTAATACCTAGGACTTTCTGCTACTCAAAGGATTTCAAAATACCAGGATTTCAGCCAAAACTGTAATGCTGATGTGTGCCTTCTGACTATAATTACCTAAGCCAATATCAACATAAGTAATGATAGTAATTCTTACTCTAGAGGGAACTTAGTGATTTCACTATATTAAAAAAATATCTAGTATAAAAGACTTTTCTCTTTTTTTTTGCAGGATCAGTGTTACACCTTGGTGTGGTTTCAAACTAGGGTAACTGTACTGAGCTAGACAGTCTTTTGGGCTAGTCTCCATGCAAGTTTTGCTGCAAAATAGAAGGGACAGTACAGATGTCACTCTGTACAATCTTGCTACATAGAGAGCATTAGAAATATCTGCACAGAGAATTGGTGTAGAATAGCTGTTTTGTAGTGATTTGTTGCTAATTTTGCTGTAACTACTCCCTGTAGACAAAGCCCTAAAACTAGCTTTTTATTTTTAAGACTTATGCATTACAGAAGCTTTTACATAAAATTATACCAATGGAAAACAGTATTTATAAGACATCACAGATTAATTACTTAATTATATATTATTCACCTGGTAGGACCCCTAGGGTTACCACTCCCTCCTGAAAAAGACAGTTTATGAATGCTTGAAATGCCTGAGGTAATATTTGAACTTTGCCTTTTTCATGAGAATTTTGGTCTGATTATCTAGCAGTTCTGGCCAAATGATAAGAT
The DNA here is from genome assembly GCF_000747805.2 of Chaetura pelagica. NCBI lineage: Eukaryota > Metazoa > Chordata > Aves > Apodiformes > Apodidae > Chaetura > Chaetura pelagica. The sequence goes on along the minus strand of NW_009953703.1, from coordinate 2,976,030 downwards.
GACACTTCCTCCTAATTAACTGTAAGCTTTTTTTTTTTCTCTACCTGCAGCTCAAAGAGCCCCCTGAATCAAATCTCAGCATCTTTGCTGGATCCAATAGGACTGTTCACTAACTGTGATTTCCAGCTGCTACCTAAGATACCTGAAAATTTTCACCAGAGTCAGAATCCAGGCCATCATATTCTAAAAAGATTGAGACTGGATTAGTATATCGAGGTGCATTACAAAACAGAGAGTTACAACCAGGAGTAAGCCAAACCAGTGTTATTAAAATATAGTAAAACTAATGCAAGCTTGGTATTATCTTTCCTCTCCTCCCCTCCTCTCCTCAGAAAGATTCAATAACCAGATAGCTGGCAAGATAATGCCACTGCAATTTAATGGGAACTATGTACCAGAAATGGTAAATATAATGACAGGAGTTGGTTTAATATCACAAGTTACCATTTCTTATAATATATTAAATTACTACTATCAGAAACCATGCTAAAAATAGGTTATTGAGTTGCATTTTTTCTAAATGACAGATAACTGTAGGACTGCAGCATTCACAAGGAACTGTTTGTACTAGGCACTGTATTTCCTCTCCACCCAGCAGAATTTCCAGAACATCATAAGAATTTTGCAAATATATAGACACCAAAGGCTGTAAAAATGAGAAGTTCATAGATGTGCAAGTATATGCAGGTTCTATAAGCAAAGCAAATTTTCTGACTGCCAAGAAAGTCTCTCTAATCTGAAAGTTAGTTAGAATGTCCCTGCAGCCACAATAATTTTTTAAATACATATGCAACCATTTGATTTTATCAGCTAGAATAACTAACTTACCAAGTGGCAGTGCCCATCAAGTCCCTTGAAGGTTATACCTATTTTATATACATCTTGTAAATCAGTCTAAATATTCAAGGTCTCTGCACTGTTGTTAAAATACTGTTATTTTTTAAGAAAGAGAAGAAAAATTTGGATTTTAGCTATTCCTATAGCTCTAACTCAGGCATAATTCTCCCTTAATTGAGTGACGAATCAAACCTTGTGGGGAGATTAAATTACTTTAGCTCACTGCTCTACTACATCATCTCTACAGAGCTGGTTTTGTTCAGAAATGTTTGGTGTCAGGAGCTGAAACCACAACTGCTCATGATCCAAGCAGCTGCTTAGGTTGAGATGTCCCACGCTGCAGTGGCTATGGGTAAGGCAGGCAGAGTGCTGGAGCAGGGCTGACACCAGGCACTTGTGACCCTCTCACAAGGTAGACCTGTCTCTCAAGCCATTCAAGCCAACACAACTTTAATTTATTCAAAATAAGGGTATGGACATACCTTGTATTCTTAGGAATGCTCCTGTTTCCCACAGGGAGTGGCACTGCTGTCTGGTAGAAAACCAGTTGCCCCAAACAATGCCAAATGCAGCTGCCTCTGTGCTTCAGCAGCTCCCAGCCTGGCTGGGCAGTGGGTGCTGCCTGGCTTCTCCAGAAAATGCCAACAAACTACCTAGAAATTATTAATGCCACATCTTCCAGCTATGAAGTAGATATATTCTATAGACACCTATGAAAAAAAAATTGCCCTAGAGATGGCATATTCTGGAAGTATTTTTGAGGAAAACCACAGGGATGTTGGGAAGAAGACAGCAGCAGAGACACTTCTCAGAGACTGATGTTCACCTGGAATATCTTTCACCTGAGCATCCATGAAAGCTGGAGCAGTCCACCTGGCCACCTCAGCTGCGTACCGACTTCAAGGAGATCTTTTCCTTTTGCCTGGGAATTGCACAACAACCAAGTGTCTGCACCTTACCACTGCACTTACCCCTTGCTCTAGAATTTAAGCTGTAATTAAAAGTTTCTACACCTTATGCCTGGAAGGAAGATTTATCAAAACATGAGCAGAATGAAACCTTCAACCTATATAAAGCCTGAGACAACAGCTTGGAAATTCTGTTACTCCTCTTAGCATGATGCTTAAACGAAGCATTTCCTAGAGGCAGCTTCAGTGAGAACACCAGCTCTTTAATAAACATTGAAGTGCAGTTCTCAGGCATTTTTTGCAACCCTTCCCAAAGTAGCCTTACAGATTTTTTCCTTCAGCCCTACTGTTTTTCCCTGACCAATTCCAAATAGAAACTTATGCTTTTTTTCCTATTTAAAACATATTTAAAAACAAGATATTAACAGACTACAGTAAATTGTATTGAACAACATTTCCTAAAGGTATGTATTTACACATTTTCTTAGGTGAAATCTCCTTCCTTTCAAAGAATCTTGGACTGCAACCAAGGCATCAGGGCTGGACAAGGCCCCTCCACAGCGGGTGCAGAGCTGCTTCATTAGCATCTGTGTCACAGCCATTCAGAAACTGCCTCTTGCCTGTATATTTACCACCACGATTAAAAGCCTGATCCACAGCCCATTGATGTCAATGGGAACCTGTTACCTTCTGCAGGATTTGGGTAACTGTAGCACGAGCTGCACTGTGCCAAGCAGATCCACAGGAGGAGTGCTCCACAAAGAGCATTCCCAAACAAGACCCAAAACCACAGGGGCAAGTCACACCTCGCTTGCGGCCGATCCCTACCGTGCAGTCCTGTCTCAGAAAGCAAATCTCCCAGCCTCCAGGGAATGGCAGACAAACAGTTTAGTCATGGCACACTGCGGGGAGCACACAAAACCAGTTGTGTCTCAGGACAAAGCCACAGAAACAATGAGGCATGGCAGCAGTTTCACAAATCTGCACTCACTCGTGTCACAGTTTTGTGTTATGCCAGGCCCGGTGCTGCATGCGGAGCTGCCAGAAGCCACAGTCCCTCTCCTTGTGCCAGGAATGCTCCCATCTCCTCTCCTGTGTCCTGTTACATAGCCAATGGGTGACTCAGCTCACCTCCCAGGTGGAAATCTGCCCTGCTGCTCATGCATGTGCATTCTCTCTGACCACAGAGATGCACACACACGCTGGTTGGAATCAGACTGCAGCCACACAGCCATGGGACACTGAAAAAAAGGGGAGGAAGAGAAACCCAGGAGGAATAATGGGGTAGAGCTGGACTGGCATGTGCAGCCACAGCTATCCTAGATGAAAATGAAGTTACATTCAGCTGGATTACCAGGAAAAAGGATTCTATGTGATCTTCCATTGCTCATTGTTCAGCAGAGTGAGGTGTGCTGTATTTGCACAAAATACCCTCAAACTCTTGCATATTGGTTTTATTCCCTAATGGAATGGAAGAGATAAAGCTATTTAACTTTCCCCACAAAAAAATCAAATTTATCCTATATACTGAGACAAGTGTATGGACATTGCAACAACACCAATATCCACTGAAGAGGATTTTAGTAGGCAATTCTTTTGCAGAGATTGTCTTTAAAGTTTTTGACACCTGTGCACTGCCAGAAATCTATCCAGTATTTGCAGCTTTCAGTCACTTACTTAATAACTATACAAGTGACTTCATGGGATTATATGGGGGAAGGGAGGAAAACAAGGGGGAATTGTCCCCTCTCCTACCTTAACTGAATGCCAGAGATTGCTCCCTATTCCTATTTCTTTTCCTTCATTC
>NW_009953703.1:2927569-2972245 GCF_000747805.2 Chaetura pelagica | reverse complement strand
ATTCCTGCTCAAGTATGAATGATAGCACCCAGAGGATATACTCCTGGGAAGAATGGAACTTCCTTCACCATAGAAATGCTACTCTTTTAAAAAGTTTCAAGATGCCAAGCATCCTTGAAACACACAGGTCCAGGGGATAGTTCCTCTGCCTCTGTAGAACTCAGCAACCATTCTGGTGCAAGAAAGATTAAGCTCAGCTCTACCCATATACTAAGCCAGAGGGTGGGGAGGGGGGAGAGCCAATGGTCCTCACTCCTTTTAGTGTAAATACATTTTCTAATCTCATATTCCCAACTACACATTCATGCGCTGGTTGTATGCAGGGTCTCAAGATTAACATACAGTTCTAAAAGGTTGTTCTACTGAAGTGAAATGTTCGGACGAGCGGGAGCAACTTCCCTTTGTTGTTAGGGCAGTGCTTTATTGCACCATGCAGACCTGAACAGCTCCAGGACCAAGGATGGTACAAAGATGAGAATTAAGATGAAACACAAGGAAGCTCCTTCCATTGCCACTAGCATTTACTCATGTAGCTGCAGTCAAAGAAGGCCTCTCACCTGACTTTTGTCAAGACAGAGTAAAATACCATATGAGTCATAATTTCTTACTGAAAAATTTGCACATGCAAAAAACTGTATGAACCACTTTGAGCAACACAATCTCAGTACGTTGCCCAGGTGACACTGAATGGCAGGGAAACAGTCATGTTTTGAGCCCTACCAATTCTATTTTCCAAGAGATACTACTGCAACCACTGAGCACCTCAGGGAATTAAAGAGTTAATAAAAACACAATAAAATGCACAATTGCATAAAATACAATCTGTCAATCAGATATTAGAAATGGACTATGAAGGTGCCAGTATAAGTGCATGTACTTACACCCAGAGAACACTTTAAACAGTCAGCTGTGATTTATACATGCTGCAGCTGTCACACACACTATTTCTGACTTTCAAGAGCCTATGCATACTGTCAGTTGAAGAAATTTTTAGTTATTTGCTATTTTGTAGATCTGTAAATCACATAAATGCTCATATTATTACCATGAGCTCTGACAGTTTGTATCAACAGACCATCTTGGAAGAACTACAGTGATGAATTATTGATAGTATCTCACATAGCTGGCAAACATTTATTTCAAATGCTGTGATACAGAACCTGCCTCTTTCCAGTCTTGAGATCTACCCTAATGTAAACTATAACATACAACAGATCAAAAAATATATGCCTAGCTCCCAATTCATTATCTCATTTTTATCATTTGATGGTTCCCATAAAGATTGTTTATTATTGATGTGAAATGCTGGAACCAAAATATCCTGTAACTGGAAGCTGGAAGTCTCAGTAACTGAGTCAGTGTGACTCTTTTGGCCCCCTCTCAATATGCCTTATTTCTTCTCTTGAATAAACAAACAGTCCAATTCTGTAATGACAAAGCAAGCCAGGATTTTCCCATATTGTTTTGACAGATGTTGTCAGGGACTGATTATAAAAACCTGTATACCTAGTAGATATTTACTGCAGCGATTTTCCATAAAGTAACTGAACTACTCGCAGAATAAACTAATGTCATGGGAAGCTGTGCTAATGAAAAGACTCTGACTATGGAAATTAAACTGCAAAATAACTTCTCCAAATGCAGGAAAATCTATTTTTAAAGGCACTGGAGGAAAAAAGATGTTATTTGTTACATTGCACTAACAGGGCACAAAAGACTATGAAGAAAATGAAAGGACCGATTATCAAAACACCTCAATGTGTGGTTCAGGCACCTTACAGGAAAAGATCAAATCTTTTTCCAAAGGTCTCATTACTCAAAAGCTCTCAGCAAGAACAGCCAGATCAACCTTCAGCTCACTGCTGCTTAGCTGGGTACATTCAGTCAGCATTTAGTCTATTAATAATGATTTTGTCCTTTGTTTTTGCAGGTAGTTGGAAAATGCAAAATCAAAGCTGGTGGGGTTCAACTATAATGAATTATTTTAAAGAGTTTTCTGGGGTTTGTGTTGCAGGAGGGTTGAGAAAGGATGCTGTTTAACTGACCGCACCTGTGCATTATTTTAACAAACAATAAATAAAAGTATACCAATCCCTCATTACAAGTCTATGCAGAACTGAAACAAAATGATTTTGTATTATCAAGTGTTAATGGGCCCTTTGTAACTGCTTAAAGGAAGACTCTGGACTCTGAAACATCACAGGGCTTCCTTTTGAATATTATTTTTTAGGTCTGTAGCCCCCACAGGCTACGACATTTACTTATTAGAAACAAACTCATGAGTACCAATATACTTTTGAAGCTAGGGGAAAAGGAGACATAGGGTATAGGAAGCATCACAATGAGAGTATTTTCATCAAAGTGAGGGTATCTGGGCCAGCAGGTTTATACAGGCAACAGGTGCTTTTGCCAGCCCAGGTGACTAATAATTCTGGAAATTAGAACCTGTGGCTCTCTATGACTGACAAAAGAGCTATTTCCTTACATCATTTTGCCTGTGCAGAATGAAGCATTACACAGTTTGTATGGAAAAGTGTCTTTCCCCAATATTTCTTCAGATTCTGCACAGCCACAGAAGTAGATATGCATGTATGGAAGAACACACTACGCCCAGAACTAGCTTAAATATAAATATAAGGACATCAACAGCACTGCACTTATACAACAACTGAATCCTGTTGGAGTAAGGTTCTAACATAGTATGAGTCAAAAGGTCTAAAAATTTTGTGATCAAAAGTTTTCAGTTCTTTCACTTCTTTCTCCAATAAAATACTTCTTTCAGTGAAAAAAGACAGAGGCCTTAATTATCTTTGGGAATGTATCATTTGATAGCTTTTCTTATGTTGTTTGTCTTCAGGTGTGTTAAACAAGACCAAACCTGAGAATTTTGCAAGTTTTAAATTTTGAAGTAACTTTAAATTAAAACATATGAAAAAAAGGTTTCATTGTGTGAAGGAAAGTTGAAATATATTAATGCAGTTCAGTGCATTTAGCATCCGGGAGGTAAAGTGGCAATTATCTTAGTCTTGCCAAGGATATGGGCCTAACTGACTTAGGTTTTCCTGGATATCCAGGATAAGATCCAAAGCCCATTTTGAAATTTAAAATGTTCCAACTATTTGCATTGCCATTAGACTACAGACCTGATTTGACAGTAATCTCACAAAGGCGGAAACAGCTTTCTTACTTATCATGCCTCTTTTCTTAGAACTTTAATATAGATATTAAAAGCATTTGTTCATTAAGCACAATTGCACCAAGTTGAAAGCAATAGAGCTGCCTGGTTAAGCCAGACTTGTGTCTGTTGCCATACTCTGGAAAGGATTTTGAACTGCTTATCATCCCTTTGCACCGTAATTAAGGTCAGTATGTCAGTCTTTCCATGCAGAATACTATGTAAGAAATTACAATGGGGCTTTATTTAGACAAGATTCCTTTTTATTTCATATTCCAATGGCCCAGGAATGGCAAGGTAAAAAGGGCATGCTGTCCCATTAGGAATTTTAGGAATAGCACTGAGGCAGATGTGCATACAGTAATGCTTTACACGCACGCTCTGACCTCTCTTGACACTAGATCCTTTTCCAATTTCCAGAAGTTTCCAAGAGGAAGAAAAGGGAGTCATCTCTGTGTATCTGATGTCTTGGTGACATTTCACTGAGTCAATAGTTCACTTGGATTTGCACATCTAAAACTCCCTTGAGGGAAACTTGTGAAAAATATCAGTCTAACCTACTTTCAGGACTCAGCCGAGTAATTCTGTTTCAAGGAAGATGTGAGGGAGTGCAAAGGGATCTGGTTCTGCTCAGCCCCACAGGGCCTCACAAGGCCTAAAAGCCACTCATAGGAATTATAAGCTCCTGTGAAGTTATTTAAAACCAAGATCTAATTTAAGGAAAAAAGAATATTCTTTGGGGAATTATTGAACAAACACAAAAAAACCAAAAACTATGGCAAATATGCCTACAGATGAAGATCAAGAAATAACCTTCATTCAAAAAAACTCCCCTGAAATAAGACATTCATCCTCCAATATATTTGAAATCAGTTATGCTTCCATCTAAAAAAAGTGTCATTGTAAGAATTACGTGATGATACTCATAATATTTCTAGCTATGGGTTCATACAGAATCACAGAATTGTCAAGAGTTGGAAGGGACCTCTAGAGATCATCTAGTCCAACTCCCCCACTAAAGCAGGATCCACTAGAGCACATTCCCCAGGGCTGCATCCAAGGGGAGTTTGAATCTCTCTAGAGAAGGGAACTCCACAACCTCCAAGGGCAGCCTGTTCCAGTGCTCTGTAACTCCCAAAGTAAAGAAGTTTTTCCTCATATTTAAATGGATAATTTCCTATCTACCAGGACTCCCAGATCCTTCTCCCCAGTTCTGCTTTCCAGCAGGTCCACCCCTAACCCATACTGGTGCATGGGGTTCTTCCTCCCCAGGTGCAGGGCCGTACACTTCCCCTTGTTGAACCTCACAAGGTTCCTCTCTGCCCAACTCTCTAGCCAGTCCAGGTCGTTCTGGATGGCAGCACAGCCCTCTGGAGTGTCAGCCACCCCTTTCAGTTTGGTATCATCAGTGAACTTGCTGAGGCTACACTCTGTCCCCTCATCCAGGTCATTGATGAATATGTTGAACAAGACCAGACCCTTGCAGGACATTGCTGGTCACAGGCTTCCAACTGGTCCCTGCTCCATTGATCACAACCCTGTGAGTTCTGTCACACAACCAGCTCTCAATCTGCCTCACTGTCTACTCATCTAGCCCACATTCCCCCCATTTCCTAATGAGGATGTTATGGGAGACCATGTAAAAACTCTTGCTGAAGTCAAGGTTGGTAACATCCACTACTATCCCCTCATCTAGCCAGACAGTTACGACATTGTAGAACAGAATCAGATTGGTCAAGAATGATTTCCCTTTGGTGAATCCATGCTGGCTTCTCCCAGTGATATTCTTTGTTTTCCCTTGTTTTGTGATGACATCCAGAATGATTTTTTCCAACACCTTAGCGAGCTGCATTAAGCAATTGGAAAAACAGCATCAGCCTAAATCCAACTTGCACTTCATTACCTGAATTCCAGATCTGAAGCAACGGTGGCAGAGCAGAGGGGTCTCCTGACACATCCACAAACCCCTCACACTAAACTCTTTAATGATGCCCCCACAGACAGAACAAGTTGTGGGTATTTTCTCCACTTTTTTTTCCCTTGCCTCACATCAGAGAGACCCCAGAACTATGTAATATACTACTTTTTAAACCCTTACTTAATCAGGTCTCCTGAATTCCATTTAAACTTCAAACTTCATTTGATTGAAGGAGGATGATTTTAGTACCTCTGTGAAAAAGATCAATCTATGAAATCTATCAGCAAGTGATTAATCTTTCAGATTAAATGAGCATCATCAGAAAGTGGTGGAATACAACAGACCCCAAAAAAACAAATTGGGCAGGTATAATCTTTAATTTAGGCACCACAATTTACACGGTTCTGGTCACATTTTGTGATTATTATGTATTGCATGCAATGAGAGCACAGTATGAGAAGGGAAGATGCCACAAAAAGAAAGTAAATAAAAAAGGAAGAATTTCAGCTAGACTGACATGCACAGGCACTTATTTTGAGCAATACATGACTAGAGTGACAGATAGGATGAGCTCTGATTGATTTCCTTGCAATTATACGAGTAAAGACAAGAGGGCAGAGCATTGCTCATTATATCACCATCTTCCCAGTGGGTTATATAGAAACGAGTACTAGCATAAGCAAAGTTGATGTATCTTTGTAAACAGCAATTACAGCAGATATGCACAAGCTGGGTCACATGTGCTTCACCCGAAGGCTGTCTGTGTAAATGCTGATTCCAACTCAAAAGATGTCAGCTTGCTGATATCAGACCCTTCAGCTTTATATTATCCTGTGACATACCTTTCAAACATCAAGCCATGTTGCATCTCTCCCTCTCTTTGCCACACTTCCCAAATGAGAAGACAGTCCCCTCAAATTCACTTCCATTACACATTCACTATTAGGGTTGACCACAGAGCTATAAGAAAATGCCATTTCCCTCCTGCTCTGGGAGCTCCTGCAGCCAGCACTGCCCACCAGCTATGCCTGGTATGCAGCTGAGGCATTGCACAGCATCCACACTCATGGATAACCACAAGTTACAACAGCAAAGGATGTACAAGTCCATGCATAAAGAGGAGGACTTCACACAGCTGCTGTTCTTACGATCTCCCAAGATAAGTGGAAGGCAGTGTGCCCTATAAATTCAGGTGCTACAAATATAAAGTAAAAAAGTGCTGTTGGCCACCACTACTGCAATCTAATTGATCCAAATAGGATATAGTTGTAACAGGCTAAGACTGTCAATAACTCTAGGAAAAAGTTTTGCTTAGCTGAATCTACACAGCTACATCTCTTCCATTACAATTCCCTGTACTTTATTCACAGAGCTCTATGGATTTATATCCTATCCAGGTTATGTTACTCATATGATTTTGTCATTTGAAATTATTTTAAGCATAATATTTACAAAATTCATTCAGTTAAGAAACCTTGTTGCAGAAGGGTTTGACTGCTGAAACCACTTGGTCCAATCATTTATGGTAGTAAATAAATGTTATGAAACTTCATGGAGAAACTATTATCCAAATTACTGAACAACAACAGAAAAGCCTTTATTATGGTCCAGGAATGTGCTCCTGGCAGAGAAAATAACATTCATATACAATGTCTTTTTATAGATTAGTGAGAGGAAAAAATGACTGCATTGATATACTGCAAACTGTAGGGATTTTTTTTCTTTCCCAAGGAATTACAAATGACATCAGTTTTCATAATATCTGAGAAGAATAGAATATACTCTGTTGAAAGAATTCCAGCTTTTTTATTCTGCTAAGTTGTGTTACTGAGACAAACTTTCCCATTGTTTATTGTTTGCCAAGTTGTGGCTCTGGTGTACATAAAGAAAAAGTGTTTCTAGCTCTAAAACATTTTTTTCTGAATAATTATTTTATTGTGTTCTCTCAAGCAAAGCAACAAAATGACTGTACTGAGATCTGTGACAGCATTTGCCAGGGGCTTGGAGCCTCCATCTCCAGTGCACAAAGTAAAATTCTCTGTGAGATCTCAGCAGCCTGTTCTCAGGGCAGTCATGTCCATTTGAGCAATCTTTTTCAATGGTCAAAACGCTGGTCAAAACACTAAGCAGTAAGCACTGGGGTTCTGCAGGAAAACAGTTGAGAAGATTTTTCTCCAAGGTGTTAAGACAAATACAAAGTGTAGAGGGGAAAACAAAAGAGCTGAGATGGTGAGATTTTATATTAAATCTCTACGGAAGTCCACTTGTTCTTCCCTTCATCAGTACATAACAGACAGAGCTTTGGGTCACACTGGTGAAACTCTCAGATCCATCAAACATCTTTTTCGGAAAGAAACCTGAGGATCAGACACACCAGATGAATTGTCTGTCCCAGAAGAAGACTATATAACATTTCTTCCCATGTAGAAATAAGAAGGATGACCTTCCACTCCACAAGTTAAACTTCTTATATAAATTATTATTTTTCTTAGCAAAGGAATCAGCACGTTGACTATGCCTCAAAATTCAGTAATTAAATACTCCTTTTGACCATTTCAATGGGAAAAGGATAAAAATAATGTGTGCAAAATTGGTGAGCTACTGCAAATTGCCATAGTGTCACCAGTTACTACCATCATCTGTGTCTACATCACAAAATCTTCCTTAATACAAGTAGACTCATATGAAGAAGGAATAGTTTTTCCAGTCCTAAACTCCTACCACTCTCTCTGCATGAAGGAATTTACATTTTGCAGATAAGTAAATGCCATTATTTTTTTCATATATTTCTATGACAGGCCAAGATACATCTGATAAGTGCAGTCACGAAAGATGAGTTTCAAAGCATACTTCACTGTGAAAAAAAGAGCTTTATTTTTAAATAACATATATTAAATATATGTATTTGTCTTCAGCATATGTTTTTTTAAAAAGACAAACTAAATTGATATACAGATGCCAGCTCCTTTCTGGTCTAAATCACCTCCCCTGACACAAGTGGACTGCAAAAGTCTATGCCAGTATAATTTGTACTCTCTTTCTTAACTGCACCAAGATATTTTCTTCAAGAGTATTTCTCCTTTATTTTTTCCACTGATAATACCTTATATTTTGTGTCTGTAGAATTAATTCTGGTGTGACACAATTTCCCTAACAGTGAGCAATCCCAAAAGATTTGTTGTATTGATTATTTGTAGTCCAAGCATGTCTGAGCATCTCTGTTTTGCGAAAGACACACACAGTGTGGTGCAGCGACTGTCCCATTTGTTGAAGGCAGAAGGTCTCACACTGGTTTTGGTTCAGGGCTAGAGGGAGAAACTGGCCCAAGCATCTGGACTCACCTGGTTTTGTACAGCCATCCTTTCAGACTGCTCTTGGTCTTTCACTTGTGGTGAAACCCTGAACTCACAAAAGCTACCAGAAATATTTCTCCCCCCATCCTAGACATTCCTATTGCCATCCTCTAAAATAATAATAATAAAAAAAACCACTAAAATCTTTGACAAACTTAGTCCCACTGCAGAGGGTCATTTTTAGAACCTCAAGATTAGATGCATAAACTAAGTACTCACTGTGGAGTATCAGCAGGATTTCACAGCAGAATGTGTTATGCAGCTGTCTGCCTAGTGAGCCATCCCACACAAAATTACTTCTTATTCCCTTATCTTTACTAAGGGGAACACTTGACAAAAGACAAACTATGCTGTTGACTCAAACTTCAGCAGGTGTTCCACAAGGTACTCCTCTATAGGAGGCACAGAGCAGCTCCATACAGACAGCATTCATTGCTGGATGTTCTTCCTTTGCAAAGCAAAGATTATAAAAGTTCAAACAAAATAAACAGTGCAACTGTCAAAAGACAAGACCATCCTCATCTTTGAAGAAGATTCAAATCAAGGACTGTCATTGTGATGAACAAAAATAGTTAAGAGCTTCACAATCAGAGGAAGGGTAACTTTGTGGTTGTTAAAGCACAAGCACTTCATTAAGATTATTTGGGTCTGCCTTTTTTTTTTTTTTTTTTTAAACTTTGTCACTATCACCTGTGTGACTTTCTGTCAGCCGCTCTGCCCTACTCTGTAGCCCTCTCACTCTGAAACAGCCAGTTTCCAACTTTGTTGATTCTGACTGTCAGACTCAACAGCAGCAGCCAGTAGCAGGAGCAGCAGTAAGGCTGGGATGAATGAAATGCCCTCAGGAGCAAAACATTAACCAAGCACCTGGAGAAGCAACTCATGAGCTCTTGTGCTATCCAGCACCTACTGCATGAAGCTGCATCCTCTCAGTATTAACAAAGCCCCAGTGAAGCTGCACTTAGGTTCTGATGTCTTAAATTAAACTGAAAAAAAAGTACTTTCTAAAATCACCTCAATCTGTCAATAAAGCATAATTTTGGGTTACACCAATTGTCACAGCTGCACCAAGGCTCAGCAAGGAAGTTCAATATAGCAGTGACAATAGATTCCATCTTAGGATCCTTTTCAATAGTAAAAAGAAGGTATTTCCTCCTGTTTGCTGTGATCTCTTCTGCCCCCACCTTCCATTTCTTATGTTTTTTCTTGTGCATGAAGGAAATAACTGGAGGGAAAAAAATCCCTCCAATTAAATGTTCTGGCACATAGATCAGCCTGCTGCCTTGCAGAAAGTTCAAGAGCTTTACCATTAGAGAAAATGTGTCCTTGCTCACAGTACAACCTGTGTGAAACTCTTAGTAATCAATGAAAGAAGGACCTTATTAACAGCTTTTACATGATGGAGGGGAGGTTAGCTCAGAAGAAGAGATAGAAGGCAATCTCAAAGAGCTAATACAAACTTCAGGGTTATAAACTGCATTCTGGAGAAACTGTAGGGCATGACTCATGTTGCTAGAAAAGATCTTCTTAGAAATATCCACATCTTGATTCAAATACAGTCTTTGTGCTGCTCAACAAAGCCATGACATTACCCAGAGAAGCCTTCATGCTTTTCTCTCTATTTGCTTTAAATGAACAAAGAATCCATTTACAGATATTTAGTTTCAAAATTACCCAGTTTTGGCACTCGATAACAGTTTCCTGAGAGGACCAGCAGCAGTAAAGGGGACTTGCTTTCTGTTCTCATAAAGCTCTGCCGTTGAGAGCAAGTCAAGAAAATATTCTTTCAGTTTTTCACTGTCAACAGTGATACATCATTTTTGCATCATATTTGTCAAGCCAGGCAATCACAAAGCATTTTGTAACACCGTATTTCACAGACCAGCCCTACAAAGATAAGCCTGCCCCTCTGAGTTAGAGCAGGGCCTCAGCTGTCTGCCCACCAGGTCTATGATGCTGCAGCCAGGTAATCCTGCACACCTCCCAGTCGAGTGCTTACCCAGCTCAGCTGGATTTCGATTGCAAAAGAAACAGGACGATGTTATTCTCTACAGGATTTTGTAAACCATACAATTTTACACTTAAATATTCTTGTAACATGTAACCCTATGTTACAAGACCGTGTAGCAATCCACACATTTCCAATAAACTAAATAGGCGTAGCAATATTGAAAGTAAGATGTTAACAATAAAAATGGCAAAAGAAAAAAGAAAAAAACAAACTTCTCTGTATTTGTCCACAAGAGCATCAAGGAGATATAAAATAATTATTAAAAATTAATCTGTACTAACGAGCATGGTAATAGTTTCCTTTGCACATCACAATGTCAGAGTGTTGCCAAAGTTTAAGGTGTTGTATTGAACATGAACATGGCTCCAATAATGCATTTTGTTCCCCATATGGTCTTTTACAGTGGGTCAACTTCTTTTTTAGCTGTGCACAGACTTTCTAGTCTGAAAAAAAGAGGGAGACTATAAATACAGGTATTATTTTGATACTGTCTCTGCATATATCCCCTGTGGGCATAGAGGGGATGGAGTGGAAAGATTAGAAACTACACAGCTACTGTTATTTTCTCTGGAAGGATGATTTGGAAAGCAAAAAGAATTGGCTTTTCCTTTAGGACCAGCCACAAAACTTGCTCAGTGTGGGTGAGAGGCTGGAAAATAGAAGTAAATTACTTTTCTTCCAACAAATTAAGGAAATAAAGGAAGTTCCTTCCTTGGAGCAATCACATTTATACAAATTGATGCCTAGAGACACAGCCTAACCCTGCAGAAACAAAGCTCACAGTAATGACTCTGGCTGCCTCTCCAGAGGGAGTTCTCCTGGGTTGTGACAAAGACAACATTCATTTGGGCTACCACAGAAGTTGTATAAAAATTACCCTAAATTCCTGCTTAGTGATTCCCACCACAAAAGACAGGGAGGGGACAACTTCTTGACTTCGGACATGAAAATTACTTTGGTCCTGCAGATAGGGTGTATAAAATTATTATTTTATTAAGACCCAAGATCCATTTGGTGAACCACAGCTACCTGCAATGATTATCAAGGCCTTAAAATCTCATTTAAGTGCAAAGTCTTCATTTATCAACTCTAGTTATCACAAGATTTAAGTTCCAGCCTAATGCCCTGAACTATCCAATTCTGGGTAACTAAAATACTACTGCCATCAGAATTCTTTTCTGTAGAAGAAAGGGTTGTCAGCAACTTCACTGTATGCACAATGATTTTATTGCTTTGGTGGGAGGCTGGGGAGTTGCCATTTCTGCCACCAATAAACTGCATAAACAATTTTGAGAAAGTTAATCTCACTTTATCCATAGGCTCTTAGTTGGGTAGTGAAAGATTTGAAAATACCATTTGAAAGGCTATAGATTAAGAGATAGATTCAGCATTGTGACGAAGTCCTGCAGAGAGAGGGCTGCCAGAGCTCTTACAACTTCCAGATTTTGAAGGACTATCCAAACCAGTATTGCCAGTTCCATAATTTTGGTAATTAAAGTGTAGCTCTACGTTTATGCTTTGTCATTGACTATTGATCATTTGTCATTTACTAGTGAATGACTATTGATCACCTCCCCTTGTTCTTGTGACATAAAAATGTAACATGAAAAATTAAGCAGTTTACCAAAGAACCAGCTCCACAAATACTAACAAGAGCTCACACAGCTGTGCCAGTGAGAGATCTCCCACAACATATTTTGATTTGCCCTACTTATCTTTTACTATTTCCTACTAGAAATCATTCCTACCAGAATTATACTCCTTGTGATATACACATCTGCTATACAGTAATCTTTCATTTAAGTTTTCCACTAATTGTTAGAGGGTGTAGCCATTTATATTACTTTAGTATTTCTTCTCTTTCTCTACATATTACACAAATTCTGTATTTGGTAATAATAATCTGTCCTTCCAACAACTTGTCTCCCAACTTTCCTACCTGTAATCTGTTGCAAATACTAATCTAATTAATGACTGATCAAACAAAATGGAAAAATCATTTTAAAAAAATCTCACTAAATCAAAAACCTCAGAATTGAAGCCCTGATAGGCTTTACTTTGTAATGGCAAAACTGCTTGAAGTGCAGCAGCAATCCATGCTGTGGCTAAACAATACCACCAGCAAGATACATGGAATGCTCTTTTCCCTTTCAAGTAAATTACTAGTAAGAAAATATTGAGGAAATAATTGGTCCCCTCACTGAGGAGCAAAAATAACTGTTTGATGAAGCTGAATAAATGTGCACAATTCCAGTTTCTTCCAGCAATCTCTCTATAAATACACAGAGCAGCAGTGGCACTTGCTTTCAGTTCACAGGTCACAAGATTATGAACAAACTATCAGACACAAATTGGTGTAAATAACAATCTCTACTTTTTTTTTAACTTTCAGTCTGGGAAACAAGCACCACTCTTTTGGCTATTTTAAAGTAATGTGTTCCAGGTTGTTTATGCTCTGAACACCACTCTCAACTCATTCAAGTCTCAAAAGATGTCTCCACCATCATGTTGCCCATTACTGCAGTGACATTTATCAATGTAAGACTCCTAGCCATACAGGGGTTTGCATGGAACATCACCCAGACCAACCCATGCAGTACCACACAATTATCTTTTAAGATCCTTTAGAGACTATCAGCCCAACAGGTCCAGGACCATGTAATAATCATGGAAATTCAACATTCACCATGCTCACAAGAAAAGGCTGTCATCCTCTTTACTAATCACTCTGAAATTACTGGAATCTGAGTGCAGCAGGTAAGACTAAGGGCAAAATGAAGAATTCATTTGCAAAATTCAGATACAGGCAACATAATTCCAGGTAACAGAAACAAATGCAAAAATCAAGCATATAGTTTCTTATTTCTCTCATCTTTCTAACCCTGCACAATCCACCTGCATATCCACCTAGATATTCACAGCTGAAGATCCATTTTTTATAGAAACATTTGTATACTTACACTGAATTAATGGAAAAGGATCTAGACTTGATGATCTCACAATCACATTTGCAACCTCTTTTCTCCTACTTCCTCCAAGATTTATCCATCACTACCTGACTTGGGAATAGGGTTTGATCCTTCCCAGTTCTGTCAACAGCAAGGCCAGGTGTGACTTTCACTGTGTCAGAGAGCAGTATCAACTCAAGAGAGATTCAATGTCTGGCAAAACCCTGTAAAGATCATTGTCTATTGAGAAGCAAAATGCTAACATTCAGCCCCCAGGTCAATGGGGTTACTGCCTTGCATTTGAGGACAGACCAAGTGTGCTATGAGTTTAGCAAGGAACTGTGAAAGATGCATCAAATGTACTCCAAGCTCACACACTCCTCCCGAAGTCTCCCATTGTATACAGGCTTTTCCTGATCCTGTGTCCCTGTGCCCAGGAGGACTGTGGACCTCAGCAGCAGCTCTGATGGCCAGAGTAGAAGATAGAGTAGCAGTGGGGAAGCATGGGTCATGCAGCTCCTGTCACAGAAACCAGTGCCAAACACCAAAGTTACCAGGGCTGGCAGTGGGCAACAGCTCTCTTAGGCCAATACTTGAAGCTGAAGATCATACATGAGTCATTATCAAGGATTTGAATGCAACAAAACATAAAAAGTAGAGTTCTCTATCCTCACAACTACTGGAGGAAAAGTACACACACTTAGGAAAAGTCCCCCTCCTGCCAGGTAGAAGGAGTTTTGCTAGGCTTCATGTTGGGTGAAACTTTCATCTTTATCCACTAAATAGCTTGACACCCCTCCACTGTTCTACCATGTCCCATAAGTATGGGGTCAGGTTCTGTCCTCCAGAGTTCTCAAGAGCACCAGCAAAATTATAAGAGAGGGAATAATAATTCCTACCTAAAATTAATAGGTCTTTTAATGCAGAAAACAAAGAGCATTTTGCTTTTCAGGACACTAGCAGAATAGCCATTATCTAATCCTATGGGCAGTATAACCATCATAGACTCCATGTGAACCTTTTTATAAAGGAGGGTGTATGTTCAGATACCCAAAGATTTCAGAGTTTGACCTGCCAAAGACACAAAGTAGTAGTGGCTTTTACTGTAGAAGAATCACTGAGTAATACCACTCAGGGGAAAATTCCAGGAAAGTTCTCATCTGTTTGCCATTATAAATTATGCCAGCCCTTCAGCTGGACTTAGTAATTTTCCCTTTGGAGACACAGTGAAGTTGTACAACTTTTCAGCAAGTCATTCTGGGGAAAAGCCCAATAGAAACCTGCTCGTGATTTGGCAGAATTTAAGGACTAGTATCCAAGGAAACAATCCACAAAGCCAGCTTTCCAAAGGATATTTAGCCTTGGGGACACTTAAAAGTGTTTAAGTGTTCCCAAACTATTTCCTCAGCACCTGTGTAGACATGCACTGCAGTTTGGAAAGTTTCATACATAGCTCCTCTAAAACTCCACCAAGCTCCAGAGACCAGGCAGCAGTGTGCCTACAGGTCAGTGAGCTCCTTGAAGAGACACTTCTTCCCTGTTTTAATTGTCCAGCAAAGGAGGCTCTAATTTGCAAACAACTAAACCCCAGCCAAACACTGGTACAAGGAAAAGAAGGAAATAAAGAAGTGCCAATGCATCTTCTTCACTTGTTTTGTTTATACACTTTCTTAGCACCTCTCTCAGTTTCCTTAAGGTAACTGGGACATTAGATGAATCACTGGACCTAGGGGTTACATCCATCATTGCACATCTGCATAAAGGAAAAGTAACTGACATGAAAAATGTTGTTATGCAGGAGAACCTAGATCCATCTTTTGATTTATACTGAGTAAGTCAAACCTGTTTGAGACAGAGGCTTTGTTTGAGACAAGTTTTGTCATTGTTAGCCCTGAAGTTCCATCTAAAAAAGACCACTAACAGCCCACTTTTTGGTGAGTCTACACTCAGATATCAAATTCCTCACTTAGCAACCTTAGAAAAGGATCATTTGGTGGTTTGCGAGAAAAATGTTCTTACATTGCACTGTTAATCTGCAGATCTCAAAAATATCCTAAACTGGAGGTTTATTAAAGGTCAGATAGCATACAAAAGAAATTTCTATTAGTATCAGCAAACTATTGCAGTCTTAGCTCATAGATAGACCCAAACAGCTAAGACTGCAATAGTTTGCTGATACTAATAGAAATTTCTTTTGTATGCTATCCTCATGATCAGCCAACTTCTTCGTTCTCTTTTGTACTACTACTGCCTTTGAGATTGTATGAGATCTTTAATGCTGTTATAAACAAGGTGCTGCTAAAACTTATGTACATTTTTATCTTTATTTTATGTACACTGTGTGTTTCATAAACCTAAAGCCGTATCTATTTCCATATTACTTATTGCCACATTGACTCTAATTTTCTAACAGTGGCTGATGATGAGTTGGACTTACCCAAATAAATTTGTTTTAATCTATTCAATATATCTCCTTCTGTGAATGTTTGTGCTTCTTGACAAATGCCTTTAAAACTTAATTTTTAAATTTAATTGACATTTATTCTGGCAATAAACTTATTTCTTATGAGCCTCCCTCTGGCACGTGCTCTGTGCTACTTACACATTAATGATTAACAAGGCACACTTAACTGAAACTCTATTGCTGCAATGTGATCTGTTGCTATGAACTTTGTAGGAGTCTTTACTCACATTTAAAAAAAGAAAAGCAAACCAGAGTGACTGATCATGATGTGCTGGAATAGGAAGCAATCAGGGATTTCAAATTATTTCATATGAATTTCATATTAAAAGATATAACTACAGGTAGAAACCAATACTTCTTAGTTTTCTGATTTTGTTTATTACTTCTGATACAATTAAGAAAAACCTGAGGTAACATAAGAAACACTTTTCATTCACCCAATTTCAACATTTGGTTTAATACTAGATGGATAAAGACAGTATTCTCAGGTAAAATATTACATAGAAAAAAAAAAACCCTGTGAGCTATCTATAAAAGTCTTAGTCTCGATTTCTAAAATCAGCACAATGATCTACCAAAGACATTAAGAATAAATTTTACAAAGGCATATTAAAAGCAGAAAAAAAAATGAAATCTCACTTTTAGGCAGATGCAGACATGATCATAACATGCCTGGGAAGTACCAACACGCAAACATAGTTGTGTATTAAAAAGTCTGCGAAGGTCTGTGCATCTCCCGGACATGGTATCCGCAAGGACTGCACACAGCTACTTCCTGGGTACTTTCTTTCACCTATTCACAGGGTCTGTTTCCTCAGCTGAGTTTTTTCCCAAAACATGAGGTGAAATCAAAAGTGTTAATGGCACCTTTCAGTGCTACTAACTGTAAACCTCTTTTATAATAACATTGAAAGCATCAAACAAAAAATCTGTCCTTACTTACAAGGCAAAGTAGAAAAGGAAGGTCATTCATTACATCCCATTCACTATTTTCTGTTTCATTCTGTAAATATTATAGTGCTACTGAGAAAAAATATAATGTCTGAAGTTCTCAGATCTTCCTTCAGAGTTTTAATCATTCACTTCCCAAGAAGAGGTTTAACAAATACCGCACTGTTCTGTCAATATTTGTATGCAGCACCACATAGGGCAAGCTGCCAAACTTGCATGGTTTAAAGAGCCAAGGGTAGAAAACTGACACCCTAACAAACACACTCCGGCTTTGTCTCTTTTGAGGTGCTGGTAAAAGTGTCATCTTTGCTCCTGACTGCAGTTTCAGAAAGCTCTTTGTTTGATTGCCTTACTTCTACAGAAATGCATTATTTAATAATCTTCATTCACCAATCTTCAGGGATTTGTTTCATGCCCAAACATTTCTTACGCAATTACAAGCCTTTTGCTCTCCACCAGCTGCACTTTAAATGTATTTTAATTGGCTGGAATTTAGAAGGAATCCATTTGGCAGTCATTTACATTTGAAGCACGCCCCTGAAACACGCACGCAGCTGAAACAGGCCCCAGAAGCAGCCCGATTACTTCATCAAAAGAAACTGCTTGAATACCTTTGACTCCTACATAACTACAGTGAACTCTATTATATAGGTGTGGTGATGTAATTAATAATTCTCTGCTAAATTTTGCCTTATATTGGGAGCTGAGCGGATTACGAACTGATACATTTCCAGAGCAGTCTGCAGAGTTACAGCACTCACCGATCATTTTTAAACATGACTGTGTTTCCTGAGAGAGGCCTTTCTTCTGCTTCTTCTCTATCTGATCTAAACAGCAACATGGCTCTAATACTGGTATTATTGTTTCTATACTTGCAGCACACCAAGAATGTTTCCAGCTGGAATTTTGTATATAATATTATTTTAAAAGCTTCTAATGTTCTAGTTATTCAAGGATCAAAGTATAAACTAAGTTTAGTACATTGCATTAGGAATGGCTCAGTTTTCCATTTCTCTTTATTTTTGGGTCCTTAATGTGTATTGAAAGCCAAGTTTGCAGAGCCTTAATTTAATGTAGTAAGTTCACTCTACTCTGCAGTTTGTAATGCAGAGGTTTTAGGAGCTGACAGCAGTGGGGAGAGCCACCAACAGCTGCTCAGAAAAAAAAGAATGAGAAGACATGAAGGAGAGAACCACAAGAATTCACACTGTAAAATGTAATATTTAGGATGAATGTAGCAGCATTAACAAGTCAGATTTAAAAACAGAGAGACATTCCAAGTGATGCTGATTGAACGCACGGTATCCGAATAACCCAGAGCTCTGCAATCCATGAAAGCTCCTGTGAAATTGTAACTGCTTGAGAGTTCACTTATCATCAGTGTACCACAGAGGATGAAGGAGTGAAAGAAAAGGGATTATTCTCTAGCTGAAGTACAATGAGAACTGTTTTCTACATTTAAAAGGTGAATAGTTCTTGAAGTGAAGTTATGACAATACTTGCCGCCTACAAAGAAAAGCAGCGTTTTGAGTGCATTGTATGAAAAAGAGAAGGATTAATGCCACAGAGAGAAACCATTATACTACAGAAGAGCTGCATATTTTAATAATTTTACTCCATCCAGCTCTGGAAATTTCCATAGTTAACTGGCTTATACTCCTTAGAAAAGGAAACCCTCAATGTACTGAGTTCTTAAGGGAACTAAAGCAGATGACAAATTATGAAAAGCCCAATCTTGTTACCTTTTCAACTACGTTATGATAGTTCACTGTGGGCCAAGCAGCTTCCCAGACTGTCTGCACAAGGAAGCATCTTACATGTTTGAAAGCCAAAGGAAACAGAAGTGGAGGCTTAAATCCAGACTTCTTTCACCCTCATCCAAGCAGAAACAGAAGATTAGAAAGCTGCTCACCTTCTCATCTGTAGATGAGAAAAACCAAAACAGATGACAAAACTCCCAGCAAGTTCAAAAAGTGATACGGATGGGAGAAGAAGAATTGCAGAATAATTCATGACCTCAGCTAGAAATGAAAATAAAATAATGCGTTATAAAAATAAACCAAAACACACCATATTTGAATCCTTAATAATAAATAATTGAAAACATTACACTTTTGCCACATGACTTTATGTGTTTATTCAACATATGGAAAAAACCTTCCTGATATAAATGCTACAGTGTAAATGTCCAGGGAAGTATCAGTATGACCCACGTGGTGGATGAAGAGGAGCTCTAGACAGGAGGGCAAAGGGAAGCATGCGTAACAGCCTGCTCCTGTCCTCCTGTCTCTGCCAAGTGGCAAGCAGCAAACTTTGGAAAGAGAAAGGTCAGCATTCTATTCATGCTGTCACTCTGGGAATCCCCTGCGTTGTCATGGGCTGAGTGATGACAGCCATGAAGCCTTGATGTGCCATTGATTGTTATAGAACATAGAAGACAATTGACCATTATTTAGCTTCAATATCTATCTTCACAATTATTTAAATGTGAGACATTGGCAAATGTTTCCAAAGAAACAGTACCGGCCTGATTTTCTAAAGCAGGGGACTGATTTATTTTCAAGCCTCATGTGAGATTCAAGTCACAGACACAATAAGCCTCAGAAAATCTGTACACTAAACTGATTTTCTGGTAGCCGTTCTGCAAGAAAACCCTTGCACTGACAAAACTTAAGCATATTAAATGTTTACTATCAAGACAGTTAATAGCCCTAAGCACAGTGAAAAGGAAAAGCATTACTTTGAAATTTCAGAAACTAATAAAAATAAGAAGACAGCGAGAGAAATATGGGTGCTATCAAAGGAAAGAAATCAATCCTTCAACAGCAGAGACATCAAGAAGTAAAGAATACTTCTACCATGCCTAATGGCAATTCTTTGCTGCCTTCCTTCCCTAACTGCTGTTGGCATTCAGCTGGACTAGAGGAGAAAAAATAGCATTACCATAGCACACACAAGGAAAAACGAACTGTGGCAAAGGAGAAACCCCACAGTGAATGAAAAGCTAGTTTTCTCTTATTCTAATGCTATGCATCAATGAACCAGTTTCCAGACTAACAGAACGATCTTCAGGAGATATATAAGGCTATTAGTGTAACTGATACCTAGTTAAAAATTAAGGAAGTGAGGGGGATGAGAATGCAAACGTGTAGGATTTATTAAAACAGCAGCCCAGCAGAGTCCTAGTGAAATATATGACAAAGGACAAGAAGAATGATGTCTCTGAAGAGGACACTAGAACAAATACGTCATCTAGCTGGTATGCCAGAAACCGGGAGGTGGAATTATTAAGATAAGACTTATTGCAGGCTTTAAAAACCAGGTAAGAACACTGACCACTCAATTATTTATTTATTTTTCAATCTGGAGATTGCCTATGTGAAACACTGTGAAGGCAAGGAATCGGATGGTCAGAGTCTCCCTACTAAATCCAGTTCAGCCCTACATATATACAGGGTGTATCTTCACAAAGACAATATAAAAATCCCCAAAACTCACAGCAGAGATGCCAGACCTTGGCACAATTATACTGCTCTACACCACTCTTGCTGCACTGCACTGCTTACTCATGTGGACACATCCCCAGTGGAAACTGGGCTTAATGAAAGCAGAAAGTCCAGTTATTACTGTGTCTTATGCTTCTGCGTAGCAAAGTCAAGGTGGTTTTTTTTAAAAGGATGCATACAAAAGATACGTGATTGTTTTTGGATGGTGGTGACATGATTACAAGACCTTGAAAGCGTGCAGTTGTAGAATGGGTGAGGAAGAAAATTACCTCCCTTTTGCATTAGCTCCTTTCTTCCTTAAGAGCAACAGCAAGGGATTTGGGGATGTTAGAAACCAACCCCTTCCTTGGCAGTGAGCAAGAGAATGCTTCCATGTCATCAGTCTAGTGGGAGTTCAATTGTCTGTACCTACTTCAAAGGAACAAAATCTCAGATGCTGGAACTGGAACACAGGGCATGTTACGGAAATAACAAGAGCTGAGATGACAGACACCCTTTGACAGATCAGTTCCCTAAAGCCAAGATGTATGCATTGTTGGTCTTTATCTGCTACACATGCTCCTGTGATGAAGTATTTGCAACATTGCTACTTACTTCCAAGTAGACCCTAAACAGTGCTAAATATGGAAAAGATAACAATTAGTTTATGTCCAAGGCTAAATTTATGTCCTCAGCAAATCTGGCACTAGGCACAGTGTCATATTACTCAGCATTAACATCAATTTGGAAGATTATTGTAATATCAGTGTCCATGGACTTCTTAGCATCACCTCTCAGTTTTTCCCTGTAAAATATTACCACTTCCTTTTTGCCTCTTATCACTTGAAAAGGGAAAAGATATTTTAAATAAGAGTTTGTATTTAGAATTGCTGGAATAATATGCCTTGCAAATAGCTGCTATCAGAGAAGACAGTAATCTGCTCATGAAGAGGAGAATAAGACCAAAGAAAAACTTCAGACCATTCCTTTGCAAGGGCATGGTCTGAGAGCTCAAGTTTTCAAGGCAGGAAACAAGCATGTCCAGAAGACACCAAAGGCTGTGGAATAATGCAACCGACTACAAACAGGTCTGGACAACAGAACTGACTGGAGGGCAAAAGTAAACATGGGTGGGGCAAAAACAATCCAAATTATGCATCCTGTGTGGACACACCTTCAGGGAAGTCACTCTGATGCCCTGGAGAGATGTGTCATCTTCAAGTGAACAATATTTACTCTGATACATTAAGAAAAATGTCATTTTCAGTTGCTGCATGCAGGCTTACCTTAAAACCAAGCAGATTCACATGTCAAGCTGTGACAACTTGAAAATAAATATAAAAGAATATAGAGAAACTGTATCTAGCAAAAAAAAAAGTATCATAGATAACATATAACACCCCAATGTAGATATTTAAAAATATTTAAAACATCTACTGCTATATTAGGACTTCTCACTGATGATTAAGTTACAGAAGTGACACAGAGAAGTCCATGGCTACTAGTTTTTATTACCTTCATCAGCTTAAATTTCTATTAAAAGAACAGCTATGTTGAAGAAGACTAATGGATACTCAGCACAGGAGATTAAGGACCTCTAGAAAAGCTGAGTATTTTGTTTATGCACATTCCTATCGATCTCCTGGTCATAAGCACTCACAGCTTGTAATAAAACAATGCCTAAAAGTTCATTTCAAGGACATTATTTTCAATAAACATTAGAAACTAGGAGATTCTCATTAGCTTAATTAAGATAAGACAGCTTGCAAAGATTGGGCTTTTTTAATTAAACTGTGTATTGGAACAGCACAGAATGGTAATGCACAGTGTTACCAATGAGACTGGTTAAATACTGTTTTTTGTGAAATATGGATCTGATCCAGGACATCAGCCATACCAACAGATCATCAGGACCACCAATGTTGGGGAATTTCTGTATGAACACAGCATTCCGTTATTTCAGAAGAAAGTTCCAGATCATATTTTAATCACTCAGGTTTTCACCACTACTTTGCAATTATTATAGCAAAGCATATATTAAGAATCTTGTTTCATATGTTCTTTTAATAACAGCACTTAGAACCTTTTACAGTATTAGAGGATTCAGCATCTAAACCTTCCCAGAAAGCAGACAAATAGCAAAAGTCATACTCCTACAATCCGTTAGGAACTGTATAGATGGGACATAATTAAAGTAAGACTTAATTAAAGCTTTTCTTCTCCAGAGACGGACAGGTAAAACATAACTTACTGTATTCTCAAGGACAAAAGAGTCTAAAATTGTCTTCACAATCACATAACTGCAGTCTCTCAGTACAGCAAAGGAGAAATACAGTAACAGTTCAGAGTAAGTTCTGCTTCCACCTGTTCCCACTTCAATCTGAAATAATTTCTAATCCCTGGAAAAAAAAAGCAGTCAGGATCTATTTTGCTTAGTATAGAAAACTTGACTTTTGTAATACCCTGCTAAAATATCGTATAGGTGATGCCTTCTGCTTGTGCTAAACCATACTGCTTTCAGTGGTGCACCACAAAAATCCACCTGGGTGGAACCAGCCACTTCAGAGTGTATCCTTGGGCAAGTTACTTAATTTTCTTGGTTAACAACTGAGTTTCTTTATGGTGGTTCTCACCACTTACTATCTGTAGGTAGAGAACGTATACGCAAAAAGGGAGTCAGCCACCACATTACTGAGCACTATATAAACATAGTGGTGATCAATAATGTTTGGAGTGAGATCTCTGAGGCAATGGCTGGCCTCAGTGTCCAGTATCATGCATGGGGAGAGACTGGAAAAAAAAAAAAACAAAACCAGCAGCATGTGCTGAAGTCTGGACTTCAGTATGAAGTCACATACTAAACCTCAGTCCCCCCTGAAGCACTGATTCTGGGCTGTATAGAAAACTTTCTGCCTACTTCTAATCTGTGGCTCCATCTCTTAAAGGTAATCGGCAATAGCAGTTCTCTGAAAAGCCTTACACATAAAGCTACCAGAGTAAGAAACCTGCTACTCTGTGTTTTCCAAAGAACAGCTAAAGGTAAAGCGTGTTGAAGAAAGATGCCACCAATCAGTATTTTCCATGTTAGCAGCAAGCCAGTACCCTAAGAGCATGGCTCCTACCAGAAAGACCCTCATGGTTAGCTGTGCTGAATGGGATGCCTGGGCCTCAGGCACAAGTCCTTCTTAAAAGATAAATTTCCATCTAGGTGCCAAGATGGAGCCCTGTGAGGGGCAAACAGAGATCCCCAACATCTCCTACCTCCCCCTCCATGGCAGGTGGGTAAAGGAGGGACAGTCTTCATGCTCAGGGCCCTGGCCCAACCTGGCCTAGTAAAACTGTCAATCAGAAATGGGTTTGGCCAAGGCAATATAATCAAGGAGTCTGGACTGCATTAATATTGAGAGTTGATTAATTTACATCCACATTAGGGCTGCTGTAGAATTCCCTCGAACTAAATAAAGATCTAAAAAAAGGTAGAAAAAACTGTTGAAAGCTAGCTTGTTTTTGTTAAAATATGAATGGAAATAGGGAAGTTACAAGTGGCCTTAGGCTTGGCTGTGAAGGTCTGAATGGCTTTAACAGGTATTGCATGAATCAGGTTCAGGTGACAGAACCTCTGTGCATTGACTTTGACTTGTGCTCTGAGCAGCCGCTGGAGTGGTTGTTGGTTTGAGCTTCAGGGTGATGCAGAGGCAAAACACAGCCTGGAAAGGCAGAGCTGGGCCAGTATTCTCAGCCACAAGGTGGAAACAAGAGTGCTGACATCTGTCAGTCAGCCACAGGTTTATCGTCATTGTGTCTTCTTTCAGTTCCTTGCTCTGCAGAATGGGGATAACCTTTTCCTCAAATGACTGTGTTGGCAAGAGGCAAGGAATTTATATATTTAATCCTTTGCTAGAAGCAGTTACAGGAGCTGAACATTGTATTATTAAATGGGGAATTCTTTAAAAAGTCTAGTCTAGTCACAATGCTGTACTAAATTTTCCTAAGCATAGGTGATATTTTAGCTAATTTTGTTTATAAAGGCATGGGAAAGACAGTGAGACAAAGAGTTACAGTGTGACTAGTAAACAAGCACAAGTTTTCTAAAGACATGGAGCTCTGTACATTAGCTGTAAGACCTTTCAGTTGTCTCACTCTTCCTCCAAAAGCCAATGTAGTTTTCTGAACACAGCAAAGAATGACAAGGTCAATCTTCCTGCACCAAGTAATTACTTGTTTGAATTTAGAACAAACTAAAAGCACTATAGGATAGTGGTATTCACAATTACTCAAATTAGTAGACATGAGCATATATAAACACACCAACCAGAACAAGATCATTTTTGTCAATGAACCAGCAAATAAAAGAAAGAAAAAGGCAAGAGTTGACAAAAAAGGATGAGAATAAAACAGTTCCATTCTGGGAAGAAGTGGCAAGTCTGGCATTTCAATTTGCCAGACCTGAAATGGAGGTTTAAGAATTTTTTTCATTCTTCACATCATTCCTGCACTTTCTGAGGCCCTTAGATGCTTTATTATAGGCAGTTGAACTTTCTGTTCTGTTTCTATTTCCAAGATGACAATAAGCATTCACCTTATCCAATGAGATTTTGTGCCAGGACAGTTTTTGCCCCGTGTCTTCTTGACCACACAGTCCACATACAACTTTTTGCAGATGGGTTTAATCTAAGTTCAATGTAATACAATGGATTACTTAAAGCAACTCCTCATGACAAAGCACTTTTAAGCCTATTCCTAGTGCAGGACTGATAAAGGACAGCTGGATGGCTGCAAGAACAAATGTGGGGTTTGTTTATAATTGGAGGTTCCAGAGCCACAGCAGTGATGCGCTGAGTCAAGTAACAAGAGGTCACATTAACCCTTCTCCACTTGCAACAGAGATTCAAACACATTATGTTCCTTCAAATTATTGTTGATACCAGCTTTTTGCTCCAGAAACCCTACTCAAGGGTCTTGGGTCAACACACACTGACAGTCAATCAGGTCCTGAGTATTTTGACAGTGGATCAGCACTTAACTTTTAAACACACTGCCCAGTTGTGGACTTAAGTAAACTGCATGTCTCAGGCAATATTCTTCCTTGCATGACAAACCTAGGTTGCTTTTATTCGGATCCCTAAATAGACGTCTCCCATTTGTATTTAGCCAAGTAGCTTGCTGTAAAACTTTAACAAGGGGAATGATGATTCACCTGAATTATAGATAGAGGTCTGCAGTAACTGTTTTCAAGGATGCTTGGATGCTCAACACACCCATGGAACGGCTTGCAAAATAATCCACAGGAATGTACATTAGAAAAAAAAACCACCATAAACATTCCAAGATGAGGGTTTGACTGGGATTTAGTCTGTTAAAACAAATATTTTTGCATTGAGCAATTAGAATCACAATTAAAAGGTGTTCTCTTCACTATGTGGTACATGCATACAGTCCACGTAAAATAAGTTGTTAGCTTTTCGGTCAGTAAATGCATTCTTAACAATTGCAAGCAGAAGGGGCAGATAAAGAGTCCAAGACCAGGCTGGCCTTGTATCACACATGAAGATTGATTGAGCCCAAGCAATTGCAATAACAAGCATTTCAATCATGCCCCAGGCCTCACTAGAAAAGCGCTTTTAAAAGGCAACAATAGAGACACTACTGCTGATACAGGAAAACTACAGTGTGTATCTTTTGGATGTCCCAGATGCTGGGCTGTGCACTCATGATGGATTGACTTGTCTATACCATGAGGGCATGTGGGGAGCATTTCATTGTTCTGTTCTTCTGCCACTATTCTTTGGATTTACTCCCCACAGTAACTGGGCACTGGGCTGCATGGGGCCTCCACAGCATCACTTTACTTTTTCCTGAACTATGATCACTGTGTTCTGGTTATTACATAAAAAAATAAATACATTTTAAAAATACAAGTTCTGCTTTTCATTGCACAGAAAGTAGTTGAAATTGAAGACCTAGGTGATGAGCCCTAACAACCCTAGCAGATATAATGTTTTTTATATCCTATTTTTATTCTACTGTCATGTTGCAATTAAAATTAAAAATTAAATTTACTACCTCCTTTTCCCCTATTAAAAACCTCCAGATGGAAGTTGATTTGGCATGCCAGATAGCACTCAAAAAAAAAAAAAATTAAAAAAAATATATATAATTAAATGTAGAGGGAATTTAATTTGATACTGTCAACAAGTCAAGTTGTAGGGGAATAAGGAGTTACATGAATCCAGGAAAACAGCAAGACTCTTTATCCACCACACCACAGCAGTTGCACAGTGGGAATTTGCAGGGATTCAGCAATGTTTTTATATGGAAATGTAGTATTATATATGGAATATATAATAGAAGGAGGATACATTTATTTGGTCAATGATCAGGAAAATCCCAGGACAACAAATCATTGTACAAGTGATGCCACAGCCTTGCAGGCTTGCAGTTCTGACTGTACAATAAGAAAACACTGGACATTTTTGGGACTCAGTGTTGTTTCACAGGAGAGAAAGATGCAGAAAAGCTGACCAAGGCATAGAATAGCAAAGTTGATTCGGGAGGGGAGAGAGGAGAAAAAGCAATGTTTCACAGAAAAGGATCTTTGAGCACTGGGAGACAGCTGTACCAAAAACAATGACCTGAGTGGGAACTAGACCTTTGGTGGGTGAACATGAGGGAGGACGGGTCCCTCAGAGCTGCATGATTAAGAATTCTGCTCCTTCTGCTCCACCACCTACTCACGTATTCTCCCAGTGCAGAAAGCAGAGTCCCAGGGTCTCTGCTGATTTAAAGACAGATCTACTAAACTGTGGTTTAATAATTATAAGCAAAGAGTGTACAATTTGTTAAGTTTCAGGCCAAGTTTAGTCATATTTCCCCAGTACAGCAAATCCACCTACCCCTCTGGCAAGAAAATGAAAGATTTAAGAATCAAGAACAAACATGTACTACTGGAGGACGCACATTGCATTTTTAAGCTCAGATGCTTAGAAGATTTCACTACAAAGCAGTTAATGATGGGCCAAAACCCCAAAGGTTTTTTATTCTCCTTCACCATCTGTCAGCTTCAGCTGCAGATGAAACAGAATCTTGATTTAAGCTTTGTAGATAAATCCAGCAAAGTAGGCAAAATTTAGATCATCCCCACATACACTGGGAAATACCTCACACACAAGACCATGGTACTTCTCAGTGTACCTTTTTATTTTCTTCTGTTTTACAAATAGCAAAACCGCCAAGTTTATATTTTTGTGTCTGTGAAATTCAGTCATCTCCTGAACTTGGCCCAGGAGTCAAAGACCTTAAAGCACCTTTGGCAAATTGAGACAAGAGTTGTAGTGTGTGTCTGATGGATGTAAAGCAGCCCCAAGTGAGGTGCCACTAGGGGTTTGTCCAGTAAGTGGACTGGTATTGTTTCCTTCTACTGACTTCATTACCTACTTGATTTCAAACAACAAGCTATAATACAGCTCTGTAAGCAAAAGGCTTGAATTCAGAGTGACAGAGTCTGTGAAACCTGTGGAAATGATGATTTTTACTAAAAAGCCGAAGTAAGAAAATAAAGTTCTTGACTTCTTCAAATCATGAAGTTTGCACCAAAACCAAGATTATAAAATTAATCTAAAGTTATATGGTATGATATCTGATTTACAGATTAGCACTGAGGGAGGAGAGAAAAGAAAATCACTTGACAGAAATAGGAACATGAAGAATTTCAGACAATTAAAAGTATATCAGTTATACTCGAGCACTGTGTGCAGGAGGTAGGTGCTGGAGAGGGTGCAGAGAAGGGCAACTAGGCTGAGTAGGGGTCTGGAGAACAGGTCTTATGAAGAGAGGCTGAGGGAGCTGGGGCTGTTCAGCCTGGAGAAGAGGAGGGTGAGGGGAGACCTCAACGCTCTCTACAACTTAAAAGGAGGTTGTGGTGAGGAGTATGTTGGCCTCTTCTCCCTAGTGACCAGCAATATGACAAGAAGAAATGGAGTCAAGCTGCACCAGGGGAGGTTCAGATTGGATAGTAGGAAAAATTTCTTCACAGAAGGAGTGGTGAGGCATTGGAACAGGCTGCCCAGGGCATCTGTACAGGCACCATCCCTGGAGATGTTAAAAAAATGGGTGGATGTGGTGTTTCAGGAGATGGTTTAGTGCTTAGGGGTTGTAGTACAGACAGTTGGACTTGACGATCTTGAAGGTCTTTTCCAAACCTGATTTTGTATATTTCTCTGAAATAAGTGTCGGTCATCTCTATATATCTTCCTGTCCTCTTGCTTCATTTGAGTTGGAAAAGAATCTGATAAAACTTGGTATACTTTGTTATAAACTAAACAGTGAAAGAATTATTTCACGTAAGTATTCCTTAAGCCTGATAAGGTAGTCATTTTTTAAAAAGTGAATTAGGATGAAAGACTTCGTTTTGCACATACTCAATCTATAAAGGAAATACAACATAATTTTAGATGTCCAGTGAAACCACAGTGTAGTTTTTAAAATGTACATGAATGGTAGTGTTCCTCATATTTGTTAAAGAAACATCACGAAAAAAACCCGAACCCGAACAGGATATTAAGTGATTTATATCACAGTAGAGCCTATAGAACTGACTCACCAACCAGCTGTGAAAAGAGTCAGATTCTAGATGAAATGTACTGTAAAATATTTACAAAAGAAAGCAAGGAACATAACCTTCAACTTTCCCTTGGGCCTCATAAAAGATTCAGCTGTGATTTAAGAGACCTGAGGTAGGAAGGTATCACAGAGTACTACAGACTCATTTGGTGAATTAAAAAAAAGAACCAAACCAAATTTGGTTGCTTAAAACATCACAGACAAGATTAATTGCAATTAATGATGTATATTTCATCCTCTCTTCTTCTCCCATTCCTAAGAGTTTAAAAATCTATTACTATATTGATAATATCCCATGCAAAATATTCTTATGAAAAATAAAAAATAAAAAATTTGTAAGCACTCTTTACAGCTCAGTGAGACTAAAGCAACAGCTGCTAAATGGAAGTCCTGCTCTAGCCCCCTGCCAGTGAAATGAAGTTCAGACCTGCACTAAAACCTTAACCTTCCCCACCAGAAAGTTTCTTAGTAGTGAAATCCTGAAGGTAAACTAGAGGGGAATTTGGAATTCATTTAATTATTATCTAACTGCTGCATTTTACCATAGTATTCACCACCTTCCTAGTGCCTCACATGTATGCAGAAAGCCCTTGACCCAAGGCACTAGAAGCTGAGGCTACACCCCAGAAAGCACTAAAATGCCAGGCTTCAATGAGGTTTCACTAAAGACAAGCCTTGCAGCCTCTCCTTTGCAGTAAAAAAAAAAGGTGCTGCTTTCATTCCCATCTCATCACAGGGTTTCACTTCAGGTAGTTGTTTTGTAGCTCTGTCTCAGTAGATGTTAATCTAATATCACCCGCTCCATTTCTCCTCCACTTACACAACATTTGAGGAGATATGTGACCCACAGAATTTTCTGCCGTGCCTCCAGTTTATCAGACACCAATACAAGCCTTCTGGTAAACCTGTGGTATAGTATCAGTTGGATCCATAATTAGAGGAAATATGCCCCATAAGACATTTTCATATTTAGTGAAGAGGAAAAAAGAAACTGAGAAGCACAAAAAAACAGTCAGGTGCTCTATGAATCATGGTGTGGCTTAAAGTCTGAATTCCTTAATAATGTTGTTGCTGACACGTTGTTTGTATTTGCCTTTAGAACTGTCTGTGTTAATAATGAGCAATTCCACTTGGAAAATACTTACATAAAAGTATGTATTCTTATTTCACAGGCACAGATAGTGCCTGTGATAGATAAAGGGGAAGAGCAGTCAGGAAATGACTAATACTGCAGCCAATATTAACGTGCTGCCCTGGGATATCCCATCAGCAATCTATACACACACAAGGGCTTCAACTCCAACCTCAGTTGTCATCGCTAGGAAGAAACAAGGCTGGGCTGACCATTGTGTCTTGGACACTACACTGCAGTCTGCCAGTCAGACACAAATGTCAGAAGTTCCCACCACTGTGATGGTTTTCAAAACCACTCCAGTGTGGCCTGCAACCACAATTTAGGTACATGCACATTACATTTACAGGATCAATTAATAGGCCAGACACAGAACTGTTTGTCATATTTCACTAAAACCACAGCATTTTCCTGTACTAATCCTAAATTCAGACTACACAGATATTTTTGTTTGGAGACAGAGGGAATGCAAAGCACTATGAAGTGGGTGGAAGAGATTAATGCTGTCTTCTGGAAAGACTGTCTGTGGAGAATGAAAATAATAACTAAGGGCTATGCTGATAGACTTTAGTTGTGAAACAGTAGGACCATGGTGACTCTGAACTTAGAACTACAAAGATAGCAAAGCTTAGGAGAAAGTTGAACTGGACATTAGCCATGAATAATTCAACCATCCTCCTCCAGGAACAGGTAAGGTTGGAATCCAAAATCATGTTTTCAGAGTAACTTTCACACCCAATAAGAAAACCTGAGAGAGCGGAACAATGAAGGTAGAATGGAAGAATTCTTACAGAATGCTATTCCTACTAATTATTGTCTGTAATTACCATTAAACATTTAATATCTAATCACACTTTCTAAACAACCATTTGCATTTGCACTAAAGAGTTTGTAGATTGTGTAGTAAGAATAAGATTAGAAAGACATTTACTGATGCTTTTCTCTTTAGTGAATAAAAGATGCTTTTGCTTTTACTCCGCATAATTTTTAAAGATACTCACTTGTAGGTAAGATATGTAACAGCTTTTGTTTGTGTTAGGTTTAACAGTTAAAACATAAATGGTCTATCCTGTTTTCAAAGCTGCCAATTGCATTTGAACATATCCTTCTGAAAACAATGATGCTGCCTTGGAAAATTTCTCTATTTGATGTTTGCTGTAAAAGGGCTGCCCAGTTCAGGCAGAAAAAAACTCTGCTAAGAAGCTGTGAAATCATTGTTAAATGACATAAAAAGTGGACTGGAAGAGAACTGCTTGTTGATGAAGACAAAGGGTAAAGAGCAGAGTGCTGCTGAGCACCAAGATCAAAAGTTTTCCTAAAGTAACCAAAGTAGTCTACAGACAAACCACCTCACCAGGCTGAAATGTTAAATGTCGCTGTGCCTATAATACTCCTTTGGAATGGAGGAGAGAGAAATAAAATGGAAAGGAATACAATAAAATGTTCCTCACATCATGTGTTTTACTTCACAGCTGTATCCAAAGCTGAAAATCCCAGGAATTCTGCAGATGTCTCTCTTAAATTCCTAGGAGAAGATAAACATCTGCTGGGGCCTTAACAAAACCAAGTGGATAAATATCATAGGTTGAAAATACCCAAAAGACTTTGCATGTCTCCAATATCTTTTTGGACTCTTTGACCATGGAAGACAGTGGTGAAATATAGTGTGAAGTAAAGCCAGTTAACAGACCCACAATTAGGATATGGCCTAGTCTCTATAAAAATTCTAGCTTCCAAACTCAGCGGGTTCCCTGTTTGCTTTGCATGACTGAAGGAGAAAATCAAAACATGATACATTACTTCCCTTTTGAACTTGCACTTTTAAACATTTCCAACAGCCTGTGCAGGAGGCAATCAAGAAACTAATGAGATCACTACATATGGCCTTTGGATGTTGCAGCTATTGTGAACCCCACAAGCCACACTGCCTGCTGTATATCATTCGTTAGTGACATCTGTGTCTTCAGAGGACAATCCATCCCAGCAGCACCTACACATGGGAGAGCCAGTTGTCACTGTTGTGGCTGGGGACAAAAGGCTGAGGCGGGCACTATTCATGCAGCTCAGTGACAGATTGTGTGACACAGCATGGCTCCTTGTGCTGTCTTCTGCTCAAAGTAGCCTAGTGAATGGAGTGGGTCATAAGTACTTCCCAAGAAGCTATTCTCATTTCTAAATTATGAATGGATAAATAGTGCAAAAAGCTTGCAAACATTTTGTTGGTGTTCCTACCCACAGGCCATCCTAGGTTTTCCAGATTGCTTTGTGGATACAGAGCCAGCTGGCGATTGGTGGAACCTGTACAATGGACTGTCTAATACCTTGGTTGTCAGGCAGGTTGGGTATTTGATGACTTATTTGTGGTTACAAATCACATATTGTGAGGGTTTTACAAATTATTATATTGTGAGAGTTTTACAAATGTTTCTAGGCCAGCTTTTAAAAAATGTCCATGAATTCCAGAGGTGAGCAGTCCACAGTCCTCTTAGGTAAAGCACAGCTAAGCACATGTACATCTCTGGTTCTCTAAATCTCAGACAATTTGCTCAAGAGATGGATGGATTTAGCAAAGCTGGTAAGTACTGCTTCCAAAGGTGACACAAGACAGATGCTAGTCATATTCCTTCTTTTTTTTTGTTTTTTTCCCCCCTGCCAATATGCAAACCCTTGTTTCTCTGCCTTGGAGGAAAAAAAAAAAAAAAAAATGAGCAAATCTTATAATCCACCCCCATTATGCACACATGCTTGCACACACTTCCACTGCAAACACTCAAGTATTTCAAACCAACAACCAGCAAAGAAGAGATGTATTTACTCGTAACTAATTGGGGGAATTTTTCAAGAATCATGTTTACTCCTTTGCTTGTTTTTGTTCTAAAATATTCTTTTATTTTTCTTAACACCCCTCCCCCCAAAAAAAAACCCCACCACACAAGTATTGTGGATTTAAAAAGAGAATTAAAAACAAAACTAAATTCTATAGTAACCAGGACTAAATATGGGTTGAAAGAAGAAAGAAAGAAAAAAAAAAAAGAAAAAAAAAAAAAGCCCTATTTTATTTATTTTTTCCAGGGCAATGTATACAAAGACATGCCTGAATCTTGCCACAGGCATCTTCGGTAAAGATTTAAAAGACATTTTAAATTAAAATCCTGGCAAACGTCCCCTCCTCCCCAAAAACTCAACTGCCAACAGCAAATATTTCTGCTGGCAAACTCTTTTCAACTCCATAAAACTTTTCCCCATTAGGAACCTCCTTCCCCAAAGGCCTGGTAAAAAGAGTTTGAGAGAGATCCATGAGTATCGTCAAGTGGAGGCTGTGCTTTGCCTTAAGGCCAGAAGGGACCATTAGATCATCTCATCTAACACCTGCATTAAAAAAAAAATATTTAAAATTTTTAAAAATAATAAAAAAAACAATAACACAGAATTTCACCTACTCACATCTGTATGCAGTCAGCAGAATGTGCTCAGTTAGCAAATATCTTCCAGAAAGTAATTTCTCCACTCCTGATTGTCAAGAAATGAAGACCCCCATTCAGCAGCTCCCATATTTTTATCTCTATGGAAAAACTGCATCTCAAGCAATAGTTCCTTGTAAAGAGCTACTCCTGCTATGTTACTGGTGTCTGTGTTTGTATTTCTCAAGTGCCTCCCTCTGAATGCAGGTTCTACATCTCACTGGGATGTATGTGTTAGGTGAATGCTATCCTGAAACACTGAGCATATTAGCAATTTAGGAACCAGCTTGTTTTAAAGTTTACAGTACCCATCAGGAACTGTACAATGATGAATGTATAAGATAAAGATTGAATTTGGAGACTGATCTTGATTGATGCTGAACTACATAGCTTCACCCTGTAAAGTACAAGAACTTCACCTGTTGGAGCCTTTGGGTATGGATTCAACGCTAGCCAGTTAATTTACCTTCTTACGTGGAATCTTGCATTTTCAATGACACACACAAAAAAAGTCTTAAAGTAAACACGAAATCAGAAATAGGTTTGACTACAGTTTTGTTTTGAAGTTATAAAACATTTTTAATTTCTAATCACTTAGTAACTTACTATATTCATATTTTAAATCATGGCAATGGAATCTAATTTTTAAAGAAAATTTATGTTAACAGCTTATATATTTAACATTATACCACATTACTGAACAGCTTGCTAGCAGCTCACATTTATAATTCATTACACTATTCTTGCCTACCCTCCTTTGCTGGAACATTTCCCATTTGGGGAAAAAAAATCCAGATTGGAGTTATTTCTCCATGATGTAGTTTAGGTCCTTATTTATCAGCAGATTATTATTTTGGCCCTGGATTTGTATAACTATGTTCGTGTCCTGTAATCTAAAGAAGAGAAGACTTTTCTGCCTTTTTGAGGGAAAGTGTCATGATGGCACAAAGTGACATCTATTGTCCCCATAAAAAGAGAAAAGATAATGAGGTAGAGAATAAACGGAGAAGCAGAAGTTTAACCAGGAACAAATCCAACAAAAATAGAGGAATGTGAGCCTTTGAAATGGTAGCTATTGTGTATAGATTTCCAAGGCAGCACAATTAATGCTTGTGTTTGGGTATACATGTGATATTCTACTGTATCATTTTCTGGCCAGGATTACAGGGAAGTGCTGGACAGTAGCTGTTTGCAGGATTTGCCTTCACACAGTCAGATCTGACACCTAGTAAAAAGCTTTAATTCTCAAAACCTGTTTTGTCCTCTGTGAGAGTTCTCGCCAAGAAAACTAAATGACAACATCATGTGAAAAAAATCTGCCCAAGTTACATTCTTACCTGAAAGACAGATCCACTCACTGTTTTCTACTGTATGTGTACAATATTTGTAAGTATTCCAAAGCAATCATTGCCAGTATTCTTAAATTTGCATCTTTGCTCATCCAAAGATAATGAAGTGCTTTGCAAACTCTGGCTCTTAATCATCTGGGGAAACACATTCATTCTCAAATGCCACCTTTCTGAGGCATGTACAGTAAATTGCTTCCAACACTGATGCATGTAGGCATTCCTTAGGAGAAATATAGCAGTTTCATACCACACAGCCCTGTTTTCCCTGCATAGTATCATTATAAGCTTTCTCCTGAGTCAAAAACTATGTTAGCCACCTGCAACAGGCAGATGTTTTTTTTCTCTGGGAGAAAAAAAAAAAAACATGGGGAAAGAAAACATTTACTAGTTGACTATAATTGATGGAAGAAACTTCATCACTATAGAAGACGCTTCATCTTTCACAGCTAGAAAAAAAAAGCATGGTGCTCTGTTTTCAGATGCCTCCACTGGGAGGCATCCCTCAAACACAAAATAACACTGGCAGACAGTAAGGCCGGAATTCCAGTCTCTTCCAGGAGTTGAACTGGAATTGAAGGTCAGACTTGAGTATTTATAAAGTTGCTTAAGGAAAGCAACTGTAATTAGAAGGCATATGTTTAAAACAATTATTAGAATTTATGAAAATCTGTAGGACTGAGGCACCTACCTAAGGCTAAATACATGATTGAGTACTTCCTTGATTTAGGACCACAGCTGGGAGGGAAGCTTCTCATGGTAGTCAGCTCAGGCTCCTAAATGTCTATCGGTGGGGAAATCAGAAAGCGAATACTCATTGTCTCGTTCAGTTTCTGTGTAAATAACCTGTACTGACTTGAGGTTTACACCAATCAAAATCTTGTGCTAGGTGGGAAAAGAAACAAGTCACTAGTATAAAATCAGGGAATCAACATTATGAACACATCTGTGAAAACCTACAGGAAGACACTGCTTTCTTAGAGGATGCAAACAGATAATTTCTGTATCTCCCACATAAGAACTCTGTATAGACAGTTCAGTGCTTTACACACAGTATAATAATAATCACCCACAAACAGCTACAAAATTAAATAGATCACACTAACTCATTTACATGCACAGTAGCTTAAATCCCAATGGACATCAAAGCATTTAAATAAACTACAGCCTGTGACAAGCTGACAGAATAGATGGTGAGCTGTGTTGTAGGTTTCTGAGCACTGCAGGAAATCTCTCACAGCCTCTTCCAGAAAGATAAAACAGCAAGTAGGTGGTTAGAACTAACTCCCTATAGTACAGTATAAGCTACTGATCCAAATTAATGAATAACAATGATAATTTCAGCCTTGTTGCAAACATACAGACATATATCATCAATATTAATTTGTTGCCAGGTTGCAAAATAGTAATTTCTTATCTAATATTTTATAAAAGAATAATTTCCCCTCTCCTTATCTATGTAAATTTTTCTGCTCTGGTTGGAAGTTTGTGGGTTAATGAGGTTATATTTCCTCTGAGATACAACCAGACATGAGATTTTGTTATTGCTGGAGACACAAAGAATGAGCATATTTTAAGATCCCAACAGATGGGGAAAGTGGCCTGTTCTGAAGTTCAAATAGTGAAAAAAGCCCCTATACATGAAGGCACGTATTCAGCTAAAGAATTAAGATCATATTGTCTTCATTCTGTATTAACTTGTTACATTTTCTTATACTGTCCTCATAGAAATATTGTAGTTTAAGTGAAGAGAGCAGAGGCCACTGAGCACACATCAGCTGTGGATTAAAGATGAATTAAAGTCTTAATTTAATTAAAGGTGAATTAAAGACTGTGCATAACGAAACCTCTAGAACAATATCTGAGCATGGCTATTAAAGTTATTTCTACAGCTGTACTTGAAAATCATTATATATAACAGCAATGTTGCAATTCCTCTTCAAGGTTTTTCAAAGTGCCAATCCACTGTCTCATTTTTACTGCTTTTCTCCACTTTCCTATTTGTCAGACACAGTTTATTCTCTATGAATCAGAAACAGCTAGCTTTTGTCAGCTGACATTTCTCCAGATGTTTGGTGATCTCACATCTTATTAACGTCTCCAGGATATTGCCTGCCAGTAAGGTTAGGCACATAAACCTGTAATTGTTTGTATCTTGCCCTTCCAAGAGGCTCCCATGCTGACTAACAGGTCTCATCAGCAAGGTCGGGCAGAGAAAGCACACATCACTTGTCACAGTGTATTGTTCATTCATTCAGTGACCAAGGTATTTTCAAAGGTATATATATCTAAAATATATATCTACTGGCACAAAGACCACAAATCCAATGGTGAAACAGGAACGAAACAGTTATAAATAAAAAGAGACAAAAGAAAGAGGGGTAGATGTTTCCCACACCTATCATTTGAAATCTCATCATTGAATGAAAATCTCTCTCTGTGTCTCACAAATACTCTTTTGTGTCTGGTGTATTTCAAGTTGTTACTAGTATTCAGGTTATGCCCTGAAAAGAGCTGAAAAACTAGAAAGAGCAAGATGTGACATGAGAGCTGGCAGGAATCCAGAAGACATAATTTGCACAGTATAGATTTGAGACAGCCTTAACACTGGGGATGAGCTACTGGAGGCTTTGAGGTTAATTCTTAGCCATGCAAATTCTGTTTATGCTAAGATATAATGAGTATTTCTGTAAGGGTGGTGTCATTGCCAACTTTACAACTGGCTAAGACCAGGTAAAGGTGAAACTGCAATAATGTTAAATACACAACTTCTGTTAATCCTTGTGTCATTTAAACTAAAAAGACCTCAAGTAAATCTAGAGACAGTACGGATGTAGCAGAAAGTATGAAAGATAACCTTATAAAAACATTGTTGGCACTAGACAGCTACACAAAACATTCTAACTGCTTCTGCTGCTGTTCCAAGTTCAGGT
Source organism: Chaetura pelagica (assembly GCF_000747805.2). Classification (NCBI taxonomy): domain Eukaryota; kingdom Metazoa; phylum Chordata; class Aves; order Apodiformes; family Apodidae; genus Chaetura; species Chaetura pelagica. The sequence goes on along the minus strand of NW_009953703.1, from coordinate 2,934,449 downwards.
TTGCCTCCATGTCATTAAAGAGTATGCTTTCAAAATCCAAGCCTTCGCATAGTTTTAGAGCACAGAACAGCATGTCTGTTCTTGTGCAGATGCTTCTCCTCCTCTTCTGAAAGTTTGAAAACTCCAGACATAGGTACCTCCCTATTTACACATTGATTAAACAGCCTGGTTACTGGCCATGCAATTTCATCTGTTAGCTCATCCAGTGTGCTACAAGGATGATTATTTAGATTCTCCTAAAGGATGTCATCAATATGTTTGAAAAATGCGTCAAATGGTCATTCAGGATAGGACTTTACACAGAGCTTATGTATGCAACAGGCACTCTTAGCTCTTTTGATTGTGTATCTCTACTGAGATTCTCTCTGTGCAAGATTCAGCTCAACCAGATTTTTCAGGCTACCTCCTTTCTTTGTGTATTCCTGATGTCCAGCTTTAAGGTCTCACAGACTGAGAGACACTTACCCCATTCTTCAGTTCTTCCTTTTTGTCTGCCTGAATTTAAAGATTCAGACTATGTCTGCATTTTCACTTGGAAGTCATTCCACACTGTCTCTGGATTGATATCCTTGTGCTCCTTAGTTTTACAAACATCACTAACTGCTCCTCCTACTAAAATGTTCTGGATTTATTGGGAAAGATCATGATCCAAGGTTAAATCTTGGCATCAGGCAAGCCAAGTGGCCATTAACATCAAAAGAGGCAAGACTTTGCCCAAGAGTTCCAGTGCCCAAAGGAACCAGCATAGCCATCTTGTCAAGTTTCTGCATGCAGACCTGGATTAACTCTGTCAATTAACTTGCTCTATCATCTTCTGACTGTTTACACTTTATTTCATCTCATACGAAAGATGAATTTTGTAAATAGTTATTGCATATTATGCTGCTTCATTTTCATGATTTATGTTGCTAGTCTCTTGGCATCAACCTCAGAATATAAATCAAACAACATATAAAAATCATTGCCAAAAAGAAATAAGATTTATGCACAACTAGCAGTGTAGCATCTTGTCTTGTAGCATCTCTAACTGTAAAAGATGTTCTCTAATCAATTTAAGATACATTATCTTTATAAGCTCAGAGCTTTTTAAATATACATATTGTTGAAAATCTATTCATAGTACTCCTTAAAGGCTGCACTTCAAACCCTCAGTCAGTTTCTGCAGCCAAATAATGCAGAAATACATCTTACAGAATGACATCATATAAATAGAGTCAAATGCAAACTTGACCTCCTAGTATTAAAGCAGAACCACTTCCGTCCTAATTTTTAGCAAATAATTATTACTAATGAAATTCAGTGGTCTTGAAGCACAATTGAAAGGTAAAACTGAATTATAACTATTATCATCATCCTTTATCTGTTTCAGAATGTTTTTCCTGTGCTATTGTTGTCATTATGTGAATGCAATTACTTTTAGAATTACAGTTGTTAGTAAAGTCAGTAAAGACAAAGGGATCTGTATCTATCATAGAGTTTACTACAAAAAAGTCAGTGCTGCTACTCCCTAAAATTTTTCACAGAAGAGTTGCATATCATAAAGGGTAAAGTTAAGCTCACTGAGAATTTTGAAATGTGAAAACATTATTTTTTTTACATTTCCAAACCAGGTAATGACATTTTTAATTTTTTACAAGCTTTTTCTGCAATTTTTCTTTTCTTTTTGGCTTTAATGTTTTCTAAAGCCAAATACAAACCCATGTAAATATGTGTAAGAAAAGTACAACTTTTGAAGTGATATTCTTATGATATTTGTGGAAATAGGGGAATTAGGATAAGTCACAGATACATAAGATCAACAGTTTTCGGCAAAACTATCATTCTTTTAATAATCATCTGTCACTAAGGAAATACAGCTTCAAATATTTTTGTCAGTCCTGTAAATTAATACAAGGATAGAAACTCATTGCACCCCTCCTCTAGATATCTCAGTGCTATTAAAAATGTAATTCATGAACCATAAAAGCCCAAGGAAAATTATCAAGACCGACCTGCCATTTATCATAGTCATTAAATAAAATAAAAATAATTGCATATATATATATATCTCTGGCTACTGGATGAAAGGTACAGATTCTTTGACACAATTTCCACACAAATCATTAAAAGCTCTCTTCCAGGGCAGACGAGTGGGTGCATAACATTTTCTTAATTCAGTAGAATACTACTGCATATAATTATAGATCTCTTTGAGGATTTTGTCCGCATTATTCTCATTTCACAAGCCTTTTCCTATCCTAGATAAAATTATCAGAGAGATCTATGCCCCTTGGTCTTGACTGGTCTGCCTGGCCCTAACCCATAGAGTGAGCACCACTTTCTCTATAGAGAACAGGAGAAAGCCACATCTCAGAACTACAGAGCCCCATCTGGATAATAACTCCAGCTCCTGGGAGCTCTAACACAGCAATAACCCCGACAGCACTAAGCCCAGATTGCCTACTCAGAAAAGTCAAGGAAACAAAAGCCCCTAAGAACAAAGAGTTAATACACCTTCACCTACAGGAACTGACCTCTTCCTCACACAGGGGAGTTTAACAGTGTGGGTTTCAGTCTAGCTTAAACACCTTATAAGCTCATTTTTCCAGTTCAGCCCAAATATCTTGCAAGTCTGCACGTGGTTCCCCATATACTTCTTTGTGTGGCTCACTGAAGGCCTGGGGGCTTGAAGGCTAGAATAGGGATCTCTCCATCTGATTTCCAGCTCTTGTTCCTAAGCAAATGTGTGATGTTTTCTAGAACAAGGCACTCATATTTTATGGCCCCGATCAGGTATTTTATTTTCACAAGGGAAATCATACACAAATGATAAATCGTCCAATAATTCCTCCAGTAGCAATCCGGAGAGAGAAGACACTGAAGAACTTAAAGCTGAAAGCAGGAGATGCAATTTAATAGCACAATGATTTTGTCTTAGAAGAGTGTATGAGCAATGTTACTGTTGACTGTTTTTTTAAACTATGTTACTTCTGCTGAGAATGTGTGTTAAAAGTGACTGTGACATGAAACTCATTCTGTGGACATGGCTGTAGTTTTCTGGAGCTCAGTGTGGCATGTCCCTGGAAGCAGGGATTGCAGTCTTGCAGTGCAACTGCAGAAATAAACAGTTGCTTATTTAGTGTGTCCTGTAATTACACCATGAATCTCAGCAGCCTGCTGCAGTACTTGCCAAGAGTCATACTCTGACAACTCGTCATGCAAGTGATGGAAGAAGAAGGGAAAAGGCAAATCCTTTTCTATTTTTCGCATTCAGGGTACAAGAATTACCTCAGTTCCTGGTGACCTTGTTAACAATTTTCACAGGTGGTAAAGCTCTCTGTGTGTGTGTGCATTCAGCAGCACATGCATAGCACTGTACAACCTTTCCTTGAAAAGGAAAAGAATAGGTAACCCTCACAGCTGAAACATTATTGTTCTTCTCTAGTTGAAAATCATACAACGGAACTCCAATAGAACTGAGCTCTCTGTGCTGAGGTCTGGCCATGCCTCATGACATTTCTGTATAATGAGAGAAGGATGGGCATAAAATATCTTGTGAAAACCTTGGATATTCTGACATCAATGCCAGACCTCCCATTTAACTTCAGAAGAGCCAGAATTTTAGCTTGAATTTCACAGACATGCTAACACAAAGCCAAGGTCACCCTCCCCAAAAAAATCATAGATAACTAAAAGTAGTTGATTTACAGAATTAAAAATGAATATGATCAGTGCCCTCCAGATGAAATCAGAATGAATCATCCCAAAACATCCAATCCGGACTAGTCATCCTTTCCAGTCACCCAAGCAATTAATTCTTCACATTCTCATCCACCTCAACAGAGGGCACAGAACAGATGCAGGTGACACTTTTACAAAGTCTCTCTCATTGAAAGTCAAATGCTCCCTCACTGAAATAGTATTTAATCTTAAACCTCTTTTTGCATCTTCATATAAGGCAATGGGCACAGGGCACTCACATCCCATTGTAGCCAAAGAGAAATGTGAGCACCCTTTGTGAGCCTCTCAACAAAACTCCCTCTGATCTTTTACATTTTTACATGTATGCCAATTCTCCCAGGAATACTCCAAATTGTTACTCATTCTTAATGTCTTCACACAGTTCAGCACCAAATATAGCTCCATTATGCATTCAGAGCCAATCACTCATTACTGAATGTTATTTACTTCAGAAACAAAGACATTAGAAAGACTTATACCTGGTGTGAGCTTTTCTGCAAGGTACCTACCTATGCATATGTAAGAAAGCAGACATTTTTCAGTGTCTCTCATCTGTATCACTCATATTGCACAGTCTAATTAGGCTTTTGCAGGTGGAGGGCTATGCCTCTGTACCAGGTTTTCTGTGCATGTCATAAAAGTAACTGCAGTGATGTCATGACAACAAGCATAAGAAAGTATGCCTGTTGAAGCCAGTAAGATTTCTTTATTATTGCTTTTGTTGTGGGTCAGAGAGATAACACTCCTAGTAACATATTCCATATTTACATTTTAAAGTGGTGAACCAGTTTTTCTATATTCAGTCGTTAATACACCATATATTTCAATTATGAAGTACAGGTATAAAAGATGCCAAAATGAAGCCACTACTAGAAATACCTATGAAATGATAGATGTTCTTGCTGTTTTTTCAGGTCCACTGTATGACGTTTTGGTGCACCACAGCTATATAACTGCTGACTTAAAAGGTCTGTGCATGGATTTTAGGAAGATAGGATAGACTGGAAATGGTCTAAAAAAACCCTGAGAAATCTGGGACAACTTCATAGTGAACAAACTTGTATTCATCCACTGAGTGTAATACAGTAAGTGACAGCTTACACAGAACTTGGCAGGCTTCACAGAAAGAGAAATAAAACAAAACTTTTAGCCTGTGATAAGCTTTATGACAGGGCAGTAAAATCTTAATTGAGATACACTGAACCATACAAAGTAGTTTGTATAATACAATCCAGGTTTAAAAGAATAGACATAGTCAGAAGCAGATGAAAGAAATGTCCCTTAATGATAGATCCTCTGATTTTTTTAGAGTATTTTTTTCTAATTTTCATTTCCTGATTTTCTTACCTATTCTTGTAATCCATATTATGCATAAGAAGATAAATTCTCATATTCCCTGTCATCACTGTAATTATTTTGACAAGCTTTAATTGCACTGGTCATTTTTAATTCCCCTTTTCATAGGAATACTTAGCACGGCCTTAAAAACTTGTATCATCTTGCCTTAAAAACTGTGTTGCTCCAAACACAGTTCTGAACTTGCCAAAATGCAACAGATGTTTAGCTCATTACTAAGTATGGAGGGTGGGAATAGCTTTTACCATAGTTCTATTTCAATGCAGTCTCACTACAAGATTTGGTATGGCAGGATGGCTTTTATAGAAATTCAGTCAGCTGTAACTATAGAACTGGAGATACTGAAGCTGAAATCAATAGACTTCAGCACAGCTCAGATGTTCATGCAGACATATCACCTGAAATCATCACATTGCAATTAAAAGATTCACAAAGGAAATAAAAATAAATACCTGATGGCAGAGATTAATTTTATATCCTCTTTTGCAACATCATGACAAGATAGCTTTGAGGACATGATCTGCTGAACTTCAGTCTCTCTCAGAAGGTGTCACATGATTTAGTCTCCATGAAACAATGCCCACATAAAAGGCTGCATGAGCTACAGATTTTTACTGAATTTTTGAACCTAGTAACAACTCTAGCTCTAATTCCAATGACACCCAAGATTTGCCTTTATCTACCTCCGTAATTCTTTCTAACCCAGATCTAAACCTGTGGTCTAGATGGACAAGCAGCAATTCTAAAATCAGAGCAGATGCCCATCCCTGGTCTCCAGCAATGCATGCCACAAGCCAAGAAACCTACAAGCCCTAGGTCCTTCTTAGACCCATCAATAAATGTATCTCATTAGACTCTGCCAGTTCATATTCTGCCCTTAACCCTATCCCAATTCTAAGTGGTAATTCTTGAAGGCATCTGCCCTGTATCTATCCCAACATCCTTGGTTCATCAGCCCTTCTGACCTTCAGCTCTGCTCCCTACTCTTGATTCAGATTTGTTCTACCCATACTCTAGACCACACTCTGTCCTCTGGGCCCACATTTGTATCAACCACTCATCTTTAAAGGTGATAGAAAATTATTTCTCAAATAAAAGGAAATTCAGTCAAAGTTGTTTGCCATGTCTCCACTTTCTGTTAAGCCATGTGGCAGCTGCATGGAGTACTGTTTTGGTATCATGCTGTTGTAGCACCTGGACACTGTATTAGGAAAATTTGAAAAAACAGGGTAGCCATTACATTCGAAAAATTACCATGCCACCACTGCCTGATCAGAAAACACAAAGCAAGGATATTCGTCCTCTTTAGACCAGGTACACTCTGAACTAATGGCTGTCATTTTCTGTCTGGTTACTTTAACTACAGTTCCTTTCTGTCATATAGTCATTAAAGTTCACTTTGTAAACAAATGATCCTAATCTTTTGTTGGAGTATCGCTGAGCCTCTTTCACCAGGCACTGATAAAAGTTATGCTGCAAGACAAAAGATCACATGCATGCAGGTTTACTTGATTTTTTTCATTTTAGCTCTAATTTCCCTATTGAAATCTGAGCTTTAAGGATGAGACAAGCCACTTTCCCTTCAATATGTTTTGCTTTGTATGATTGCTTTGATGTCTAAAAATTATAAACCCATGTTTCTGACAAATTTTCCAATTTAGTGAGTAAAATTAATACCTGGTTGCTGAGTGGAGTTCTTACAGAAATGCCAGTAATCAGATGCTATCCAAACAGAACATCTTCCTGTTGAAGACTTCATTGGAAACTCTTGAAAATTGAAAATAATTAACACCATTACCCAGGA
>NW_009953703.1:2916052-2927324 GCF_000747805.2 Chaetura pelagica | reverse complement strand
AATGCCAACAGGATGAAGACATACCTACCACAGTTGAAAAGAGCCTGTTCAACACTTAAAAAACATCTACCTTAAAAATAACTGGTGTTGAACTCAAGGCAGTTTTACATTTAATTCTGAAGAAAGAGAAGAGAGGAAGGGTTGAAAATCCAGGGACAGATTCTCCCCTTGTCATTTGACACTGCTTCGCTGATTTCAACAAATTTACTCACTGAATATCAGCTCATGAGGTAACTCTCAGTATTTAATTATTAGGGTTTTACTTCCATTTTTGCATGGCCACAGTTTTAAGGATACAGATACTGTCTGATAGAAACAGAATGAAAAGGAAGGAGAGTGTAAAACTGTTTCCATGGCAACTCTTGAGATAACAGTAACAGCCTACCTAGCCTAGAGGGATAGGTAAGTGAGACTAAAATATGTGTGTAAGCGAAATACTTTCAAGGTCCTTTCTCAGTTTAAATGCATAAATTTAAATTTAGGTACTGCCTGAAAACTCTAGATATTACGAATCCTGTATGTTCAATTTAAACCATAAAAGAACAGCTGTTTTACACTGTACTGAATGAGTTAGGTGAGAAAATGTTTTCTGGGAAAAGACATGGCTGTATCTTCTCTAGGCAAGTTGCACAGGCTTTGTGTCATTTAAAAGTCCCATCAAAGAGGTCATGAAATGGACCTCCATGCTATCTTGCATTTTATTTTGTTTCATATTTTAAGTGGTTGTCTTAGGAGATCTAAACAATTATTTTGTTATTATTAGTGAGAAAACAGTTTCTGACTTCCCACACCAACACCCTTTGCCCTAACACCATGAGAAATCCCTGAGGTTGCAAGAATTTGAAGAGCAAGGAAAGGCCAGTGGCATGGCTGGCATACCAGAGCAAGCAAAAAATGAAAAATGTGGAGGAGAGAAAGGTGTTAGTTGAGAGAGTCTGACAGCATTAGAAGGGTATTAAAAAAACAGAGAATGTTTGGGTAAAAAAAAAGCTCAAAATAGATCATGGATAATGCTGAGATAATCCCATTCCCAATGGGAGTGTGCTCAATGTCTCACGCTCAGAGGCAGGAGCAGTGGTGGTAAGGCCAGTCAAGGCAATTGTCCCAGCCACACTGCAAGGCGGCTCAGGAATCAGGCTCTGGACTCAAGGAACTTTAGCCCAAGTGCAGTTAGACAAAATAACACCAATCACAATCTTCTTAAAAGCATGTTAAAAGTTACCCCATGATGGGTTTCGCTGCTCTGCCTTGAGGCTGTGGTTATATCTCCACCACCTCACTTCTGCCTTAAAACACCTCACTCCTCAGACGGCAAATAGAAATCAAATTAGAAACCTCAAATCCTGTGCAAATCTTGCTACAACATAGGTGACTCCTTTTTTATTTGAAGGGAAAGAAGTAACCATCATTTATCTCCAATCGCATGTCTTTTGAAACACTTGCTCTCATTACTCTCCTCTCAGCTCTTTCTAACTCTTTCTGGAAGTTTAGCACCCAGAACTGAAGGCAGGATTCCAGCTGAACCTTCAGCAGCACCAAGGTGAGCAAAGTAATTACATCTGATACTCCTTCCATGACATTCTGGAATGATATTTGCCTTTTTACAACTGCATCATATAGTTGGCACACAACTGAGTAACAGAAGCTTTGTGGTAGGCATCTACATGATTTCCAAAAACAGACCTTCACTTTATTTCCAGTTTAGCCTCTGTCCTGATGCCATCCTTCAGAGCATTTCATTCCCCCCCTCTTCTTCATTCTGAGCCATAACAGATTTTATAACTGCATTTGCTGCTTCATTATCTAAGTTGTTAAAGGAAAATGCTGACCAGAACTCTGTATACAACAGATCTGGTCTGCCTCAACTCCAGGAGCCCTCCCAGTTCCATACTAAGCCACTGTTCGCCACTCAGACAGGTGAACAATTGGCTTTAAATTTCTTTTTAAAGCTACTGTGTTATAGCAATGACCTCTAGAGCAGCTTCCCTAGCTGGTTTTGAGAAATGGCATTTGGGACTGTCAAAAAAATCTTTACCTAAAAAGTACTTTAAAACTCTCAGATATATCAAAGATAGTGTTTCTCCCAGTCAGTAATTCAGCTATTCTACCACAATTACATTATTTGTCAAGATAAAAGTCTTGATTGCTTAGTTCAGAATCCATAAGGAATTCAAATTTGACTGACTGCTCTAGTAGCCACTAAATCTTCCACATTTTTTCGCTTTAAAGGTAATTGCTATACTCATTTTTCTCCTCTCCCTTGGGGTATGATTCATGAAATCTTACAGCTAGCCATTAATAGTTGAGAAATCACTCCAGAGAACTCCTTAAGTGCTCTAGACCAAGTCTGAGGTTCACTGAGCCCTTGAACTAAAAAACACAAAACTTACTCTTTCCTGGCATTGGCCTGCACATCTAACCCCTTAAAATTAATTTCATTAAGCATCTGATCACAATTAACTGTTTGGTGAAAACTGAAACAAAGGGTGCCATTGACTACTCCAGTCTTGTCTGCCACATCCTTCATTTCCTCTTTTCCCCTATTAGGGGGGGAATCTACATTTTTCCTTTGATTTATTTTTTTTCTCCTTATTTCTGATATATTCTAGAACCCACTGGTTATCTTTCACACCCCTTCTCAAGCAAAATGTTCAGGACTCATCTCACTATGACTAGCATGAGTGAGACTCATATAATTGAGTAGTTTTCCTTTTAATCCATAAAATCTTTTTTGAGAAAGGTCCCAAATGAATGCTCCCTCACTGCCATGCTACTGATAAGTATCAGCTGTAGATCAGCTCGATTGAAGTAGATTTCACAGAAAGTGCAGTTCATCAGTTACCAAATATAATTCCCCTCACACAGAACCCACTGTGGAAAGCTCAAAGGAGATGTTTGCACTGTGCCTCAAGTGTCTCTCTAACCTGTACCTTATTGTTAAAAAGTCAAAACTCAGACTTAACCATTCCCTTCCTGGCACTCTGAACCACAGCATATTCTCTAGAGCCAGTGTGATGAGTGATTTCTATCACAGACCTGTAGGAAGCGTCTAAGTATTTTCAACCACTATTTCAGGGTTAGTCTTTTTTAAGTTCTTGCTTTCTAGCATCATTATTGAACCTCCTTCAATTATTTTTTTTTTGCAATACTCAACCAATACTACAAGGCTTCTCACTTGTACCCAGCTCTCTCTTCATAAATTGTCAAGTAACTGCTTAAAGAGTTTTTTAAAAAATCACAAATTATCTCTGGAGTTTTAAATTATTTATCATTGACAGGTATCTGGAAATTAGCCTACATAAGTCTGTTCAAGAGATAGAGACATAACATTTTACTGACTGCTAGAGAAAGGCTGGCAGCACTAAAGAGGGAGCTGTCAATAGGAATGTAGGGGAAAAAAAAAAAGGAAGAAAAAAAAAATTTTATCCTTCAGTCTTTCTTTCCCTTACTCCTCTGGTGACCTTATTATTATTTGCTAGCAGCCCATCTTTTCCAAGCTGGTTGCAGAATCACTGCCCTTTTCAACTCAGCCAAAACCCTTATTTAAAGCGCCTACAGCACCAAGTGTGGCAAACACAGAACATCGGAATACTAACAGCATTTATCAAGTACTTGCAACTCCCTCTGTAAACTTCTATAATCGATACTCAACATTCTCTGCCTGCTCAAATAGAGAATGTGAAACAGTAAAGTTCTTCCTCATAAGAAATGCTCATGCCAGCAGATCCTACGGACAAGGCTAAAAGGCTCTGAATTGGGTCTCATTTGAAAAATGAATGTACTCAATTATTATTCTTCACTTTTGAGGTAAGTTTTGAAAGGGAAAAGAACAACAAAAACAACAAAACCTCTACTAGGTAAGAATACATAAATTCATACAGTTTCAATAGATTTGATCATATTAACGTATACTTAGAAATTATTTAGCAATTAAGTATTGTGCAGTCAAGAATATAAGTACTGCAGTTTATCCAGGAGACTTCATTTTGCTTCATTTTTGCTTCACTCTCTCCTGACTCTGTCATGCTTAACAAGCAGTGATTACTACACTGTAGAATAATTACATTTGAAAGCTTTCTTCCAGGAACATGAGGTCTTACTTTGAATTCCAAGACCAGAAACCAACCTCAAAATAAACAAAAAAGTAGGTAGGACATGAAAATTTTGCACCAGTAAATAGTAAGTGAATGTGAAGTGTTAGGAAAGGTCTTAGGAGAAAGTCCTGTGCAATGAAATGCAGTGTTATATCAGGTTACATTATATCTGTGTATATACCTGAACTAACAGGGAATCATCTCACACAAGCTATACATAGCTATGTCAGCACTATGACCTGCCAGTGATATTTATCCCAACCCAAGCCATCATACCCAACTCCAGTTAATGCAGCTATATTCCTTCTGGGACCAAAACTAGCTCAAAAATTATATTGTGCCATGCAGACCTCCATAGAGCAGTGGCAAAGTGCAGTTTGAATAGATAAACTGTGCTATTTTTCAATTAAGTGACTTAATGGATGCAGCACTTCAGATCTGTTCCCATGGCAATGTAGAAAAACAGCAATGGAAATACAAGCAGTTTCCTCTTATAGTTGCAGTACAAGGAGGAGAACAAAAACCTTTTCTCCATTTGAATTAACAAAAGCAGGAGCATTTTCCAGTGCAAACATGTAAAGCCAAAATCTTTCCCATGTCCTGACCACAGTAAAATTCATGAATAAACAGAACAGACTTGCCAATGAGGTAAAAAAACTTGGGTTTGCTTTGTCAGACCAACAGAGGTTAGGGCTGATTCACAGAGAACATCATGCTTCCATTCTTCTTCAGCTAAAAATCAAACCACTATTGGAAGAAGAGTCCCAGATATCCTTTTAAGAGGATGAATAAAGGAAAGGACAGCCTGTAAGGTAGTCTCAGCTTTGCTGATTGATTAGTCATCATTTTCCCTTGTGTTTGGAAACACAGCTAGAGCAGAAGAGGAAGCAAAGAAATGCACCACATAAAAAGTGATCACCCAGAATATCTTCAGTCCTGAGGCCTAACAAAACACAGGCAGCTATCATATGATCTACATCTTAAAGACAGCAAATTCCAAGACAAACAAAAATAAATTATTCTAGTTGCTTCTACTACCTTAGGAGTTGGCAGCCTCCCATCACTCCCAAACAGAAAATACCTCTGAAGCCACTAACTTGATTAAGAGAGGGGATTTCCTCTGGAAAAATAATATCCCTTTCATCACATTGCCCCACTGTCTTGCATCATCTCAGTCTAGTCTCAACCTCTGAAAAAGCTTGCTTTTAGGCAGTCCTCTAAATCAGTTGCTGAGAAAGCAGAAAGACTGCATCACTGAGCAGTGATTGAAGTGAATGCCATGGACCAGTGCATCCAGCTGTCCAGATACGTATCTCATTGTCTGTTGTAGTAACCTTTTCCTAATATTTGCATTTTGGTTGTAACTAAAAACATCAGTCAGCAGCAAGAACTCCATTCTGGCAGACCTGTACTTAGATCTAGTTATAACTGTCTCACAAGGACACAGAAAACACACTAAAGTAGTGCAGCAGGCTGTCCTGCATAGTGAAGAACTAAACTAGAAGGTTATCCTTTTGCTGACTTTCTAAGATCAAACACCTAAAAAACTGATGCAAAGATCACCTTGCTAAAGTACTTGTGGCAGTAGTAGTAAGTTTGTTGGAAGATTACTTAATTGCTCTAAATAAAACTGCAGATCCTGAATTTAATCAGAAATCTGATCAAAGAACATAGACATCTTGTAGCATTTTCCTGAAGGAAATATAGACATTCAAAAGGAAACAGATGAAGACTCAGAATAAGCATTCTGACCTTTAATATTATACAATATCTTGTTATCATGCCACGTGCCATCCATCACATACCATCTGTCTTCAGTGGCCTGGGTCAAGTTACCTTGTGTCTCTTTTAGAGTCAAGGTAGTAAGTTGTGGGTTTTTTGTTGTTGTTTGTTTGTTTGGGGTTTTTTTGTGTGTGTGTTGTTGGTTTTTTTCCCTAATGTATTTGTCATTAAGAGCTTAATTTAGGCCTTGCTGCAGCCTTTCAGATCTAGAGCTGGTACTAATCTGGATCAAGGCATAACCTAAGTCCAGAAAGGGAAGGTGAGAGCAGAGATTTTTGAAAGCAGCATCCAATAAAAATACCATTCTGATCATTTTTTCTGTCCACCTTATTTGTCTGTCCACCTTACCTACTTTGTTTGCCTGCCTTATTTTCTTCTCCTGAGCATAATTCATGAAGCAACAAGATGCAACACTATACATCCTTTCAATGAACACACAGTAGTGTCACTGTGCCCTGAAGCCTAGGACACTGCTTTCCACTTCACACTGCATGACACAAAGCTCAGCTCTAAAAAGTGAAGGGCTCCAACAGAGGAGATGGAGGTCTTCTTCTATCCTGCCGTTTAGTTAAATAACAAACAGGATTAAATGGAACTTAATTTAATTCCATGGGAAACTCACACCCACTCCATGGGAGTGCATCACTTGCTAGCAGTCAGCACTGTATGGATGTCTCCTTTCATTAATAAGTGCTCCTCCATCCCAGACACCGTGTTCGTCTGCCTGTCTCCTTGTCACTCTACATGTGGCTTTTCTAACCTTTTGCCTATAAATCCCCAAAAAATCCATCATTGGGTATTCTGAAAGAATTAGTACTGGATGTCTTTGCACATGTAAGCTGCAACATCTGCAAACACTCCCAATACATTCTTGGATTTAACCCGATGAATGGGGCTGGGTATTTTTTGTTAACATTAATGACAGAATTACTTTCTTTATGAAGGATACAGAGGCAGCTTCTCTCTGCAGAGTGTACTGTCACAGCCCATACGCCTCAGCCACAAGGAATAGTCTTTCAACAGTGAAAATCTGGAATGTTCACTTTCATAATGGTTCTCTAACTGTATGAGATGAACATGGTTTAGAGACATATTGTATTTGGTTTCTGACAAAAAGCACTGATACCTTATGCATCTTCATCCCTGGTGTAATGTTAGCTGAGTCAGTGGAACTCAGCTGGCCCAGATATGATTTATATCTATGCTGTACAGACTACTGCAGTAATTTCAGAACAAGAATATCACAGTGACCTTGACATGCCTTCTGTTCTCTGTTGTTTTTAGCAGTTTTAATGAATACATCTTTCTTGAGCAAAGGATCAAGATGTGGTCCCTTAGATTACCCACACAGATGATGGCTTCTAAATTCATTTTAAAGTCACAGTAAAGAGATTTAAGAGTTATTAGGAACAATTCAGAGATGGTGCCTGCTGAACGTCTGATTATGCTCCCAGCCATCATTTTTCAGACATGGGGAAATCTGTTAAAGTAAATCTCCAATTAGGATGCTTGTGTTCTTTTAAATTAATGTTTCATTTCAATTTTGTTTCCTAGTTCCTCCTCTCATTTTATGTGGAATACATGTGCTGAAATAATTCCTTTGATGAGGTGCAGACAAGAAGCTTAGTGTGCTTTGATGTGGAAAGGGAAAATGGGTCCTCTTTGTTTCTATGCAACCAGCTTGCAAATCAAGGAATGATCACAATCGCCGTAGTTGATGCAGTTAATTTTTTTTCAACCAATATAAAAAGCTAGAAAAAACATTTTATTCAAAGAGTTATGAGCAACTAAGTAAGGATGAGATCTTCCATAATTACCCAAGCTTCTATTCTCCTTTTTCTTCAAAGCATTACAAAGCAGTGGACTGGGAAACCAAACTATGTTTGGACAGGGAAGTCTCCAGGACAAAGCCATGCCAGCTAGACATCAAAGAGCTACAAACCTCTAGCATAGGACTCCATACATGTTCAACCTTTGCATCTCTAAATCAGTAACTAGCAGGACTGAATCACAGTGAGAAGTCCCTCTTTGGCTGTATTAGTTTTTCTCACTTCCCAGTACCCACCAAGAAAAGGAGGAGATGACTGAGGACGCCCAGAGCACTCATACTTGACATATCCCAACGATGTAGACAGAGGGAGCAGACTGACTGCAGGTGAAACGCAGTCGCGTAAGACCGTAAATGCACTTTGGTGTGTGAACAGAAGAGGTCCAGCTGTACAAGGACAACTTTCCCCTGTAAATATATGAACCTTGTTTTCATCTTTTAGAAAAATCAGATGCAAGGTTCAGAATTGCCTCAGCAAAAGTATTTTTTACGCCAGTGTAAAAGGATCAAGGCTACTCTCTCCTGATGGGGAGGACACCCCACTATTGCAGACTGGAAATGTGAATATTTCAAACTACATTACCATGCTGAAAATTTTGAAACAACTGTCTATCTTGCTAACTTCTATAGCTGTCAATCTAGAGTCACAGGAGGTGGCTGCTATAAGACTTTGTACTTCCTGACCTCGCTGCATCTAGAAACATTAGCAATAACATTGCAATGCTCTATCTGGTTTTCATATGCAGCATGATGCTTTAAAGTGAAAGTCACATTAAAAATTGATTAGATTAGATGTGCTAAGTGCCTACTGCAAAGTGCAGCATGCCTCCAACTCCCCTGCATTCTGTGAGAAAGTATCAAGTACTTTGCAGGAGTTGGTCAGTTATGACAAGAATGTCTCTTTTTACTGTTTCAACACTTCCCCATATACATTCTGTACCAGTAAAAGGGATAGCTTATCCAGTAGTTCTTATGAGCTAGATCATATATAACATGAAATATTATTTATTTCCCTCACATACCTTTTTCAGTAAAAACTACACTGTTAATTTTACAATGAGAAATACCCAGATCTGCTAAGTTTTACACTTCCTTTGCACTGATTGCATCTGGTAGAGGCTGTAGAGTAGGCTGCTACTTCACTTTATGCTAGTAGGGAAATTTTTATCCTTTTTTTGAGCAAGTTTCCTTCAGGTCAGTTCCATGAACAAAGTAGGCTGAGAATTAATAATGTTAATAAAAACGTGCATTAATCAACCAATTCATTTTAAAAGACACTTAGTCAGCAAAAGGTGTCATAATGAATGATATACTGTCACCCTGATTCCACAGGCCACCTGCAGCTCATCATGAAGCTATACAATAAACTCTTCAAAGAGAAACTAACAATGTTTAGATGTAAAAATACAGAAAGAATGAAAGGTAAAAAAGCACATTCCCTCCATTGTGAGTCAGCTCCCCTGCAAAAAGAGAAACCTGGAGCAGATACATATGTGGATCTGTCATGTTCCCACTTCTACATTCTTTTCCATTTCTTTGATCTAAGATCTCAGCCACTAGGGCTAAGCCAATCCAGGAGCTCTGGATGGCTCCACTGTTCACCCCTGGGGACTTACCACATTCTCTACTGTAGGCACTTTTTAACAATTCATTTTAATTTCAATCTGGAAAACACAGATGCTGTTATGGAACAGACATCAGGTGAGGAGACAGCCTCTTTCAAACCCCCACTGACCTCTGAATTAGAAAACTGAGATTCCATTCCTGGCTCTGCCATAGATCCATACTTTGGAGCTGTATCCCTTACTCTTACACAAGTCTGTAAACCATTTTTTTTACACCGTGTTTCATTGCTGCAAGGGGTCCAAATTAGTAATACTGCACTTTGATCAGCCATACTTTTTTGTGAAGCCAACTCTTTTTCTGACAGGAAGTGTCACTGCCTCTAGCCAAAGACAGATACACTGTCATTTTAAAACCCATAAGCCCTCGGCAGCAGGAAGGATGTGGAGCCCTGCAGAAAGAAAGAAAGAGCCTACATACCAACACAGGGCTAAAATCTGAGCTCTTGGCCTTGCATTAAAAGACACTTTCTGGCAAAACACTCCTAGGCAAAGCAGGAACTAAGGGTGGCAGCTGTTGTTGGCAGCCATATAGCAAATTCAACCATGCAGCTTTACCCTGTCCTTCCTTGCCATGCAGTCCATGAGGAGCACCTTAAATCCCAGAGAAGCCAGTGAACAACATGCCATGACAATCACTTATGTGTGAGTAGATGCATGATGCAGAGTCACACAAAGGAAAGTTATTAGTAGGAGTAAGCCTAAGTGTACGTGCCATAGAAACATAAAGCCTGTATTTTACCTACCTGGAACCATAAAATCCGTCCAAAACACTATCGGACAAACTTCTTAGAGTGACAAATGAGTTGTGAGACACGTTTTAGCCTGCCATTTTGCTGCCTCCTACATGTAGACAGAGCCCCCTAGCTGCAATTTTGCTTAGGACAAGCATTTCCTTGAGAACACTATTTAATACCATTTTAACTGAATAGTCAGGTTTCATTTTTAGCAACCCCCACACGAAGCTGCAAGACTGTATAATGCCATTGTCCTATACAGAATACCTAGCAAGATCTCAAAGATTTCCAGTGGTACAAGTTTGTCAATCATCTATGCTGTTTCCCACTGGAACTGCTTGGTGGAAGAGTAGCTAAAATGCACACTGTTCCCTACAGAAGTAATCAGAACAGTCTGTCTCTGAGCAATACGACGTGTACCTCAAAACCCTGTGAAAATTGATGTATCATCAGGCATTATTTGATTCTTACGAGAGTCGCACTGGGAAGCCCTTTAGAAGTCAGTTACACAACCTTTTATGCTTAGACACAGCACTGACTCCCCATGCTTTCAAGTTACTCAGCTCACAGTCAGTCCCAAAGATGGGATGCACGTCGCTCTGGAAGCACAACAGGAACATATCTGAGCCTGAGTGCACAAGGCAGACTGTAGAAGAGCTGTAGGCATGCCTGCCCTCAGAGCCAACCTCCTGTGTATAGATACACCAGACAAGCCTAACTGTGCTGGAGTCTAAGTGCCCGTGCCAGATGCCTACCACGGTGCTAAATGTGCTCAGGCGTGCAGGTCTCTACATGCTCTGACCACCCTCCTCCTGAAGGCTGCCTTGAGGCCAGACACAACAAATGACAGAGTGGTTGAGCCTGTTATATGCTGGGTTAGGTCTGTTTTGGCAGCAGTTTACTTGTCCCCTTTCTGTTCCAAATTAACTTTGTTCATACCTCACAGTACCACTACTAAGATTCCCTCTCCTCTTGAAACCGTGTTTGTTGTTGTTCCTCTCCTCCCTTGACACAACCAGGTACTGTTACTGATTCAGCAAGGAAGCAAAGGCTGTACCTGCCCTTACACTTTCATTTTTTAAACGGATTTGTGTGAAGAAGCAAGGCACGATCCTGCAGAAGCAATATATGCTTCCTTATTTCTCTGGTTAAAACAAAACAAAACAAAACAAAAATCACTTACAGCTTCTCAGGGTCAGCATGTTCAGC
>NW_009953703.1:2913368-2916036 GCF_000747805.2 Chaetura pelagica | reverse complement strand
ACTTAACACAGTAATGAGCTTTTGGCCAGGTGATAGGTTATGTTGAACCCTACTGGATCAATGTGAAGGAGAAAAAGTTCCGCTTATTTGAGTACTCCATCCTCTAAATGTACAGCAAGGTGCCAAGAAGGCCCACATACCCAATACAAAGGAAATTCAAGCTAATTCTACAGCATTATATTGTCTTTTCCTCTTCATCTTGCTTTTCCTCAATTATGCTCAAGCTATTAGGATCTTAGCAAATAAAGCCTTAGGGGGAGCAAAAAGGCTAAGACCTCCTACCACTTCAGTTACATTCAATCACCTTTCACTGGCAAAAAATCTCTTGGAGAAGATCAATAGAATGATCAGCTGAAGTACTAACTCTCTAAATGCAAATATTGATGAGCAAAGCTCTTAAGCAAAAAATTCTCAAAAATATGTAGAAAAGGCAAATGAGATTGTGCTTCTGCATGCTACTTAAGTGGAAACTAGACAGGGGAATAGGAGACTGCAGTCCTGTTCCTGTTCACATTACATGTTCCCTTTTTTTTGTCCTAATTAAAGACAAAAACTCAATATCAAAACAACTTCTGCCATGTTCCCCAGGGAAAAGAAGCCTTGCAGGGAGCGTGGGAGCACTTGGGCAAGGGCAGCACATCAGCTGCACTGTGTTTCTCCCAGGTGTCTGCTTTCACCTGCAGTAATCACAGAGGAGCATTTCAGAACAACTTCCCATTTGGAGACACACAGCTGTGTAACATACTTAAAAGATATTGACACATATATGAAGATAACTGGGCAAGCAGGAGAAGAGCATTGCAGTGTAAGGCCCACAGGCTTTGCTGATCCTTCCACATTGCTTTAGTTAAGGTAAGGGGAATATCTACCTCTCACGTGTTAGCTCTGAGCTAATCCTAAGTGAACCAGTGCTGGGACCTGAAGAGCAGCAGCTGCAGCTGGTTTGTGTTTAGGCAGATGAGCACAGCTGACAGCATCAGCACCAGCTCCTGCAGCCATGCAGCCTCCAGGTGCCTGCCCAGCAGCTCTGCAGAGAAACCAGCTGGGCTATGCAGATGTGCCAACCTATTCTAACTCATGTATTTTATAGGTATATGCAATACAGTCTTGCCCTACATCACTTCACCAAAATACTTGGGAACACGTTACAGCACAGTACAATGCCACAGAGTGCTGGTTTGGGCATTCATGGCTGGCAACATTCACGTGAAAATCAACAAGCAAACACCTTAGTGAAGACATATTTGCTTGGTTTACCTGCATCTCAGAGTCATTTTTCTGGCCCAGAGTTTGTCATACAATACTTCAGGCTGAATAAGAACCCTGTGCACGTAGGAACAGTCGGATTAAATGATCTCAAAGAAAGGTTTCTAACTATATCAGTGAGCAAGCAGATAACTCCTCCCTCTGGTCATGAAAAAGAAAGAAAATTACTGCATGTGAACACAGACAAAGAAGAAATGTCCCTTTAAGAACAATGATAAGCCACATTTTCATTTCAAAGGAAATAAATTTGGCTTCCTAAACTCTTGAGTATCATGAGGGGGATCTCCTACCAGTCTGTCAGTCATTAACAAGAAGTCACTCATCTGACACAACTGTCTATACAAGAGACAGATCATGAAAGTGCCTGAGTCACTGAAAAGAAAGGATTTTGAGATCTGCAAATAAAAAGTGCTATGGCACAAAAGTAGATGGGCAGGACAGTGGTTATTCATCATCCTTGCTGTTTAATAAGACAGGTTTCCAGACATATAACAATTCTGAAAATAGCTTCAAAAATTTTGATTAATACCTCCAGGGTGCCATTATTGCTTTCCTTGTTAAAAAAACCCAGTATTTTAAACCATCTATAAAAGTGTGATTGAATCATATGTTAGAACACCTCTCAAAGCATTTCCTAGTTTCAGTTGAGCCTCCATAAAATGCTCTCATCAGATCAGAGCAAGTGAACAAGCACATTTAGGCAAATAGGTAACTATCTATGCAACTTTAGAAAAGCATGGACTGATATATAAGGCTTAAAGGGCTGTGAGTACAGCTTCACATTAAATTCTTTAATACAGAAGTATAAAAATCACGTGTCAGTAGAGTGACATGAGGTCCTGGGAACCATCTGGGAGTTGCTAGAAATTCATTGCTAAGCATATGAATTTTGACCTTCCCCTTACAACCAACCAAGTTATCAGCAAAGGCCAAGTATTTGCCATCCTACTTTTTCCTGCTTTAGGCTACAAATCTTAACGTTATCTCAATATGGATTTTGAATTAATGCACTTCATTAGAAATAGCCAGGCAGGGAGACATGGAATAGGCACTTCAAAGGCCTTACAGTATTTCTCATATCACGAGGAAGAATGCCAGGGAATTTTAGAGAGCTCGTTGGCAGTGGGTATACACAAGCTCTGAAGCAAGGGTCACTCCAAACCCGCAGCTTCTTAACACCTCGTCCGTAGAATATCAACATGTACCCGAATGATGCTTTTTTAATCAATACCACACTTAATGCGCGCCACGGCAATTGCTGCACGTCGCGCTGATTCTGCACTTATTTTAACTCCTGCGGAACCCCACGGAGCTCCCCTAAGCCACACGCGAGCCGCAGGGAGCCTTTTCCCTCGCCCCTTCCCGGCGCTGCCCGCAGGGTCGGGGCCGCTCCCGGTCCCGA
>NW_009953703.1:2898228-2913334 GCF_000747805.2 Chaetura pelagica | reverse complement strand
GGCGCCCGCGGGCGCCGGCGGGGCGGGCGGCGTTCCCGGCGCTTTGCTGCCCCCTGGCGGGCACGGGCCGACACGACCCGCCCCGGCCCCTTGCTTGAGCACGGCGCTGCATCGAATGTATATAATGATGCATCCCGGGCTGCGTCAAAAGCAGCGTGGCCAGCGGGTGGAGGAAAGGGATTCTACCCCTCTGGTCTGCTCTCAGGAGACCCCACCTGGAGCACTGTGTCCAGTTCTGGAGTCCCCGACACAGGAAGAATGTGGAGCTGTTGGAACAACTCTAGCCCAGGGCCACGAAGATGACCAGGGCTGGACCACTTCTCCTATGAAGACAGGCTGAGAGAGTTGGGGCTGTTCAGCCTGGAGAAGAGAAGGCTCCAGGAAGACTTTAGAGCCCCTTCTAGTACCTGAAGGGGCTACAGGAAAGGTGGGGAGGGACTCTTTATAAGGGCATGTAGTGATAGAACAAGGCAGGGGTGGCTTTAAACTGGAAGAGAGTAGATTTAGATCAGCCATTAGGAAGGAATTCTTCATTGTGAGGGTGGTGAGACACTGGCACAGGCTGCCCAGGGAAGTTGTGGCTGCCCCATCCCTAGAAGTGTTCAAGGCCAGGTTGAATGGGACTAAGCAACCTGGTCAAGTGGGTGGAAGGTGTCCCTGCCCATGCAGGGGAGTTGGAACTAGATAATCTTTAGGGTTCCTTCCAACCAAGACCATTCTGTGATTCTATGATTCTACGACTGTGAGCAGTGGGGAAGGGTGCTCAAAGCTGGAACAGTTCACAGAAGAGAAGCCTTGGGGCTGAACCCTGCCTGGGGAATGGCACTAAACTCACTCAGGTACAGACACACCAAAGATGAATCTCTCTCTTATCCTTTGTCTAGATTATTTAACAAGTGAAGGATGGGCACTATAGGCTATTTCTTACACAGCCAACCCCTTTTCTCATGCATGCAAATCAGCACAAGGAAATTTATTCCCATTTTTCACTTAGAAGGGAGCTAGAAGAGTATAAATTTGTCTCAGTCCTTCATGCTTCTCCTGTTCACAGCTGGTCATAATTTTCATTTATTGTTTGTGCTGTCCTTTAAAACTAATCACACTTTGCTTTTTTATCTTTCCACTCTGCTGTCTTCTGTTACTGCATGAGAAATGGCAGTGCTTTTCCAAGAAGTGACTCAGGAAGCAACTCAAAGGATTAAAGTGGTGAGTACCCTCCAGCAGCCCCGGTGCTTGTTGCGCCTCTTTATCAACCCCACACACGCAAACAGCAGCTCTAACAGTTTCAGGGCAAAGGAAAGACACTTTGTTTTCCTTCTATGCTATCTTTAGGTGTATGAACCAAATCAAAGAAGCAAAACATTTTCGTAAACACTGGAGGAAGAAGAAAGAAATGTAATCACCTACTACTGTGGGTATGGTATTGAAGGGGTTAAAATAACTGAAAGCAGGAAGAGATGGTAAAATTAATAATGCCAGCAAAACACTGAGAATTTTCTATTGGATTAATGTTCTGGTATTGAGGAGATTTTTCTTTTATTAAAATAAAATTGGTCCAAACAACTTTTTGATGTTTTGTGTTGTTTTTTATTTTAGTTCAGATTATCCCTCGCTATATTGTTTCTGATCAGCCTGACATGCTAGGAAGCTGCTGCAGCACTGCCAACATGCTGCTCTTCAGGATCAGCACTTTCAGCAACCCTCCCTCATCTCTGGGCCAGATTCCTGCCAAATTGCAATTCCAGCAGCTGGATACAGCAGCTGGGAGCTTGGTGGGAAGAGAAATCCACCACCTCTTTCTGGGAACACCAGATTAGATGGTATGCAGAGAGTGGCACTAGACCTCAGCCCCAGTCACTCTGTCCTTGCGCTCCTGCCACTTGGCTAATGTACTCCAGGCAGCCACAGCCTGATAGGCACCACAGCTCATATCCTCATCCAAAGCATCTTTGATGTTATAGGGATCTGCTGAGTAGTTTTCTGTAGACTGACCCACTAGGGCAAAAGGCAGCAGTAGGTTCTTAATGGCAATATTGCTAAGGCAAAGCACGGATCAGAGCTGAAAGGAAGCATTTTGCAACATTCAAAACAGGGAAGAAAAAAAAATTCATCCATATTACTTCCAATAAAAATCTAATGCTGTGCAGGTGCACAAGAAAAAAGGGACAAACAAGGAGTTTCAATTGTAAAAAATTCCTTTTACAGAAGAGAAGAATGGGTTAAAATAAGTTCTTTCTCATGCATCTCATCAGCGAAAAGGGATTTGGAACAAAGTGAATGCTCTCTGGAAAGACTCTGCAAAGCATTTTCTGTCAAAAGAGAGGTTTGATGTGTTCCATCTTCTGTTGTGTCAGTGCACACACACAGGAAGTGTTTGGATAAAATTGTGTCAAAACAGCAATGCCAAAACAAAAGAAGGGCTCTCTGCAGAAGGCATGAATAGCACCTGCAGTGTTAGATAAGTCTCTTATCTAACACCTATTCCTTACTGTGCTTCTACTGTGGAGCAAGTTGCCAATGAACCTGGAAGGTGGCATCATATCTTTGCCCAACATGGCAATGATTGACCTCAATTAAATGACTCAGCTGAGGTTTCCAATTAGAGGTGAAAACAGCCTTCTTGGTTTGAGTTCAGGTGGCTTCGTAACCAAGAAACAAAAAGGTTATGAGATTGCCCTTGTAGCAAAGGCTGTGTTCATTTTTGGCAGTTCATCAGAGACACCTTCAAAATTGGTCAAAATAAGCTTATGAAGAATCACCAGACTCATATGGCTGGGCCAGCTGGTTATGTTTCACTATGAAGTGTATTGCTCATTTCAGGACTGCAGTTACCACTTCTGCCACATAAATTTTGTACCCTTCTTACTGTTGTGAAAAGTCTTAACACTAAAAAAAAATATATGGATACAGAAGTGTTGGAACAGAAGTACAAGACAGCTGCTAAGAGGCATATACAACAGGAATTTAATAGGATGTGAGTTTCTGTGCTCTAGCCTTCTGTGAATCTTGTTTGAGATATTCAGAAAAGCAAAATGCAAAGTCTGCAGTAACATGCTGACTTCCCTGCCATAGGGAAAAAGTAATTGTTTCAAGTGCAAGGTTTGTGAAATAGGTGATTTCTGAGACCACAGAGAAACTGGAACTGAGCCAGATCAAGCCCAGAGGATCCCACTAGTTCACCATAAGGAACAGCATGCATCACAATCATTTTAGTTCCTGTAGTGACATGGGCTAATTAAGTAGAAAGATCTCTGTGCTTAACAGATCTTTTTTACTTATTTTGCCCATACTGCCTTTTTTTGATTCTCAGCTGTCTACATTCTTGAAGAGTACAATGAGTCCAAGTGCCACAGCACAGAGCAGAACAATCCTGCTGAAAATTCAACATTCAAATTTAAGATGTGGTTTTAATTAAGCCTAGCCCAGTACACAACAAGAAGAGGAACCACTGCTCTTACACATGCATCTTTCAAGCTAGAAAGAAAATGGCTCCAGACTTCTCTTAGAACTCCTCAACTTTGGATGGAGTCTCCTGAGAATGAGGAAGTGGATTCAAAAGCAGAAAAGCATTTTGGGGAGAGAAAGCTCTTCAGACATCGATGTGTCTTCATAACATTTATATTCAATCACTGCAGTGAGAGAGACAAGGGGAAGTTAGATTGACACCTTGTTGGGAAAGGCTCCCACCCACTGCCTCTTGACTTCTCTCACAGCTGAAGTGTACAGAGAAAGACAATTAGTTGGTGAGACACACAAGGTGACAGCAAGAAAACTATGACTAATGAAGCAGACAGCACTTAGAGCAGCTCTAGCACTCAGAAGGGCTACAGCTTTCCAGATAACACAGTGAAAAACTCTTTAGAAAGGACAGAGGTACTGAGCACCAGACTGAGAGTACTTGCACTGAGGAGACACCCCTACAACACCTGCCCCCATCCAAAAAATTGTCCATTTTTAATAGGCACAAGCAACAGTCATCTTCCGTTATCTGTATTTTCCTCTAATGTTTTAGTACAAACTAAAAATACTTGTCTGTTTTACCACCTAAAATCAAATGAGTACTTTCCTACAACATATAGGATTTTCTACTCCTGGACACTAAACAGCAGTTATTTTTTTATATCATAACATAGAAAGCTTCCAAAGGTAATAATATTTAAGAGCTCACATAGAAACAAAATAACCCTACCATTATGGACAGGTATCTCTAAAGGACTATAAATAAAGACAGAATTTCTGTTTTACAAAATCTTGAGCTAAAGAATCCATCTGGAAAGTTCACCTTGTCTCTGGTTCTGAAATAGACTGGCCACTTCAAAAAGCAGTGGCTGACAGTAGAACCTCAATCCTTTAAGAAATTGCCAATTCTGGAGCTTGTTCCAAATTCCACAAATTGCAAAAATGAGTGAAACACACATCAGAAGCTTATATACATATTAAAGTGTTAGAGGTTCACTTCAACAATGAACACATTCCATTCTATTGCATGATAAGTAGAAATTTTCTTTTCATCTTCTTTAATTAATATCCATCAGCTAATTTTTAATTTGCCTCTATATTATGACCAATGGGCAGATGATTCATAATTTGATCCAGCATTTCAAAAACTCTTTAATCACTAGTTTGCATTCTTAATTATTTTGAAACTTCTATATTTGTCAAAACCCACAATCTTTATTTGTATTATGCCTGAAGGTTTCAGTGAAGAGTTCATAGTAAGCAAAGAAGTTTTGATGGAGCCTGAGAAGTTTTTGTGAATATGTCCTCCTTTGCTTGCTTTCTACTTTTATTTTACACAAACATAGCTTTCTAAAGAAACATGGATTTGGCAAGATGCCTGTGGGTTGAACTGCTGTGGATAACCCTGGGTGGCTGAAAATGTAATTGAATAGAATCTACATATACATTATGTACATCTTCAATAAAGCAAGTGGTGAGATTTTAGTCTGTAAAAGAGATTTTGCCTGCGATAAAGAACAGCTTACTCAACAATCAGAAACTCAAAATACCTTTTTTCAAGCAGTAATTTGTTGACTGTCTAGTGTTCTGTACAAAACAAATGCTCTGGACTGACCTGCCCTATGTATCTCAGCATTGAGCTTGTGGGACTGAGAAAAGAGCAAGACAGGGAGAAAAAAATTTCCATTTGATTCTCATCTCAGCTCTCAATAGTGCATACACAATTTACATTGAACAATCATTAGATAAAAACAAACAAACAAAACTGAATAAGCCTTGAAGCAGAGTCTAGACACAAGACCTTCTCATTCCTTCTCATTCCAGCCAAGCACTTTGAACGCTAGATGCCACCATGACTCTCATCTCTGATCTCCTCTTGGCCCCAGGACCAAGTGACCCAGATTTTAAAAGTGGAAAATCACACTGGGCATGAGATTTCTCCCTCAATTTATAGCTGAAAGGCTCTTTGGTGAAAAATAAATGGGAGATTGCAGCTATTCAAGTCACTGCCAGGTACAGCTGGGAGCAGGCTGTGAACTTTAGAGCATCATCTCTCTTCAGATGCCAGAATCTCCCTAAACAAGAGGAAAGGTCTCAGACATGGATAGCACTTAGCATTTTTCATGAGGTACCCCAAGTGTCTCTGCATTCAGCACACGTCTGAGATATTATGCTGAACTATAGGCTGAACTATGATTTGTTCTGTTTTGGCCATTGTCTCTGACTCCCTTTTTCTTTCAAAACACTTCTCACTCCTAGACACACAGTGTGCCTTGTGATCACTACACTGCTTCCATAGCTTTGAAAGTTTGCAAGCCAATCCCTGTAAGCTGTAGCATCCACAGTGCATGATGTCCAAAGGGAAGAGGCTTGAGCAGATCTGTATGTTGACCATGACCTGAAGATCCAAACTATAATATCTAGTTCTAATAAGGAATTCATAATCACAATTGAAAAGTGCTTCCAGGGCAATGGTTCTGTTTTCAGGTACATGTAAATTTCTTTAAATGGAGCAATCATGAGCTGCTTCACAGAATCACAGAACCTTAGGGGTTGGAAGGGACCTCAAAAGATCATCTAGTCCAACCCCCTGGCCAGAGCAGGATCACACCGGAACGTGTCCAGGCGGGTTTTGAATGTCTCCAGCAAAGGAGACTCCACAACCTCCCTGGGCAGCCTGTTCCAGGCTGTTCTGTCACTCTCACAGCAAATAAGTTTTTTCTGATGTTTATGTGGATTCATTCTAAAATTTCAATATAAGCCAAAAATAGATCTATCATTACATTTTTGTCTCTGAAATGCAAAATCTGAGAAAAAACATACTATGGGTATTTTTTTAAAGAAGCAAGTGAGGAGATAGAACTGACTTTTCACAAGACCTTAGTACCATTACTTTAGAATGAATAACTCTAGCATGGAGACATAAATGAAAACTGTGATAAGATGCCACATGGTTTTACCAAGCTAAATTGTAGCAGTTTATAGTCTATCTCTTCAGTATAATAACTGTTTTTTTAGACAAGCTCGATGCATTGGAACTAATCTCTATAGACTTAAGCCAAGAATTACTTTCACTGCCTCAAGGGAGATAAATTATTAAAGCGGATTTAGATTAGATATTAGGAAGAAATTCTTTACTGTGAGGACGGTGAGATACTGGAACAGGTTGCCTAGGGAAGCAACCTAGGATGTCACCTCCCTGGAATTGCCCATGCAGGGAGGATGGAATTAGATTGTGAGTGCCAGTCCTAGTCCTGCTTATTATTTTAATAAAAATATTGTTCCAAGGAGAAGATGGTCCAAGAAAGTGCATGGTACTGAAGCTTCAGGTAACACAGAGTAGGAAGCTAATGCCAATAACTGAGAACAAGTTTTCACATAAAAAGAATTGCACAGCCTTACAGAGTCTCTGTAAAGTTACGGAGAAAAAATGAAATTCAAGAAAGCAAAGGCCTGCATCAGGAATGGTGATGGAGCCTGGGCCTTATTACATGAAGTTCACAGCGGGAGAAAAAAAAAAAAAGTATAGTTAACGATAAGATAAAAAATACAGTGCCAAACTTGTGACCTCCCAGGATCACCAAGGCTGTTAATGGGTAACACTCCTTTCTTTCATTACTTCTAGAAAAGAGGCATAATCTACACAAACTTGCTGGGTTTAAGCCCTCAGCCTTATCCTTGTTAAAGTGCAAAAGGGATAAACAGTTTCAAATTAAAAATTTGCGAACTAGAATACCAGTTGAGAAAGACAGACATGGACTAAAACTTTTGCTTGAAAAATAAACTCATGTTCACATTAGGATGAAGTTAAGCTTCTGGAATGCCTCAGTTTAAGCTCAGATCTCAAACTCAGGAAGATTCAGATCTGATGCTGGATTCAAGGCTTGTACCTCTGACACTGTTTGTTTCATGTCATAAAATGAGAAGCAACATGAAGTAGGCCAAAAAGCACATGATGCACATGATGTTCCTGCAGTGCACGAACAATTTATGGATTTGGCTAAGAGAAGGACAAGGTTCCTCTCTCACCCACACCTGAAGAACAGGCAAGATGAGTCAGTGAGCAGAAGAGTGGTCCAGGCAGCTACTGCACGCAGGGTCTGAGCAGCCTGCAAAGGGATGTTCACTCCTCATTGAATGAGATGGTTGCTTCTAACTTAAGTGTGTCTCGATCCACATTCTTCCTGTTCTGTGAAAAGCCTTTCTGGAGGAAACATCTGTATATCAGATAGCAATGTTGGGACACTCTTCTTCCAGTCTGCTCACTCAAATTTTCTTCATACTTGTTATGAAATTTGGTTTTGAGTTTAGAAATTAGGAATAGTCAACTCTGTCATGCTTAGCAGAACAAGAGGTGGGCAGGTTCCTACTTCTCACCATCCCACTATGAACAAAAACCTAGCAGGAGGATTATTACAAATGCTCAAGGCTTTTCCTCTGTTCCTTAAATGTACTTATAGTAGACAGGTTCTGCAAACTATGACTGTGGAACACAGAGACTTCAGTAAAGGTGAAGAAAAACCTGAAGCATCTCTAGCCAGAACACCTAGCTTGCTACATCCATTCTGCAAAGCATCCAGCTGGTGACAGTGAGAGTAGGAAGAAGGCACCCAGAGTCTAGAGAGAGAAATTGCAGTGTCTTTGCCAAGTCCTTGGCTTCAGATCATAGACTTTTTACCTCAGTGGTGGTAAAGTAGAGCTAACAACGACGGAAACGAAATCGAAGTGCATACCTGCATTTAACTAAACTAGGCACTAGATGTCACTGTAAAATGTGTCGAATACAACATAGGAAAAAATATACCTGTCAGTAAAGGTGGTCAACACCACAGCACCTGCCAGCTACGATAGAGAGCCTGGGAATCTCTAGGCCTCTGTCAAAATGGTAAAGAAACTTACAAAATCAGATATCCATTAGAAACTTTGGGCACTGAATGCCCCAGGAGCTGAATTCAGATCTCAGACTTGCTGGAATTTCAGCTGTCTCTATGCCAAACATCAGTGAGAAACAAAATGGTTGGTCAAAGGTGGCTCATGTGCAACAGAATAAATTGTTTGAGTTTCACTCCATACCTATAAAATGTCTACTCTGGACCTTTTGCCAAGGTTTTCTCATTATAAGCACCACAAAAGCCACTGCTGAAACTGCATCTTTTTAATTATTAAACTGTCTCCTAACAGCAATGCTCAGTAACAGTTACAACATAACCATTTGGGATATGTTTGTCATGGGAAGTTATGGCAATTAAACTTTTTCCCTCCCTGAGGGAGCGTTCTGGACAACTCTGTTGTAAAAGTTAATTTTTAATATCATCATGATTACAGTTCTAGTTATTGCTTTACTGCATTACTAGCTGGAAATTTTAGTTTCTTGATTATTAATGTGATTCCCATGGGATTCCCTTTCTAGCAAAAAATTCCTTGTGGGCCTGAACTGGAAAAAGTAGTAATTCATTATTTTTTCACTTTAATAAAGTAAACAGGAAGTGTCTTGTGTTGGTTTGGTTTTCCCTAATAAAAGAAAGATCAGATCTTGGTTCCTTGTTTTATATTAAACATTTTTTGATGGCTTGCCGATATAAATACATAACAGATGGAAATTCAGTCTCCCATAGCTCTGTTCCCCACAGAACATTTAATCATCATCTATGAAACACTGGAGTTCCTTTTCTGTCTTTTGGGGTTTTTTTACTTCTAATGGATTTATAATATACTATCCCTTCCTCTACTTCTTGGAGCTTGTTGTCCTGGCAGACCCATGTGATGCAAGAAGAGGAGGAAAATGACACTGTCTCCTCAGGCACATTTGGCAAGATACTGCAGAGAGCATTCCAGCCTTCAGCTCTACCGTGGCCAGATTCAGGGAAGGAAGATGCCTTCTCCCACCCATCGATCTGCAGACCTGTCTGTCTCTGAGCTCCACCAAACCCACTCCCACCCATATTCCACTACCTCCCAGCCAATCTAGCAGCAATCACCAAATACACCTTCCTGCTCCTGCCACAGCCTCACCTAGAGACAGAGTTGGACTTGGCAGTCCCCCACCTTTAGCAACAACAGCCACCACTGCCTTTCTCTCTGGTTTTGCTACAGGTACACATTGGAGCCAATCTCCTCTTGTTTCTTCTTTCCCTGCCCCACTGGCACACAATAGAACAGTGGATGTTAATGGCTTGTAGACACAAAAGTCTAAGTCACGTGTTGTTTCTTCCCTTTTTTTTTCCCTTGCTCCAGTCAACCTATTTGTCAATAACTACAGCAAACAGAAAATGCTACTATGATTGTTGTTAATGTGTTAGTGCTAAAAAAAAATGCAATTTTTGCCAAGGATTATTTTTATAAAGGAACTGTAACATGAAGCTGCTGTTTAAACTAGGAATATGAAAAGGGCTGGAAGGTAGCTATGGAGTTATATAGAGCTTGCTTTTCATGAGAGGTGACTAAGATATCATTAATTCCTTTGATCCATGTCTCCCATAGCACATACATGCACATACATACATATTCTTACCTCACTTCTCTTACTATTGAAAACTTCTCTTTAAAGATTGGCTGAATTATAACACAGATTTCAGAGATCAAGATGACATACATGAGAGCTAAGGATAGACCACTGTTAGTCACAAGGATCTACCTCTGAATGCTTCAGAAGAGATTAGATGATTTCAGAGTTCAGGCATCTTTAAAGAAGATGGCAAGATAAGCTTTCCTTTAAATAAGTCCACCCATGACAAGAACAACTCCCATAATACTGACCAATCCTTGCTGCCCAGACACAAACACATTTATAGCAAGAGGACAGTGAAGCAGTGAGTGGAGGGAAAGTGAATAAACACATTTTCAATTGAAGCCTTAGAACGCTGCAGTAAAGTACATACACTAAATTATTAAAAACTGCAAGTAAAATCATAATCCACATTAATTTCTCAAGCAGAGCTTTGGCCAAGAAAAGGGGATAAATGGGAGAGTACCATGTACACTTCTTGTGCTGGGTATATGACAAGGTAATATTCAGAGACTACAGTGTTCAGGGGCAACCTGCAACTCCAGGATATGCAGCCAGAATTACTTACCCTGACATATTCTGAAGATGTAGCAATGTAAGTACATTGTTTTCCACCAACTTTAGCCATGGACACTGTTTGTACTAGGATGTGTGTACTAGTTTTAGTTACATAGATGTTCCCTGAGGACTTCTGACAGGTGATTTATCATCAGTGAATGTTGTAAAGGTGTCCTGCTCCTCTCTGCATCAATCCTTGTATCAGTCTTGATAGGCTAACTGATAAATATGTTTTGTACCGTTGCTTTCTAGTAATTGGTTCTCAAAGCTTGCTTTTTTCAGACTGCTCCTTTGATATTCCATAGTGCCATAGACTGTCTTTGAAGAGTGAATAATAATGGAGAGCTTTAAAGAGACTTGTGAAAGTTATGAAGTCATAAAACTCTATTTGATTCTTCCTTCAGTCTGTTTTCTGAAAGTGTGCTGAATTTTAATAGTGAAGCCATCTTATGGGCTTTGAATGAAAGATTCTTTTTCCTCTCAAGCTGTGGTTTGTACCACACTATCCTCATTGGTATTTCATTGCCTTCAAGATGATGGAACGTCTACAGGATTTTTCTTCCGATTCTCTTATCAACAGTGTTCTGTGACATTTGGCAAAAAAAAAATTTATACCTACTCTCTAGAGTTTCCTTTTCAAATGTATTTTGTAAATCACTGCTGTCTGGAGGTACAGTCACTGTGATACAGAAGGTAGGCCAAAAGACACTTTTTCAAATAGAGGTTTTATTTGTTTTCCTTTCCCTCCTTGTTCCTGGCAACTGTGTATAGGAGCTTCCTGTAAACTGAGTCTGTTTCTCTCCCTCATTTCCTAAGGTGTCACTGTGGCACGATTAATTGATGCTTCTGCAAAGAAAAATAGCTTTCTTAATCACATTGCACAGTTTTGACTTCCACCAGCCCATTAACTCAAAATAAACTACTAAGCATTCAAACTGTCTGCTCAGTGTCTGCACGGTGACATTTACCAGGAGAGAGGGGGCCAAGAAATAGTCAGTGACGAGATTTTTACAGGCCAGAATAGTGACACTGTAATCTTGCTCTTTCCCTCCCTACACCCATCATCCCCTTTTCCAGTCTCTATGTCCTTTTCTAGACACAGCTAAAATGACTGTTAGAAGTGCCGCTTGACATGTGTTCAAATCCAAAATACAGGTATTAGAATTCACATTAAATTGTTAAATTAAAAAAAAAAAAAAAGGGGAGGGGTGGGGGTGGAAGCAATTTCAGCACTCTCTGGTTCCAGGAAATGTATCAGAAAAGACATTATCATTACTAAGCTCTTTTCTGAAGTCAACATTTAGAGCTATATTGCTACATTTAGAGCACTTGGACCTTGCTTTGTTCCTTGTTTGTTACAGAAGAAACCTTGGAATTAGATTCAAAAGACTGTATACAAAAGGCTTTATGCCCATCCTACTTAAACCAGCATTTCAGATATAGCTGAAAACAACTTTTATATTTTTTAGTAAATATCAATGTCCCAGGACATTTGTAAGTACACAAGTGAAATTAGAAACAACAAAAGAAAGTCTGATGTTATCACCCCAGTATATTTCATGCAACCAGTCAGTGACAGAAGCCTAGAGATGCTTTGGTAAAAAGAACAATTTGCTTCATTGTATGAGCCATCAGGATAGCAAAATAAACTTCTTGGAGGCATGTGGTTATGCATCTTCCAGAAAAACAAGGAAGTGAAAAGTACAAAATACCTTCTTATTTCCAAGAGCTGATTACCACTGTGGCAGCAACACATCACAAAAGTGGAAGAGCTGTTTGAATGGGAATTTACAGAGGTGCTGTGGCACTTGAGTAATTAATATAATGCCCTTGTATCAACTATCTCTGTGCCTTGTCTTATGGAAAAAAACCCACACCTTTGTCATGGTCTTATAATGTAATCAAATATCTGATACAAAAATTATCAATATCTAACATTGCTCCCTACTCTGGTCACACCCAGTCATATCTAATTATTCATTCACAGTAAGTCTTTGCAATTATCATGGCAAAGATTGTGAATATACATGGTATTAACACTGAAGAAACACGAAGTATTTAATCCAAGCATTCTCCTTTTTCTTCCTCCATTTATGGATAATAGCGTTATTTGCAGACAATGGCAGCAAAACTTTTATCCAGGGATTTATTTATACCACTGTATTTCTCATTTTATAGATTGTGTTTGCTAGAGAAACACTTAAGTGCAGCAATCAAGTAAGGAGTTCATTTTCCTGCTCAATAATCCTAGCATTTTAAGACATTCAATAGAATAAGTGCATTAATGCCACACTGTACTATCAACTGCACTCATCCTTCCCCAGCCTCCACTACTACTAACAGAGGACAGAGGGATTGCAGTCTCACTTTCTCAAATGTAAATAATTAAGTAACTCACCCAAACCATGGCCACAGACTGATGAAAGGGAGGATACAGCTTCTGTCTTTTAATAGTGTTCATCTTTTCAAATTACGACCCAAACTAATGTTAAAATCCACTAACAGAAGAGACAGTGAGCGAAAGGCTGGGTTATTGATGTGCCTTTCCTGTGAAAAACTTGAAATAAGCTGAGATAGTGGTCTACTTCTTTGTAATTTTCCCCATGTTAATTAGTATAGATAGAATGTACTCTCAGTGATGCACTATGCTCCTTATGTAGATTATCTGTTGTTCATTGTCATGTGTCCTAAATTACCAGTCCCTGCTGTCTAGGCCAAATAATAAAGTACTTGTAACAGCCGCTGAAAGGAACAAAAACAAGCAACCAAAACCAGAGCTTTCACCTCCTTTCATTCTTATTTTTCCCTGTCCTTTTAACATCCAGCAGGCCACAAATTAATAACAAGGATTAAATTATTTGGCTGCCAGATTATTTTAGTGTTTGTTCTTAGCAGAATATCCATGCAAATCATTGAGAGAGCAGGATATGAGCAGGTGAATCAGACTCTGCAGGGTCACTGTACATCTGACTCTCACTGTATTAGCTACCCCCTGACATTAGAAAGACTCATTAAAAAAAAGGTAATCCACCTAAATGAAAGCTAAATATTGAACTAAATCAAAGCCAGCAGCTGTGGACTTCGATTGTCTAAGAAATCTGATCTAAAAGAAATAAGAATTCTGCAGATGACCTACCTGAAAACATCCATCATGTCCATCCTTCAAGGTACATTTTGTTTAGTTCCTGTAAAATAAAGTCATGGCTCATTAAAAGGATGTAAGAAATACTAAAATGTAGAAAAATAAATCCAAAGCTATCATCATGTCTTCAGAAAACTTAATCTATTATTTCAAAATGATCATTGTTATGGTGCACTCCAATTGTTTCTTTGTTACCTACTTTTTCTCATTAGATTCGAAGTTGGTTGGGAAAGAGGACACCCCCATGAATTTTACCTGTGCTGTGCCTTGCAATGAAATATTTATCTCCAAATGGAGATCTCAGGCTTTATTACTGCATGAATAATATATGTAACTTGAGTTATAATCTCCCAAAGACCTGTTTTTTTACAAGTCAGCTTTTTCTGTCTGTTCAGCATCACGCCTTCTGACTACAGTCACTGGTAACATTTTCTTAATTTACAATAAAGCTTCTATTTTAAATAACCTCACTGGTTTACATACCTGCTAACTGTTTTTTCTCCCTTTATCTAAACTACACCACTTATTTCAATTAAACTACTTATTTACAAAAAAAAAATAATTATCCTTCTACTCAAAAGAAGTTGATCTTTGCAACTTAAACTAATGAGCAAGTTACGCCAGTGGATGAGACATTCAAAATGTTTAACTTAGCTAAAGAATTTACTCTGATCATAGGGGAACACTTGGTGGGGAAAACCAGGAAATGAAAAAATTGCAGATTCTCATTACAAGCACGCACAAGACTTCTATGTTCCTCAGATAGACGCTTCACCTGTTATAAACTACTTTATGACAGAGGACTGTGCTTCCACCCAGAACATCTTAGCAGAAGAGAAAAACGTCTTATTAAAAATCTGCCTTGCTAATTTTGTATAGGGAGGAGAAAGAACTGAGACATCACCATTTGCCTGCCTAGTCACCAATAAGTTTTCCCTGATTTCTTTACATAACTGAAGAGAAGGTAATTTCTAAGGATATTCAAAGTGCTATCAGATGAAGCTATAGAATCTAGCTGCACCAAATTCACAGAATTCAGATTTGTAAACATTGTGAAAATTTCATTGACAATTTGGACTGCCTCTCATTTTAACTGAACTTAAATTGTCTTATATGTCTTGGTTTTTCCTTTGGTTTTATATTTATAAAAATAGTTCACAGCTCTTTTATAACATGTTATGGTACAAACTTAAACAGTACATTCACACATTGTTTAATAACTGATACTTTAAGGTTTACAGAGTACTGAACTGCACATACCTCTGTTATACAAGAAAGCTCTAAACCAACGTATTTGTTGAGATAATGTGGCAGGAAAAACAAACAAAAAATCCACCACTGCTGTAGCTGATTTTACTTTTAAAACAGTTCATAAGATGTCTTTTGGCAAGTTAGTCACACAGTTATTTAAGCCTGTGGAGAGCTCAGGGAATTGTTTCTGT
>NW_009953703.1:2874905-2895781 GCF_000747805.2 Chaetura pelagica | reverse complement strand
TCTTTCCCTCCCTACACCCATCATCACCTTTTCCAGTCTCTATGTCCTTTTCTAGACACAGCTAAAATGACTGTTAGAAGTGCCGCTTGACATGTGTTCAAATCCAAAATACAGGTATTAGAATTCACATTAAATTGTTAAATTAAAAAAAAAAAAAAAGGGGAGGGGTGGGGGTGGAAGCAATTTCAGCACTCTCTGGTTCCAGGAAATGTATCAGAAAAGACATTATCATTACTAAGCTCTTTTCTGAAGTCAACATTTAGAGCTATATTGCTACATTTAGAGCACTTGGACCTTGCTTTGTTCCTTGTTTGTTACAGAAGAAACCTTGGAATTAGATTCAAAAGACTGTATACAAAAGGCTTTATGCCCATCCTACTTAAACCAGCATTTCAGATATAGCTGAAAACAACTTTTATATTTTTTAGTAAATATCAATGTCCCAGGACATTTGTAAGTACACAAGTGAAATTAGAAACAACAAAAGAAAGTCTGATGTTATCACCCCAGTATATTTCATGCAACCAGTCAGTGACAGAAGCCTAGAGATGCTTTGGTAAAAAGAACAATTTGCTTCATTGTATGAGCCATCAGGATAGCAAAATAAACTTCTTGGAGGCATGTGGTTATGCATCTTCCAGAAAAACAAGGAAGTGAAAAGTACAAAATACCTTCTTATTTCCAAGAGCTGATTACCACTGTGGCAGCAACACATCACAAAAGTGGAAGAGCTGTTTGAATGGGAATTTACAGAGGTGCTGTGGCACTTGAGTAATTAATATAATGCCCTTGTATCAACTATCTCTGTGCCTTGTCTTATGGAAAAAAACCCACACCTTTGTCATGGTCTTATAATGTAATCAAATATCTGATACAAAAATTATCAATATCTAACATTGCTCCCTACTCTGGTCACACCCAGTCATATCTAATTATTCATTCACAGTAAGTCTTTGCAATTATCATGGCAAAGATTGTGAATATACATGGTATTAACACTGAAGAAACACGAAGTATTTAATCCAAGCATTCTCCTTTTTCTTCCTCCATTTATGGATAATAGCGTTATTTGCAGACAATGGCAGCAAAACTTTTATCCAGGGATTTATTTATACCACTGTATTTCTCATTTTATAGATTGTGTTTGCTAGAGAAACACTTAAGTGCAGCAATCAAGTAAGGAGTTCATTTTCCTGCTCAATAATCCTAGCATTTTAAGACATTCAATAGAATAAGTGCATTAATGCCACACTGTACTATCAACTGCACTCATCCTTCCCCAGCCTCCACTACTACTAACAGAGGACAGAGGGATTGCAGTCTCACTTTCTCAAATGTAAATAATTAAGTAACTCACCCAAACCATGGCCACAGACTGATGAAAGGGAGGATACAGCTTCTGTCTTTTAATAGTGTTCATCTTTTCAAATTACGACCCAAACTAATGTTAAAATCCACTAACAGAAGAGACAGTGAGCGAAAGGCTGGGTTATTGATGTGCCTTTCCTGTGAAAAACTTGAAATAAGCTGAGATAGTGGTCTACTTCTTTGTAATTTTCCCCATGTTAATTAGTATAGATAGAATGTACTCTCAGTGATGCACTATGCTCCTTATGTAGATTATCTGTTGTTCATTGTCATGTGTCCTAAATTACCAGTCCCTGCTGTCTAGGCCAAATAATAAAGTACTTGTAACAGCCGCTGAAAGGAACAAAAACAAGCAACCAAAACCAGAGCTTTCACCTCCTTTCATTCTTATTTTTCCCTGTCCTTTTAACATCCAGCAGGCCACAAATTAATAACAAGGATTAAATTATTTGGCTGCCAGATTATTTTAGTGTTTGTTCTTAGCAGAATATCCATGCAAATCATTGAGAGAGCAGGATATGAGCAGGTGAATCAGACTCTGCAGGGTCACTGTACATCTGACTCTCACTGTATTAGCTACCCCCTGACATTAGAAAGACTCATTAAAAAAAAGGTAATCCACCTAAATGAAAGCTAAATATTGAACTAAATCAAAGCCAGCAGCTGTGGACTTCGATTGTCTAAGAAATCTGATCTAAAAGAAATAAGAATTCTGCAGATGACCTACCTGAAAACATCCATCATGTCCATCCTTCAAGGTACATTTTGTTTAGTTCCTGTAAAATAAAGTCATGGCTCATTAAAAGGATGTAAGAAATACTAAAATGTAGAAAAATAAATCCAAAGCTATCATCATGTCTTCAGAAAACTTAATCTATTATTTCAAAATGATCATTGTTATGGTGCACTCCAATTGTTTCTTTGTTACCTACTTTTTCTCATTAGATTCGAAGTTGGTTGGGAAAGAGGACACCCCCATGAATTTTACCTGTGCTGTGCCTTGCAATGAAATATTTATCTCCAAATGGAGATCTCAGGCTTTATTACTGCATGAATAATATATGTAACTTGAGTTATAATCTCCCAAAGACCTGTTTTTTTACAAGTCAGCTTTTTCTGTCTGTTCAGCATCACGCCTTCTGACTACAGTCACTGGTAACATTTTCTTAATTTACAATAAAGCTTCTATTTTAAATAACCTCACTGGTTTACATACCTGCTAACTGTTTTTTCTCCCTTTATCTAAACTACACCACTTATTTCAATTAAACTACTTATTTACAAAAAAAAAATAATTATCCTTCTACTCAAAAGAAGTTGATCTTTGCAACTTAAACTAATGAGCAAGTTACGCCAGTGGATGAGACATTCAAAATGTTTAACTTAGCTAAAGAATTTACTCTGATCATAGGGGAACACTTGGTGGGGAAAACCAGGAAATGAAAAAATTGCAGATTCTCATTACAAGCACGCACAAGACTTCTATGTTCCTCAGATAGACGCTTCACCTGTTATAAACTACTTTATGACAGAGGACTGTGCTTCCACCCAGAACATCTTAGCAGAAGAGAAAAACGTCTTATTAAAAATCTGCCTTGCTAATTTTGTATAGGGAGGAGAAAGAACTGAGACATCACCATTTGCCTGCCTAGTCACCAATAAGTTTTCCCTGATTTCTTTACATAACTGAAGAGAAGGTAATTTCTAAGGATATTCAAAGTGCTATCAGATGAAGCTATAGAATCTAGCTGCACCAAATTCACAGAATTCAGATTTGTAAACATTGTGAAAATTTCATTGACAATTTGGACTGCCTCTCATTTTAACTGAACTTAAATTGTCTTATATGTCTTGGTTTTTCCTTTGGTTTTATATTTATAAAAATAGTTCACAGCTCTTTTATAACATGTTATGGTACAAACTTAAACAGTACATTCACACATTGTTTAATAACTGATACTTTAAGGTTTACAGAGTACTGAACTGCACATACCTCTGTTATACAAGAAAGCTCTAAACCAACGTATTTGTTGAGATAATGTGGCAGGAAAAACAAACAAAAAATCCACCACTGCTGTAGCTGATTTTACTTTTAAAACAGTTCATAAGATGTCTTTTGGCAAGTTAGTCACACAGTTATTTAAGCCTGTGGAGAGCTCAGGGAATTGTTTCTGTGGCTTGTAATAGAATTCTTTTTTTTTTTTTTTAATTTAACTTCTTTTATTGCTATTGGTCACATTCAACATCTGGGAACAAGTTAAAGAAAACCCAACCAAAAAAAAAGCAGCTTTTTGACACTGAGGTCAATGAATAAAAAGCTGCACTGAGAGATCAAACCTATCACAATGAAGAAGGCATATCCAGCAAGGAAAGGAGGATCCATTGTTTTTTTCCCAGGGCAATACTATTTTCCTATGTGAATATATACAAAGAGTTCAAATTATTCATGCAAAAATTTCCATTAGGGTCAATGGGAGTGCAGGGAGCAGGATGTGTAATAGCATTTCCTTGAAATCAGCAGGGACCAGGAACTCTGTTGTGCTAGATATAGTTTATACACACTGAAAGGTCTTTTGGTCTTTTACTGTCCAAACCATAAAAAACTAAGAGGAAGAGAGAGGCACAGTGCAAATAACACCCTGATGTACCTTCAGGTACATAAATGGTAGTTCCTCATTGTACAAACTTTTAGATTTTTGCTGGACTAGGGCTATACTGACTTCACAAAGGTCCTACACATAATTTCTACGGAAGAGTTAAGCACTGAATTCCATTACTCTAAAGTCTGAGGTACGTCAGCATTCAGCCCCAGAAAATTAATTAATCAAATCCAGGCAATAACATGCTATGCTGATTTACTTCTTTAACACCACTTTTACCATATCTTTGTGAAGTGATAAAAACGATTAAGAGTACTAAAAAAAAATATATCTAATGTGAAAAGATTCTTTTTTCTTAATCTAAGTGATGTAAAAAACCTAGAAAGAGTGGAAAATGAGCAGACCACATTCCTTGATGGCACCTGCTACATAATTAATGTCTCTAAAGCATCTATAATGTGTAAAAACATTCATTTTAAAACAAATCATGTATAAGGGCCTCATTCACTATAATTTTTATATACTTGTCTCTAGGGAATATGACAATATTCTCTATGACAGAACAGAGCTGGGTTTTTTAAATATTTTTTTTTCTTAATCAAGCCAAATATCTGATAGAACAAGTTAAAATCAAATCCTCCTTGTAAGCAGTATTTTCATAACATAGCCTTTCCAGAGAAAGCAGTTGCATGTTGCACTTACAGAGTCTCTCAAGTAATGGCTGGACATCATATCAGGACACAGCATGAGCTGTTGAACTGAA
Organism: Chaetura pelagica; assembly: GCF_000747805.2. Classification (NCBI taxonomy): domain Eukaryota; kingdom Metazoa; phylum Chordata; class Aves; order Apodiformes; family Apodidae; genus Chaetura; species Chaetura pelagica. The sequence goes on along the minus strand of NW_009953703.1, from coordinate 2,891,050 downwards.
GCAGCTACAATTCAAAAGGAAATAACAGACTGTCACATCAAAAAGGAGGTATCCGATGGAAACCTCTTGTGACAAATTAGAACCTCTTTGGTTTCTGAAAAGTCGTTAGCAAAGCAGTGTGCTAACTATAATTCACTATTCATCAGTCCTTGTATTTGCACTTTTTCTAGTAATTTATTTTTGTTGCTTCTGCATTCCTCCTCCAATTGTGTAGTTAACAGGAATAGCCAGATCTTAGGGAATATGGTATCTGATGCTGGATTTAATTTGTTCTGTTTATAAGAAAAATTGATTCCTTCAAAAGTCAAATCAGCTACAACAGAGATGTTTTTGGGTTTTTTAAATTTGATCAGTTTTAAAGGCTGAAGCTGGATTTGACTTAGATCAGTAAGTAAGAAATAATACACACAAATAAAGATATAAAGTCTTTTCCTTTTTGCCAGAGAGGGTAGGCCATCATGTATATATATAAATATATATATATATATAATGTTTTTATCCAGATAGTACAGTACAGCTGATGTAAATCCTGTAAAGCACTTGTAAAACTCTATTCTAAGAGCTGACAGGACTTTAGAGCACTCAGCATCTCACAGAGCTGAGCTCCTCAAACAGACAAGGCACCTAAACATATGTTTAAGAAATTACAGTCCAGTTACAAAGACCCTTAACAGTTCTTACAGAGAGCAAAACAGCCGTGTCCACCAGACACCAGCGACATGACTAACTTCCCTACATATCACTATGCATTTGCCTCAGGAAATGCATTATTAAGGACTTGGATTCTAAAAGATTCTATTAAGGATCCCATTAAGGATTCTGGATGCTAAATATTTTTATATGAAGTACTGAGAAATTTTTACCAATTGCATAACTTCAGATTCTCTATTAATTACTCCAACCCCAAACAGTTTGCCAGTTTAAGTTTTGTCTCCCTAAAATAATTGCCTTCTCTTTAATGCACAAAGCAGTGCTTTCTCATATAATTAAGTTAATAAAAATAAATAACTGAATTCTGGTGGTTATAGTAAATTGTTCTACATAGATTCCTGCCATGTATTGCTTGTTTCCACAATATTGTTCACTGTATACTGACAACAGAAAACTGTTCCTTTAGAAATCTCTTTCCACATGCCTTATTCTTCACTCACCAATAGCTTAGTGTTTTATCTTTTCACTATAGACACTGGCAGGTCACATGTATCAGAACATAAAGAGTTGTCATGGCAGATCAGACTACTGGCCCATCAAGCCTGGTAGTCTGTCATTACTGTATCTCAGAGGAAGGTGCAAATCCTCCTAATGCAATAAGCCATTATGCAATGCAGCCCATAAGAGCAACACTTCTTTTCCACATTGACAATCAGCTTATACCCAGAAGCAAAAGATGCTATTATCCTGTAAATACTTTCCTACGCTGTGCATGACAGACTCTCCTCCCTTATGATTGATATTCAACAGGACACTGTCATAGCTAATAGGCTCCAAACTTAATTTGACCAAAGAACAAGACTAAAATGCAAGCTTAGCACTAAAACTGCTTTTCAAAATTAAGACTGCAACACAGAGAAATAGCTGGATTCTGTGGCATTAACTTTAACAAAGTTTTATGCACAACCTGCCCAATGATTTCAGATTCACATGTGACTTATGAGGAAGACAAAACAAATTTTAAGATCAGATGTTAAGAGTCATTTGGAAAAGTCATGGAGTCCATGACCCAAATTTACCTTCTCTCCCATAGTAACCTCTGAATACTATCCTTCAATGGCAACAATCATTCATATAAAGCTACTGCATTAATTCCTGTCTCCTGGCAGTATTTTGCATGTTAGCTCCCCTGCAAAAACTGCCCAAAAGAGTAGCAGTGATGTTTTACTGAAATTATTCAAAGCCTGTAATCCCATTATCCTGTGATTCTAGCATTTCTGGACCTACTGCTCAACAATCTGCTGAGCCTGGAATAATTCAATTTATGTAATTTCCAGTCTACTTCATAATTATTTTTATAATTTATAGCATATTACGCAGAATGTCCCACAGAGATCAGCAAACCATCTGAACTCTCCCTTGCTCTGCGAAAAATCATTGAAATGTCAGATGACTGTGAGCTCAGATTTCCTTTCCATTAGTGGGCACTCATATTTCCATTCTTTGCAATCCTTATTTTTATCCAAAATGTGACATCTTCTCCCTTGCAAGGAGTCAGCTATTAATCCCTGCTGGCATTTGAAATTAATCAGTGGAAAGAAAGAGCAGAACAAGTAGAAAACCAAGAAAGAACATACAGAAAATGTTTAGGAAGAAGTAAGTTGTCAAAAAATTTGTAATAGAAAGAAAAAAAAAAAAGTATGTTTTCAGGGACAGCTCAGCAACATATGGAAGGTTTTTAGCTTTGTATTTTATACTAAAACATGTTACTTCCAAAAAACCTGAAAGGTCAAAAAATACAAGAGAGGAAATTTTCTGAGTTCTATAAATGGAAACAACTGGAAGTAATCACCTGAAACTGAAAACAAAGGAATTAATGAGATAAAAGCAAAGAAAGAGCGGTTAGTTTCCAGGCTATCAGTTAAATATGATGTGTCAAGCTCAATAAAGTGTAAAAAATTGTAAAGTTCTTAAAACAGATAAAACATTATCAAACACACAGTGTGGGAGAAGGAAGTTCTGCATTTGTAGCAGGATAGACATGCCCTAACTGGTCATTTCTGTTTGTAACTGCTGTAAGTCTGTGCACATATGTAACAGAACCAGAGAATAAAAAAGTTTCTGACTTCTTAAATAACTACGTACAAATAAGTACATCTATGATTAATTTTTATGCAAGCAAATGTAAAATAAAAACTTTAAATATGATGCACATTGGGTTATCTACAGTAAGTATGCTTTTCTAAAAAAAAAAAAAAAAAAAGCCATCAAAAAGGGAAATGCCTCCAGGCTTCTAAGTTTACAGGAGTCAATATTGTTTGTCCAGAGTTTGCTGTTACATTTGTCTCTATTTTGGCAGCTGTTTTCACACAGGATGTTTTCACCAGAGAGAGCTGATTGTGAGATTTTCAGTGATATGAAAATCTAGAAATATAGACAATTTATATAAAATACAGTTGCATGTATGTTTTCAGAAGGAACTTTACTGTTTTTAAGCACCTTTACAGTAAAAAACCTATCTAGAGCTCTCCAGAAGGTTGTCCAAGACCCATCAATGCATCACAGAGCATCTAGGCCTATGGGCTAGAAATGTGGTTGCTTTACAAGTTATTTCTGAAGAAAGAGTAGTTTGACCCTTGCTTTACATCTGCTACAATTATATGTGGTTACTCCTTTCTGAGCTGATAGGATGGGTCTGGTAATTACTCCACTATTGGTACTCTCCTTGCTTTTCAATCCCAGCTTCAGCAAGCAAAGGCAAGACTAGGTTTACTGAAGTAAACATTTCATGTACCTTATCTGACAGACTGATGTAACTCAACCTGCAGTATTTTTAGGCAATGACTAATGGTAAATTACCCAGCATAAGAAAAATACTGAAATACACATTAAAAGGTATTTCTTCAAACACTGCATCTCCTGATTGAATATTTGCATTTGTCACTTGTCAAAAACCCTACCTCCTAATGACTTAAAAAAACAAGTCTTCAAATCACTCATTGCGTATTATTTATCCAGATCATAGAATCATAGAATCATAGAATCTTAGGGGCTGGAAGGGACCTCGAGAGATCATCTAGTCCAACCCCCCTGCCAGAGCAGGGTCACCTAGAGTACATCACACAGGAACTCATCCAGGTGGGTTTTGAATGTCTCCAGTGAAGGAGACTCCACAACCTCCCTGGCCAGTCTGTTCCAGTGCTCTGTCACTCTCACAGTAAAAAAATTTTTTCGGATATTCACCTTGAACTTCCTATGCTCCAATTTACACCCATTACCCCTTGTCCTATCACTGGTCATCACCGAGAAAAGCCTAACTCCGTCCCCCTGACACTCACCCCTTACATATTTGTAAACATTGATGAGGTCACCCCTCAGTCTCCTTTTCTCCAAGCTAAAGAGACCCAGCTCCCTCAGCCTTTCCTCATAAGGGAGATGTTCCACTCCCCTAATCATCTTCGTAGCTCTGCGCTGAACTCTTTCAAGCAGTTCCCTGTCCTTCTTGAACTGAGGGGCCCAGAACTGGACACAATACTCCAGATGTGGCCTCACCAATGCAGAATAGAGGGGGAGGAGAACCTCTCTTGACCTACTAACCACACCCTTTCTAATGCACCCCAGGATGCCATTGGCCTTCTTGGCCACAAGGGCACATTGCTGGCTCATGGTCATCCTCCTGTCTACCAGGACCCCCAGGTCTCTTAATTATTTAGCTACTTCAGAGAAAAAGAGAAGATAAAAGGGAAGGTAAGAGCTCTAATTATCAGAAAGTAAATACACTAGAGGGGAGGAAAAGTGGAATTTCTAAGTACTTGCTCTGCTTCAGTTCACTCAAAACAACTCTTCTGTGAAATGATTAATTATGCTGGGAGTAGATGAACAACATAAGAGAAGAGACATCAACACCGTAAAGAGCAAGTGAGAAATTACCTGGACTGAATTAATGTTTTGAATCAGCAAGGCCAGATTAAATCCATCAGAGAGTACTAAAGGAATTAGCCAATGAGGTTTCATAGTCCATGGCAAATGATTTTACAGAACTCCAAGGAGATCCTAGGGTTGCAGATTAGAAGCCTGACATCCATTATAGGAAACATACCAGCTAAAAAGAGATGTAACATGAATAAAAGTATTATTAGTGCTAGAATGATGTTAAGGCACAGAGCAAAACAAATGTTAGCGTTTAAAAAGGACTTATATATTAGACAGAAGTGTCGTATATATGATATCTTTTGCCAAATAAGCATATTTACTACACTAATTCAAGGTATTGTAAGGTACAACCTGTAGAAAAGAAAAATCTAGGTTACCATAGCTCACTGAAACCAGATAGCATCTACACCAAATATTACCGAAACATTTCAGAAAGCAGAAAACCAAAGATGATTGCTCAATAAGGACTCTACGAACTTCATAGTTCTAGTAATCCTTAATAAACCCACACTTAATCCCCAGTCCATTAACTGTTGGCCTAGCTTAAATCCCTCTTTCCTCATAATTGATACTTCTTAACTTGTAAGATTCACATCTCAAAATCAGAAGTCAAAGTAGAAAACTAGTATGACTTATAACTTTTAAGTTTATACTGCTGGGCTCATCTACAGCCTCTTGAACATTAGATACAGATAAATCACCCATAAAGCAAAAAAGTAGATACTAAGTCACTCTCCTGAACAGAAGTCAGTTAATGGTGACAGATAAATGTTGCCATCTACAAAAAGTTTTCACCTCCAGTGTTCCCCCAGATTACCTTCTCTGTTTCTCTTCCAAATCTATCAGTCCACTGATAGCAACATGCCTTGGTCTTTGTTTCCAACATTAGACCAAATGTATAACTTATAGAATCATAGAATCATAGAATCATAGAATCTTAGGGGCTGGAAGGGACCTCGAGAGATCATCTAGTCCAACCCCCCTGCCAGAGCAGGGTCACCTAGAGTACATCACACAGGAACTCATCCAGGTGGGTTTTGAATGTCTCCAGTGAGGGAGACTCCACAACCTCCCTGGGCAGTCTGTTCCAGTGCTCTGTCACTCTTACAGTAAAAAAATTTTTTCGGATATTCACCTTGAACTTCCTATGCTCCAATTTACACCCATTACCCCTTGTCCTATCACTGGTCATCACTGAGAAAAGCCTAACTCCGTCCCCCTGACACTCACCCCTTACATATTTGTAAACATTGATGAGGTCACCCCTCAGTCTCCTTTTCTCCAAGCTAAAGAGACCCAGCTCCCTCAGCCTTTCCTCATAAGGGAGATGTTCCACTCCCCTAATCATCTTCGTAGCTCTGCGCTGGACTCTTTCGAGCAGTTCCCTGTCCTTTTTGAACTGAGGGGCCCAGAACTGGACACAATACTCCAGATGTGGCCTCACCAATGCAGAATAGAGGGGGAGGAGAACCTCTCTTGACCTACTAACCACACCCTTTCTAATGCACCCCAGGATGCCATTGGCCTTCTTGGCCACAAGGGCACATTGCTGGCTCATGGTCATCCTCCTGTCTACCAGGACCCCCAGGTCTCTTTCACCTACACTACTCTCCAGCAGTTCAGCCCCCAACCTGTACTGGGACATGGTGTTGTTCTTCCCCAAATGTAAAACTCTGCACTTCCCCTTGTTGAATTTCATCATGTTTCTCCCCGCCCAACTCTCCAACCTATCTAAGTCTCTCTGAATGGCAGCACAGCCTTCTGGTGTGTCAGCCACTCCTCCCAGCTTAGTGTCATCAGCAAACTTGCTGAGGGTACATTCTATACCCTCATCCAGGTCGTTGATGAAGATGTTGAACAACACCGGTCCCAGTACCGACCCCTGTGGGACTCCACTAGTCACACACCTCCAACCAGATTCTGCCCCATTGACTACAACTCTCTGACTCCTTCCTTTCAACCAGTTCCTAATCCACCTCACTTCCTGATCACCAAACCCATACCTGATCAACTTTTCTACAAGGATGCTGTGGGAGACGGTGTCAAATGCTTTACTGAAATCAAGATAAACCACATCTACCGCTCTACCATCATCTATCCACCTAGTAATTTCCTCATAGAAGGCTATGAGGTTAGTCAAACATGATTTACCCTTGATAAAACCATGTTGACTGCTCTTGATGACCCCCATGTCCTTGATGTGCCTGGAGATAGTGACAAGAACAAGTTGTTCCATCACCTTTCCAGGGATGGAGGTGAGGCTGACCGGTCTATAGTTACCCGGGTCCTCCTTCTTGCCCTTCTTGTAGACTGGAGTGACATTTGCTATCCTCCAGTCCTCAGGCACCTCACCTGTTGCCCATGACTTACTGAAGATGATGGAGAGTGGCCTAGCAATGACCTCCGCCAGCTCCCTCAGCACCCTTGGGTGCATTCCATCTGGACCCATTGATTTATGGATGTCCAGATTACTCAACTGATCCCTAACCCAATCCTCATCTACCATGTCAAACTCTTCCTCTATCTTGACTTCTTCTGGGGCTATATGAATCTGGGGCTCATAGGGAGACCCTGCAGGAGTGAAGACAGAGGCAAAGAAGGCATTCAGCACCTCTGCCTTCTTTATATCCTCTGTCACCAGGGCTCCCACCTCATTCCTCAATGGGCCAATATTGCCTCTATTGCTAGTTTTGCTAGCTATGTATTTGAAAAAGCCCTTTCTATTATCCTTAACCTGACTTGCAAGGTTAAGTTCCAAGGAGGCCTTAGCTTTCCTAATTGCCTCCCTACATCCTCTGACAACAGTCCTATATTCCTCCCACGTGACCAGCCCCTCCTTCCATGATCTGTAGATTTTCCTTTTCCACTTAAGTTTGCCCAGTAGTTCCTTCTTTAACCATGCAGGTTTCCTAGCACCCTTACTAGATTTCCTAACCATTGGGACGCTCTGATCCTGTGCTTGCAAGAAGTGGTCCTTGAATGTTGACCAGCTATCTTGAGCTCCTTTATCTTCTAGCACCCTGTCCCATGGGATTTCCCTTAATAGATGATTGAGGAGACCAAAGTTTGCCCTGTGGAAGTCCAGGGTTCTGGTCCTGCTGGGTATTTTGTTCCTTCCACACAGGATCCTGAACTCCACCATCTCATGATCACTGCAGCCAAGGCTGCCATTGACCACCACTGCTTCAACAAGGCCCTCCTTGCTGGTTAGTACAAGATCCAGCAGCGCTCCTCTTCTAGTCGGCTTGTCCACCATTTGCATTAAGAAGTTATCATCAATGCACTGGAGGAACCTCCTAGACTGTGAAAGGCTGGCTGTGTGAGTCTTCCAGCAGATATCAGGGTAGTTGAAATCTCCCATGAGGACCAGGGACTGTAATCTAGTTGAACTGCAAGTATGTCCTAAACCAACTGCTGTTCTCCTAAACTATATAGGCAACCTAAAAATAAATAATGTGGTTGCACACAGTACATTAATTGCCATTCCTAAACAGACACATTTTCCAGCTTGCTAAGATCTAAATGGGTTATAACTTGAAACCTTTGGTCACACCTCTCCAATCTGCGACAATAGAGCCTATATTAAAATATTTTGTCCAATGATTCCTCTCTAGCCACAAATAAAAGAAGATACTTAGAAGTTTGATGCTGAAATAGTATCTCCACTGTAAATCTAGTCAATATTCAGTTCCACGTGTTTGGATGAAGCCACCCAATCTTCCTTCTTATCTCATGTTTGTTAGGCATATATGTCTAAGGAGACGCAGTTGCCTATGCAAAACATATTCCAGAATTGTATTTTGTTAATTCTAAATATGTTAAGTGAACATTGACTGGGTAAAGCTTTACATAATCTATCACCACACCACAAACCCATAAATGTTAAGGTGCTTTTCCTCTTTTTGCAATGGGAATCCTATTCACAGACACTCTATTTCCAAAAGTGTCCAGTAACAAGATGAGAAGATTTAGAGGTCACTGACATTCCAGATGGATGAGCATTCCTCTGGGACTTTTGCAGTGTTTGAAAGACTGCACATATAGTTTCTGTAGTACAGACTTGGTGGGACTATACTTGTAGAATGTCAGACAATTCCAGACAACTGCAACCACCTAAAAGATTCTCTCCAAGGTCAGAATAAAATTTTCCAGATGATACTTTAAAACACTTTTAAGGTGACATCATCTAGGGTAACCTACAAAGCTCTGTTTACTATTTAGCAACTAAAAAGCCACTTAGATTTTCACTTACCACCAAACAATGTAAACACATGATCAGACTTTAGCCATCCTGATTTTTTTTCTTTATTAATAAAACAGAATAACAATATAAATACACATCAGCCTGGAATTCATTGACCAAAGGACTCTCAAACTTTAGATCTTTTAATTAGACAAAGTGGACATATCAGATCTGCTTAACCAGCAGAACGCCTACAGGTAAACTCTCGTGTGGTAATTCTACAGTCAAGAATCCCGTATTTTATTGCCCATCTCGTAAATCAAAGACCTACTGTAAATAACTTCTTGGTGATGGAAAACATTCCAGAATTTCAGACATAGGGTACATTGTAGGGTGCACTGTATTATACCTACAAAAAATTCCCTTCATTGGGGGGCTGAGGGAAAAGGAGTTTAAAGCTGATTAACTAAATCTCACCATTCGAGTTCATTTCAAGTAATAACAGAAGCTTCAGTTACCTCCTGTTGAAGCAAGAGGCCATTTTTTCACAGTTCATAAACTACTGGAAAAAGTTGCCTTTTCTGTGAAGTTTTATAATCAGTCCTTTTTAGCTTCATAAAGCAGTTTCCAGTTTAGTGTCTTCTATAAGTCAAATGCCTCCCACTTTCAAACATTAATTGCCAGAACAGTGACAACAGCTGTCTTTTAAGCAGACAGAAAGTAAACTAAATCTGTTTCTAACACCTTGGTTTAACACTTTCCTAAAGCAAAATGTCACCTGGCCACTTGAGAGAGAAAAGATGCCAATTTCAGTGATGGCCTATCTACATGATGTGTTTTCTTCCCCCTTGTGTGAGAATGCATTTAGCATTAATTAAGAGTAAACCTGATAAGGTATCTTTCTGAGTCTGTATATCCTTTTGCGTTTCAAATGAAGAAGCTAATAAAATACTTTAAAGAAAAAAAGAATTATTATGGGTCACTTAAGAACAATTACAGGTATGTACAGCAGTATTATATGGACTGTGAGTTCTGTCAAAGTTCTGGAGATTGATAGGAACTAGGGTATTTTCTAGATATGCTTAAAGCAGTAGGCCTGATGCTGAAATCACAATTAATATCCTAGTTCAAACTATAAAACCAGATTAAAAAACAAGGATTATTTGGCTCCTAGTATTTGCTTTGGGTGTCAATTAACAACAGAAATACAGATACATATAACTAAGTTAAGGCTGAGAAAGAATTAAGGTAATTCTCGACCTGAAGTCCTCTGTTACACTCGAGATAATGTAGCAGAGATCCAACTAGATACTCTGTATTCCAAATTCATGGCTCTGTTACACTGGAAACAACCACACTGTAACACTAAGTGTGCAAGTTAGTTAAAAATTCAGACTTTGCCTCTTCAGTACCAAGATTTTCCAATTTTGTCCATGAGACATATCGATGAGCTGCAGTTCAACAGCAGCAAATTCACCTGGGACATAGCAAAGTAATAGTTCCAGAATATTTTTTAAAACTGTTATTTTTAATTTATTCCAGTTCATGGTTAAAAATATGCCAGGAGCTGCACAGGAACAGAAAGGATGGAGTCTACAAGTTGTTAGGCTGTGTTGAATTGGAACTATTCTGCACCTTGAAAAGGTTGAATTTTACCTCAAAGGAAGGGCATTATGTCCTGTTCAGCTCAGTTTGTTCAGGTGAGGGAGTTGGAACTTATAAAAGAAGCACATCCTCAGATGAGTTAGCAAATAAAAGGAAGGAATAAGGACACAGTAACAGCTGCTCTGAGTCAGATGAAGGACCATCTGCTCAGTGTGTCAAAGCAAGAACATAAGGAGACACCTTGGTGAGCAGTGTATGAAACAGGACAAACAAAGAGTGATGCCTCCCAGGGAATATACTCCCAGCCTCCTAACAATTAAAGACTTAGAGCCTTCTTTAAGTTTTTAATTATTTCACGGCTGCTAAAGGATCTCTTATCCTTCAACTAGGTAATTAATTTTTTAATCCATTTATATTTTTGGCCTCCAGAAAATCCTGTGGCTTCTACGATTAACGTAGATTTTGCCTGGAGAAGTATTTATTTGTTTGAAATCCACTACTCAAAATGCCATTGGATGTCACAGGGATTTTTTTTACTGTAACAAATAAATTTTGCCCCATTCATCCTTGTGTGATCTGTGATTTCCTAATCTTGTTTTATTCAATCTTTGTCATCCATTTCCCAAGTTCACCTCTTCTCCTGTATCTAGTCAGCTTCATCTCTTCTCCTGCAATGTAATCAGAAGTCTCTGATCACTCTTATCAGCCCTTACTGCTTTCCTATATCTTTTTTGAGGTAGGGAAAAAGAATCTGAGTATACCAGAGACCTACACAGACATTGGGATGTTTTGTTTTGTTCACAAATCCTTTCTTAATAATTCCCAACGTTCTGATATTTTGATCACTGATGAACATTTGAGATGACATTTTCAGAGACTCTTCAAAGTAATTTTACAATCTCATTCCTGATCAGTAATATCAAAAGTCTATTTGGTTACATAGGTAATCACTTTCAATCTTTTTAAGTAATTTTGCATTTATCATGCAAAGCACAATCAACACTAAATTGTATCTGCCATTTTATTTTCCTGTCACAGTATCACAGTGTACTTTTGCAATATTTTACAATCAGATTTAGATTTTATTATCCTCAGTAATTTTTTATCATCTGCAATTGTCACCTCAATATTCATTCCCTTTCCATATAGTTTACAAATATGTTAAAAATCAAGGTCAAAAACAAGATCCTGAGAGATTCCAAAGATAAACTCCCTCCACAGCAACAAATTATCTCATAATCTTATTTTTATTTTTGTTTTCTTTTTCTGCTCTTATCTTTTAAACTTCTTATGACATATCCCTTGACAATCTCATTTCTTCAATAACAGTAAGTATTTGGCTCAACAACAAAAAAGTTTATAGATACCTGAATAGAGACTACTATCCAGAAAAGAGAGATGGTCAGTGACTCCAAAAACAAACCAACTGGAGAGCCTATTGTTTACCTCTACAGAAGAGGATCATATATACATATTAACCTATTACACATACACTATCAATGTATATCCTAAGAATATTTCCTGCCTATTCACTGGGGTAAAAGTCACCCTGAGCCTTTCATTTCCAATTATCAGAGTTACTCTTACAGACTTCTCTGAAACTGGTCCTTTTGATATTAGGAAAAGAGGCAGATTAGGCAACATAGCAGAGACAACCACTCTGAAACTCCCTACCTAAGTTCCTTCAAAACCCTTGGGCAAATACCAGCAAGCCCTGCTACTATGAATTTTAGTGATTCAAACGAAAAACTTTTCTGTTGATTCTTCTGTTTGAGGCAAAAGCTGTATAAAAATTATACTGGGGGTGAAACTTAAAAAAAACACTACCTCAAAGTGAACACCAAGAAAAAGAACACACCCAGATTTTCTGCTATGTCCTGACTGTCTTTTTTCTTTCTTAGCCTTTCTCCTTTTGTATACCTTAATAATTTGTCTGCCACACAGTCTCTCTGGCAAATTTCCATGAGTGGCCAGTGAGTCCCTTTTTCCAGGAAAGTCTTTAATTCCCCCAGGTGTAATGAATTCTTTGAAATAAATCATGTTGCAATTCCAGTTTACATTCAAATGAGAACTCAAGAGTATCTCTTGTAGTCATTCAAACCTGTGCGAGGTAGATGTAAAATACAACCATTCTTACTAACTGCTACAAAGGGAAGCAGAGAGTGGAGAATCAGCTCCACCAGATTTTATTCTGTGCCCATGAAATTTTATAATTACATATCATTTTGCACTGAAAAGCCACTGTGATCTCTGAAAAGAAATCTCAAATAATTTCCTGCAGATGGGGAGCTCCTTAGTCCACTTATTGCACAATTAAATACCTATTAGAAATGTCTGGTTTGGTACCTAAAAACAAGGCTTTATTTCCTGTTTAATAATTCAGTGCAAAGTTAATGGAAATGTTTGTACAATTTATATTTACAATGCCCGTAGTAATGGGAAGATCTGTTGGAATGTTTCCTGGTGATGGAACATTTTATAGCCCAAGTGTTACATTTATGATCAAGGGACAGAAAACAAACCTTCAAAGGAAAGAATAAAATAATAATTTATTTGATGTTGCTCTTTAATGGTACGGAGAGCTTATTACATGTTTTAAAAATCTTTTTAAATGTCCATAAACACTTGGTGAGAAGGCAACAGTTGAAGCCTAACTGCAAAGTCTTAATCACGTTAGAAAACAGTGGGTTTACCTGAATATGAGGAAAGGATGGGAATATTTTCTATTTCCTGCTCTTCTGGTAATTAATCAGTTAATGAAGGTTATCCTACAGCAAGTTCAAATTTTGAATAACGACGAGAAGGGAAGAGTGACTTTTCAAGATTTCACTTTGTGATCAGAATACTATTAGGGTTTAATATGACAGCTCTTCAGAATTGTATTGCGCTGTATTTCAAAAAAACATAGATGAGGTCCTGAGAAATCAGAGCAATCAAAAAAAATCAAGAGACATTCTTGAACATGAACATATAAGTTTTCTGATCTCCTGCACAGAGGTTGGAGTTGGCTGTAATTTTGCAGTAAATTCATTTGCATCAATAAAGCTCAGGAAGACATCAAACAGAAAGCTTTAAAAGCCTATGTTGGAAGCCTCAGAAGACACAGTTACTGTGTTTGGAAATGAAGTGACAAAGATACTTTTCAGGAAGGTCTTTTTTATCTTATCTCTGGTTCACATTTCAATTTTTCCTTCTTCTTTTTCCTCTTTTCCTTTTTCATTTTATTGGTCATGTTCAACATTAGTAATACAATATTCAATACTCAGCCTACCACTAAGGAGTCCACTTCATATCTAGAAAGCTAGCAAGAAACCCTTAATTCAGAGGACTGTATGGGGTGCTTATAAAAGACAGTAAGAAACCCTGCACAGAGAGCTGAAGACCAGGCAAAAGGGCTTTGAAGGAGATGCAGATTATAATGCAGCTGCTCTCAAATGCTTTATTGGTGTGGTGATCCAAGAAGTATAATATGATATAGTACTATCTACCTAGAGAAAAGAAGGGGCTAACAAGTGCTGGATGTAGTTCACCTCAGAAGAAAGAGCTTTCTATATTAAAAATATTGTGTGTATATATATATATTCTCTAATAATATATATTTCATAATAACAGATTTTGCTATTAGGAAAGTAAAACTAAGTTATATTTAACTTTACCTATTTACCTTTACATCAGTCAGTACCTGTGCTGTAATTTTGCTACATATATAATCCTTTTCCCCATTAATATGACAGACCTCAGAGTAACCCAAAAGTTTTCCATTAACAACAGGTGTAGCCAAAATCCACGATCTTAGTCTTACAGAACGTTTATGTGTTTTCACACATCCATCACACCTACCAATTTATCTTCTGTAATCACTAAATGTTAGGTCACAGGATGTGCTTGGTTTTATGTAGGGCAGCTATGCATGTGATGACACTCAGGAAGCACAAGTGGTGTTACATAGTGGAGTGTAACTACCTCTGGGAAATATGCTTCCTGGCAGATCCTTGAGCAGATAGGGCACCCTTAGGAGGCACCCTAAACTGCAGTGCGATGCTTCCACACCATGTCTCCATATATCCAGGTGTGTTGGGATCAGTAAGCAGAGTCCTGGACCTGAAGAGAGTCTGTAGCTCTGAGATGGAAACAGGCAAGATGATTGCATTATCAGGCCTAAATTATTCTAACCAGCCTCACTTGTGGTCTCCACCCACACTCCCTTCTCATGGGCAGATGGGTGAAGCTTTAACTGTGTGAGCTGCACGATGAATGTGGGACAGGCCTGAGGTAGCTAAATCTAATTATTGGTGGCCTAGTTGTTATGTGCTAAAATAAGGAATAAAAATATAAGTGCCAAGTTGTTCTCAGATTCTTCTATGTTAATGCTGCAGGAGTTTATGTTCTCTTTTCCATGTCTCTTGCTCCAAGAACCCAGCTTTTCTCCAGAGAACGCTCTTTGAGTGGGGAGTCCACTCCAGTTCTCACTTAATCAACGCATGTAGTTTCCTCACCTCTGCCATATTTTTCCCTTCAGCTACGTCAGATATACATACTGTAAAATGCATAGTATAATATCCTATTCCAGACTGGAGGATCTGGTTGATACACTTCAGTTTGAAAACTGGTAGCTAATTAGGTCTATTGCTCCCTTCAGCAAGAGATCTGCTAGGAGACCACTGTTGTTATTTTTTGATACAGAGTATTTCTGTAGCAGAACATAACAAACTCAAAAGTGACTGCAATGTTAGGTCAGCTCCTGCATACATGCTTCCTAAATTAAAAGCACAATAAATGGAAAGGAATGAAAGCACAGAAAATGCTGTTGTTTCACCTGCTTTGTTTCTCTGTGGCAAGAGCCTGTTTCAAAATCATAGCAGATCTTTTTCAAAGTTACCCATCTTACACAGAATGAAGGTCCGAGGCTTTGATCATTCAGCACCTTGTAAAATTTTCAAATCCCTAACCTCTCATTAAATGCTGGTGAGAGTTTCCAATCTGGAGCACAGCACAATGCTGGGTGAAAAATGAAACTCTAAATTGCACAGGATAATTGCAGATGCTTGTGGGTACAAACAAGAGTCCTTCAGCATGTACTGCACACATCACAATTTTCTGTCCTACGTGGAGAAGCCCTCAATGAATAACACTGAACAATAGCAGAGATTTCTGTGAACTGTCACCAAAACCATCCACCTTGACTTGACTTTGTTCTGGTGATTTTTTTGTGTGTGACCCTTTTCAGATAATTCTTGGCACGTGAGGGGCATTCTAACAGCTACTGATCTAACTTCTACAGCTTATTACAAGCTAAACCTATTGTTATTTTAACTAATATTAGGCTGTAGAGGTAACCAGGAGGTGTTTTTTGTTGTTGTTGTTTGTGTGGTGTTTTTTTTGTTTGCTTTCGTTTTTTTTACTTGGATGTTGCTCCAGCCCTTCCGAAAGCCTCTACCAGTCCCAGAGCAGAACTGGCCACCAGATGTCACCCAGCTCCTGCCAGCTCCCCCTCGGCCTGTGTGTGCACAAACAAACACACCGCTCTCAGCAGCTGTGCTAAATACTGTCTCGCCACCGCAAGACAGAGCCGTTTTCCCACCACAAAAATACATGGATCTTCCTTTGCTCTAATGGCTCCCCAGCCCTGCAGCTCTCACCGCCTGCTGAGCGTGTGCAGGAGACGACCCAACCAGCAGACCAACACCCCACAGCGGGCACGAACAACCCCGCGTGTCTCGGGCTGGGAACCTCAGGCTGGGCCCGCGGCCCGAGGCCCGGCCCGGCCCGCACC
>NW_009953703.1:2872748-2873649 GCF_000747805.2 Chaetura pelagica | reverse complement strand
GGGGGGGCTCGGGAGAAAGTGGCGAAACCTCCGCGTTGCTCTCCCTCGAGTGACGAGCTCCCGGTTCCGCCCGAAGCCGCTTTCGCTTCCCCGTCGGACTCGGGGAAAGCTCTGGTTGTGAGGGAAAGGCACCCGCTGTGCGCGGTGGTTGCCGCGCCTGCTGCTTGTTCGCCAGAGGTGCTTCAGGGTTGGAAATAAGAAGTGTTCTTCGCGTGTCAGGTTGGGGGTTTGTGAGGCAGCAGCCTCAGTCGGACCGTGGGGGTTTGTGTTTCTGCCAACCGCGGTGGCCGAGGTGATGGGGTAGCCCAGGACCGACGTGAGACGGGAATTTTTGGGGGCCCGTGTTACTGTCTTCCTTGGGATTTAGCTGTTATTTAAGGTAAACTTACTTTTTAGTAGAATTAGGGTAAAATAAATGTCAGTCGCTTTTTAGGAACTGAATCTCGGTGGAGGTTTTTGTCACCGTTATTGTAGGGAGTCAAGGTTCCATCTTTTTCAGGTACAGTATAATATCAGTCTTGCCGTTTGAGTGTGTGTTTCTGTTTCTAGCATCGTGATCAGTAAACCTGGAAGAATAAATTCTAAATTTTTGCATTAGGTCTTGATACCTCAATTTCCTGGTCACTGCAGTAAGGAGAGAATGCTATTTAAGTGAAGGCTTACCCAAAGATTCGTTTTGTTCTAGTACAACCTCCTATTTGTCTGAAATGCCCTGTTGCCTTGTCCCCATGAAGTAGTGTGATAGCATTTTGAACAGCATGACTTATAATCCTAAGTACAGGAATGAATTTTGATTTAATGCAGTGCAAGTACTTCACCTCAGCTAACAGTCGGGTGTAGAAAATGCAGGTAGGGTGGAAGGAGTGTCTGGTACTGTATCTGTAATCTTTATCTTCAGCAG
>NW_009953703.1:2834998-2872143 GCF_000747805.2 Chaetura pelagica | reverse complement strand
GCAGGACAGCATTTGAAGTTGTTTGCAGGCAAGGGGTCTTTACTCCCAAATCAACAAGGTGATCTCAGTTCTTTCAAAATATTCTTGCTTTCAAAAAAGGAGGAATCAGTTAGTCCTTGTTATTTATTGTTGAAACCATTTTGCCTGGGGACACTGAGTCCAATTTAGTCTGATTTGGGTGATTTACCTTTTTCCTTTATCTCTTTTTAATGACTGACTGCTCTTCATGAGAAACTCTGCTTGTTGCAACAC
Organism: Chaetura pelagica; assembly: GCF_000747805.2. Taxonomy (NCBI): domain Eukaryota; kingdom Metazoa; phylum Chordata; class Aves; order Apodiformes; family Apodidae; genus Chaetura; species Chaetura pelagica. Next base: position 2,871,891 of record NW_009953703.1, on the reverse strand, counting down.
CCAAAGTTCAGATAATCACTGGTGGCTGTACCAAGCCTCATAGTGGGAATAAAACCTTTCAACTTTTTTGCTGGTGATTTTGTTATATGTAAGGAAACTTCCACTACTGCTTTCTACTCTTCACCTGTTTGAGATGTAGAGAATAGTTCAGTCTTAAAATTACTTCAATACATGGAGCAGCATGTTCAGTGAAAGAAATGTCTGTTCTTCATATTTTAATGTATGCAGACTGTTTTCTGTTGCTCTTATCTAGAATATGCGTTTATATTGTATGAATAGAATAAGGATTAAATAAGAGCATATGCTTCCTCTTTTCTGGGTGATAAATCCATCTTGCTTTCCAGGAGGAAGGCAGGTTATGTAGCCTAGGCTGAAAAGATGTTGGAAGACAAAGTGACCGTGTTTAAGGAGGTCAGGTTGTTTGAGCTTCCAGAACTGAAGTGCCTGAAGCTAGGAATCAGCCAACATCACTGGATGCAAATTACCTAAAATCCTAATCTGCTTCATGAAATAGAATTTGGCAAAATAATGAAGTGTTCTAAATTCCTAAAATTACTTAGAATAAAGAAAACTTCTTTCCAGTCATCTTCCTCTAACCAGATTCCTTTCCTTTCTCTTCTTAAAAAAAAAAAAGAAAAAAGAAAAGAAAAAAGAAAGCTTTATACCATCAGCCTCTAAGCTTCAGTTAATACATAGAATTTTTTTAGCACCGCTCATTTCCCTTCAAGTTTATTTTTTGTTTATTTATTTATTTGCAGGGTTATGTTTTTGGCATTGTATGCCTGTCATCCAACAAGTACACTCTACTTCTGCTTTTGTTTAATAAAATAGCTTAGTATGTAATTTTCTTCCTCATCTTGGCTCTAAAATTTTAATAGAATTTCAGGAGTAGCTGACATTAGCAGCCTTTCACTGATCTAGTAACTTGATTATTAGCTGTGTGGTAGGTGTATTGAAGGCTTAAGTGAATGCAGTGTTCATGTTTTGAGCAGATTGAGATCTAAAGACTGTCTTAGTGTTTCATGGCAGAATGGGAGAATTATTTTCCTCAGTGATGAGGACAATTTGGTAGCAAATACTGCTTTACGGTTATTTGCCAGCAGTTTGTCTGACTTAGTGTATGCTTAGGCTCTTAAATAGACAATGCAAAGAAATACAGTGTTATGAATATAAAAAGTTCTGATAGTATTTCCATTTATGTTACATTATTTCCAAAGTATCTGTAGAACCCTTTTGCTTAGCCCAGTTTGGAACCAGAGTGCTACTCCAGCAGCAACTTTTGGTAATGAACAGCGGAAGCATCTGCTGAAGGAAATGAACATGCTGCACAGAGCTAATCAGCTGGGAATCTGATGAGTGGAAACTCTTTCCAGAGTCAAGCAGTTTTGCTATTACTCCAGCTTTAATTTCAAAAATTTCAAAACTGATTGGAGTGGAATAAGATCAACCTTTGTTTCTCACTGCTTTTGCTGAGCTACTGTTTAGGCATCTCTGCATTTCATATCCGACATAGGCACATCCACTAACACAAAAAAAAAAACAAAGCAACCCAATGCCAAAACCTAAGAAGTCTTTTGTCTTCCACACTCCAGATGATGACGTGGAATTTTATTTTTTGCCTCTGTATGTGTTTGCACTCAAAATCCTTGATTTCCTGTTGTAGCCTCCTGTTATTGGCATATACTGTTGAAGTTGTAAAGTCTTCGTTATGTGTTCCATTTCTTTGGGAGCCCAAACGTATAATATAATGAAGTATAACTTCTGTGAGACATAAGTCTCATTCAGATTCTGTTTTGATAGTGACTTGATTTTCCTCACTTCTCACTTAGTCTTTTTTTTGTTGTTTTCTTGTTTGTTCATGTGAGTTGATAACTCGCATACTGTAATTCGTGGCTGCAAGGAGAAGGCGACGAGTTTTCTACAAACTTACAGTAGTTCAGTGATGGGTTCTGGATTGACATAGGCTCTCTTAGTTGGATGGCATTTGAGGAGGAGCCCACTGCAATGATGGAGAATTGGTGACAGAAGAGCTGACACAACTTGACAGATGTGAGGCCGCAGATTTTGGGAGAATGCGAACTTTTATCAGGGTGGATAGCCTTACTCTTTTATTCGACCTGGAATAGTTCAGATACCTTGCAAAGAGTCTATGGGGTTTTGTTCTTGCCTTCCAAAAAGAAATCTTTTCTACTGTAATCGGGTGAATCCTTCAAGCCCAAGGTCTGTGCATGCACTCAGGACAGAATGGGGAACTTTAGCTGAAGTTGGAAAACTTGAGCTAAAATTATGGCATTTTCATTGTTTTTGTGGCAGCATCTGTATTAGGGAGATGGTGCAGTAAAAGAACAGACAAGAGAAAGTTAGTTTGAGATGAGCATTCCTTCTTAGATTACTCTAAGTAGCAAAGTCCTTTTCATGAGGAAAGCTTAAGTCAATGCTGTGATTTGTTTGATTTATTATTTATGGTTTGTATGAGTTGAGAATCCTGTGATCCTGACCCTTTGAGTCTCACAAGGTCCTCTTATTCCTGTTAGCTGACTGTATTTCTTCATACATCCCACAGGCATTCCAAACTGCTTAACCTTGATTGTTAGTCTAACCTCCTGACGTTTATCTTACTGATTTTTATACCCTAATAAAAGCCTGTAATCCTTGAAAGCTATCAACCACCTCTTTTGACCTTGCCCTTTAGATAAAGGGACTTTGATTGTTTATAAGTAGCAGGCAGTACCTAATTTTACTTTTATTGGTTGTTACTCATGACTCATGTAGTTTGTAGCATTTCTTTGCATATACATTTTAGCGGTTGCATTTCCCTAGGATAGTTTTATAATTAAAACCTTTTCTTCACTCCTGTTAGAGTTAGGTGATGAAGTTCGTTGCACTTAGGGACATGGTTTATCGATGGACTTGGCAGCATTACGTTTAAGGTTGGACTTGATCTTAAGGGTTTTTTTCTAACCTAAACGATGTTCAGATTCTAAGTTGTCATAAAAGGTAGTAACTAGTGAATTATCATTCTTATCTAAGGTTATATTTTGTAATAATGATGTTTTTTGTTTCTGACATGTGATATCTCAAGGTACTGAACCTTTGGACTCATAATTTTATGTGAAAGTCCTCTTATCTGCAGTATGTATGACCAAAGTGGTGTAACACACAATTGTGGAAGATCCTTGATGGTACGAAGGTATATATATATATTTATTTAGGCAGTAGTTGAGTTTAAAATGCTGTGTCTTTATCCTCTTTTTTTTTTTTTTTTTTTTTTATGCCTTCCCTTGCTTTCTCTGTGTGTTTGGTCTTTTGCTGCAGAGAACTAATGTGGTTTTAGAAGCTAAACTCTTGCAGAGCATGACTATAGTATGAATATGATATACCTAGAAGATAATTTCAAGTTTTAAGGGCTCTGTGTAAATGAACTTTTATTTCCTTGGTTATTAGGATTTATTTTTTTAAACTGAAGTGTAAATGTGTCTCAATTGCAGATAGCCTGTCTGAAATATTTCCTTAGTCCTGAGTTAATAACAATATACGTAATTCCTTTATTGAGTGAATTTGAACACTGATAATGGTATTCATAGCAAAAATCTTACATCATCTATCTCCTAACAAACTTTTAAGTAACTTCCGTGGATCTTTATTCATAAGTCCTGTTCAAGTGCAGTTTCTGCCATGATTTAATTCTCTATTTTGTAGACTAAGAAGGGTGAAAATACTGGCTTTAAGTTGCTATTGAGAAAGTTTTAAGCTGTACTGTTAGAATGCTGTATCAAACATACCAATTAATTACTTTTTCTCATAAGCTTGTTTAAAAAAACCCAGAACTTTGAATAAATGTGAGTAAAATTTCTAACCTGGTAGTTTTCTAGGTTTGAAGTTGTTTATTTGTTCTATACCAAGACATTGTAACATGATTGTATTGAATGGTGAATGACACTGTTTGCATGACCTAACTGTAGAATGAAAGTCTCACACTGTTTCAGTGCACTGTAGTGTGAAGGCTATTTCTGCCTCAAATAAATGCTTCCAGTACTAGTGCCTCTAAAATATTACTCCAAGTAACACGACCATGACATAGTTCACTTTTCCTAATGTTGGTTTGAATTGTCCATTTATGTCTAGAAGTAATTAAAGCTAGTGCTTTTTTAATAATTAAAATTGCAATAATTAAGGAAGAAAGATAATCTGTTTGGAAGTATTTGGCAAACAGCGGCAACCAGATCTTGGTCATTTCAGATTCACAGGATGAGTTTTCTTTTTTTCTCTTTTTGGTTATGAATTGTACATTAAAATGGGCCCATTTTCCACACCCTCTGCCCCCTTCCCCCCCCCCAAAAAAAAATATATATAGAATATTAACTTGCTGTGTCTTTGCTTACCTGATCTTGGAATTTCTGAGCCACCTGGCAAAGGAGCTTTCTCTCTGAAAAAGAGAGAACCTAAGCAGACAGATCTATTTCATGCCTAGGAAAAACATGTAATGTTCTTAACATAGAAACTTTCACACCTATTTGGCAAACTCCTGCAATAAAAATAAAGGAACCTGGCACGGTGCTCTTTCTAGATACTGGGACATTCTGTGTGGATAGAAACTTTCCTTCCTACTTCATACACTGAGTTACATGTGTAAAAAAATAAAATAATAATAAAAAAAATAATCAGGAGACACTTCCAAAACCCTCCAGCACCTCTGCTTTTGAAACAGTCTGAAAATCCTGAAAATAATGCATTTGGCTCATATTAGACATATAGTGAATTCAGGACAATTTTGGCAGGGCTGCAGAATGAATAGCTATTCCTTGGATAGCAGTAATATGCTTAAAAGAACAAGTGGGCAAACAGTCCAAGTAAAACACCAGTTTGATGCTTTCGGTTGTGGAGTTCTTAGAGGTATATTTGCAAGCAGTGAGTATGAGTAGAAAAATTACTGTTTCTCAGCCTCTGTGTGTTGGTGGAATTTAAGTTAGGAAACACTAGAACACATACCTCTGTCACAGAGATTGCAGGGAAAACGTTTCAGATAGATCAGGAACAAGTCTGGAAAAAAATATTTGGAGGACTTAAAAAAACTAGTTGTTTGAGAGAGGCTTTTGAAAATCTCAAACTGTTTGTATGGAAGTCAACTAAATTTTGAAATTGGGTGTTTAATTTGAATAGACTTGTCTATTCAATAGAATGTCTAATGGTTTTATTTCTCCTTAGATATAATTAAGAACTGTCACTCCTGTACCTGTATTTTGGTAGGATTTGGTCAGGGATTGGTCATATTTGTTTTCTGATATGACAGAACAGGAAAAGGATGTGAAATGTTCTGTAAAGAGGAAAAAGGCAAAGATTTCTCAATCTTTACCACTCAGATTTCAGTCTAGGTTGTACAGGATGCTTGACTCAGATTATTAAAGCTACATTATTCCAATCAGTTCCTTAGCACATTGATGTGTTTCTGTAAGTTCTTGTAAAAATGGCCAGTTTCTCTCCCTGGTTTTCTCTTTGTGAAACGCAGTTTCTTAATCGGTACCATTGATCCTTGAAGAACACAATCAAGTGCAGTATCATTCTGTTTACAGTAAACATTTATTTGTGTTATGCATCTACTTTTACTAGACTGGAAAAAAGTCTGCAGGAGGAGAGTGCTGCAAATGCTTCCAGTGGTTTTTCTACTCAAGATAACAGCTATTTTACTCTTGATAAAATCAACCAGTTCTGAATACTTAGTCTATTTTTAAGAGCCTATAATCGTTACATCAGTATGTTACAGTTATACTTTAAGAAAAAACATTAGATCATTATTTCTAATTGCTGTGTTCTTAGATACCAGTTGAGTTTGTTTATAAATCAGTTCTAGAAGAAATATTTTTCTTTGTTTTGATGTTATAACTTCTCTTCAAAGTGAAATATGAGCTGTAATACTTATAAGATACTAATCTGTAGTTCTTGTTGCATTGCTGTCCCAGATTTTTTCAGTAGCTTTGCAGTCATATGTTCAATAAATTAGATAATCAGTAAAATAAAAACTTCTGACTTTTTAGTGATAAGAGCAATGAAACTGAGTTGCATGAATTTTTGCCAAAATTATTTTATGTATGTCTGAATCTAGATCTCAGTGGTTTGAGACTTTAGGGGAAGTTTATTGATCTTGATATTGGCTCCAGTTGTTAATCTTTGTGAAATTGTTGTTTGAGCCTCTTAAGTGACTCTCCTTGGGTTCTGCATTGATAACCTTATCAGACTATGCCTGGTTCCTTTGAGGAAAAGGTTACAGTAACTTTCACTGGACCTGTATCAAAATTCTCTCACCAAGGTAGGTTAAAGAATAATTGAGTGAGTTGGGAGGAGCTTCAGGCTTGGAATTGGCCTTTCAGCTGGAGTCCTTTACAAATTTCTGCTTACTAGCAGCTGAGATGAAGTTCTGTGAAAACCCACAGCAAATTTGGAATTTTTGTTCAGTAGTTGATCCATTCTGGCTGCTGAATGTCCAGTTAGTGAGCAGTTGTTACAGTGCTGTCAGTACATTTCTAGCAGTGATTCAGTGTGCCACTAGCTTGTAGTGAAAGGAATGGATTTTTGTAATGATGTAATGAGAGTTAAGTGCAGTAAGGAAAGTTCTGCCCTCGTGTAAAAGGCATATTGCAGTTTACTTAAGCTCTTTTTGAGTTTACACTATTTAAACCTCTGGCTCTGTATATTGAAACTAGTACAGTGAGGCCCAAGTGTGCACTTAAAATTTCCTTTGAGGGCTGTACTGACTTATATAGAGCAAAAGCTTGTAACAAGTTTAGCTTCTGTTCAGCTTCTATTAACGTCCTTGTACCTTGATTCATTTCCTGCCATAGTAGTTTCCATATGCACCAGTTGCGTAGCTTGTGCACTGTGTAATGTTAAAGAAGAATGCCAGTATTGATTAAGCTACCTAAAACATGTCTAAGAACACTTTCTTACATACTGGGATATTCACATTTATCTGACCACATTTAGAGCTAAGAAAACAGCCTTCTAAATGGAAGAAAAGATACCTTTTAAACAAGCTGTACTTGAAAAATAGTATTAAAATTGAAATACATGGGGAAAACTGTTCTACATAAATTTTGCATTTCTTAGGCCTAAATGAGGGGGAGTGCAATCTCTGAAGAATGCAATGTCTTGTAATTTGAGTTAAAAAATATAAATTAGCAAGGGGGCTTTTTTGCTACATTTGAGGCAGGAGGTTTCTACTTTCTATGTATTTGAACAACTGGGCTTTTTTGTGTTTGTTTTTTTTTTTGTGATGGTGGTTTGTTTTTTTGTGGTTGTTTTTTTGTTTTGGTTGTTTTTTTAAAAAATCCACCATTAGTACTGTTTTGTTAGAATTGTCCTGGACTCTATTCAGACTGTTGTTTGTACCTAAAGTCTTGTTCTACCCTTGAGTATTGTTCCCAGTGGATATGGTAAACTTGAACTCTGTACCTTACGCTTATGAACTGTTCTGTGCTCTGATCAGAGAGGAGAATTAACACCAGCACTTCATGTGTCCTGTGAAAATCTGTGTCCTTGTACCAGCATTGTGCCCTCATACCAATCTCTCCCTGTTTCCTCTCAGTGCATTAATGTGGCAGTGCAGTGAGCTGGCTGACAAACTCCTGTGGTTGTAAATGGCTTTGTGGCATTTGGCTGTTCAAGTTTCAGAATAACAACATTCCCTACTTGTCTTCACCTTTTAGCCATATAGGCTGGGAAGGGAGGCTGGAGAGTGATAAAGATGTTGTTTTCAGTGACAGTCCTGGTTCAGTGTATTTGAACAGTGGCCTAATTCAGAAGATTGTGTTCTTATTACTTAAAATGTTAGCTTGACAGAGGGTTAATATTGCTTAATGCTCTATCCAGTCAAATTATTCCTATTTTAGATAGCAGATTAATGTTTGGTTTGGTTTGGTTTGTTGGGTTTTTTTGTGGTTTTGTTGTGTTGTGTTTTTTTTTCCAAATAAAACTAATTCTATGCAAGTACCATCAATATACATTTTTATATTTGTTTAACCAAATTAAAAAAGAAAATACTCCTTCACAGTGGATAAATTCCTGATTTACAACTCGGTTTTCGTGCTGTTGATTTTGCCTTTGTATTATGAAAAGTTTTTTAATGAAAGTGTACTCTTGCCCTTTCACTAGCTACAGAGTATTTTTAAATATGCCACCCACCTTATTCTTTAAATAACTAAACTTTGGCATTTTATTAAAAAGGTTGCTGATGAAGCATTGTAGTTTGGCAGAAATTACTCTGGGAACCTTACAGTGCTCAACATGTTTACCTTCCCTGTACTATGGGAATAAAGCCTGTTGTTCAGGATAAAAATATTTGCCCAGGCCACAAAAATGCAGCATGAAAACCTTTTCATTGTTTATTTTATCCTGACCAGCTCTGTCATCCTTGCATTTGACAAATGAAGGAAGAAATCTCTAAAATGTTACTAGCACACTTTTTTGTTTGTTTTGCTAATATATTTTCACTAGTCCTGTGTGCAGCTTGAATGCACTGCTGACAGTTGTCTAGTTTATTTCAGTGTTAAGGTCTTTATTTCCTTCTAAAAATTGTTTTAAAATATTACATAAAGTACAGCAGTATTAGTAAGACTGATTTAAAAAAAAATATATATATAGAGAGAAGGATTAGAAATTCTCCAGAATACTGTGTAAGAGGTTTCAGGGTTTTGGTCATGCCTTTTTTGCCATCTTGGCTTGTCTGTCTCCTTCCTTCACCATTTTATGTAATTTGAAGCCTGTTTTCTTTGTCACTGCTACTTAATTATTGCTATTACCACTGCCTCTGCTGTGGCACATCCTGAAAGACTGAAGGGCTGATCATGTTGTGTTCTTTTTTCATTTGGCCTTCAGGAGCAATGCAGACAGCATATATATTTTCTGTTCTGCTCAGCATTGGAAACAGCCTCCCACTAGATTGTGAAAATTTTAGTGAATATAATATCCTATTCAGCAGATGTGTTAAAATTTAGCTATCTCTCAATTCTAAGTATGCTTACTTTGGGTTTGTTTTTTTGTTGTTGGTCAAGCTGGATTTCAGTTGTGTGAGAAGGTTTTGGATATCCTCTGCTGTGCTCAGAAAAAACAAAATCTTCGTCATCCAGACCTCTGAATGGCTTTTGCCTTTTTTTCTTCAAACATCTCCCCTTCAAGGATGAGATTTTACCCTAACTTGACTTTTTTTTTACTTACATTACGCTTAACCTTTACCTCATACATTCCTTCCTATCCCCCAAAATGTATTTCTGTATTTGTTTTATGTTTATATAACCTATTTCTTTATTGCCTCATTTAAGAAGTGTCCGTATTTGCTGAACTCATTGACTTCTAGAATTGGACTAAAACAGAACTCCTTGTCCCACCTGACCCACCCAACAAGTCTGGATGGAATTTTTTTTCTGTACAATTAGGTCAAAGGTGATGAAGTCTCTGAGTGGTATATGCAGAGTTGTGCTGAATCCATTAGAATCAGCTAATAATAGATACTAGATGTACTGGAGCCTTTCTGTTGGATTACTCATCACCTAATTATCAAAACATGGTTTCAGGCAAGGATTGCATGTCTTCAGAAAGCCAGCTGATCTTGCACCTTCTTCTCTGTCACATCAATAAGGCTTTCATACAGATCCCCATTCTTGTCTCTTTTCTGTTGTGGCTTTTTCAACTGACCTCAAGCAACTGTCTGTAATGTTTGAGGCCATTTTCTCTGAAGCGCTGGGTCTCTGCCCATGTTACACAAGCTTTGAATTTACAGAAAATGGAACTAGCACGTTGAAGATGTGAATAATCGCTGAGTGTCCAGTAGTTTGTCTGGATCTGTGGACTTTTTACCCTGGGCATTATCTGTACCAGAATTGACTTCCGTATTTTTGCTAGTATGTAATTGCAATAACATACTTGGCTTGATTATGCTAAAGGTTTCCATAGGAATATACTCTAAGGCTACCATTATACCCCTCCAAAAAGCTAGCCAGGAAGTGTGCTACTTTAATTTGTCTCAGTGGTCAGTTAGAACGTAGGAAAGCTGAGCACAGCAAGGCATCAAAGAAAACTGAATTTAAACAACTTTTCAAATACTTCTTAAATTTTTGCTAAATCCATGCTAGTGATTGTCTTTTGGTAATTAAGCTGCTTCTTTTGTAAACTGGCTTTTTTGAGTCTCTCTTTGAACTTTCATTGATTTTAGGTGTCTAATGTGAAATTGTGAATGTCATAACAGCTAGATACTTGGAGCCATGAAGCAGTAGATGGTTTTGCTGTTTATTTCTTTAAACTAAATGAAGGGAAAATCCTTCCAATTCTAAAGAATCGTACAGGATAGCTAGAGAAAGATCTGGTGGTAGTAGTGGTGAAGTTGTTCTTAAGGAGTCATTAAATGAACTGGTCAGGTACTGTTGTCATTAAGGTAAAACAGAGTTGAGTTTAAAGAGCAGGAACAACACAGTTAATGGGAGAGAGGTCAGGAGTTAAATGAAACCTTACCCAGGGAAAACCAACTTATTTGCTCAGCTGTTTTGAAGATTAGATATTTTCTCAGGTTTGGAAAAATAAATGAAAATCACTCAAAAGTCACATGCTGAAATAACTGTATAAATTTGGATTTAAATAGATATTACAGAAGCACAGAGGTGCTTTCCAGAGCACTTTTCAGATTTAATCCTCAAGTCATGTGTTGACTCCAAGTTGTAGGGTTACATTTTTTTCCTCAGCATTAAAACAGCAGCCTAAGTTGGAGTAAAGCCTGGAAGCTATTAAGTGATACAAAACTGTAGAAAGAAATATCACATCCCTCTGAAACAGAGGGAGAGGTTATTGAATAAATGTATCCTTGCTTTTCTCAGAATTTTAGCACAGTCATTCTTTTAAGACCAAACCTAGTGCACTTGAGTGACTGACTACTGTTGGATTTTGTTCTGTTCCCCCCCCAAATTTGAGGTACTGTTACACTCTGCATGCATGTGGCTCAACTGCAAGTTCATCTCCTTTCTGCAGTGGAACACAGGTGTAAGCAGTAGGCAAGATCCTGTACAGGGGTAGGACAAACTGTATTGAATCCTTGGGACTGTAGCTTACAAAGTAAATGGACTGCTCTGAATGTTGAAATGTGCTAAGATAATGCCTTAAGTAGTTACTGTAGGTTATCTGTCAAAACCTGGTTGTTGCAAAGGAAAGTCTATGTAGCCCAGTGATAGGGAGTTCAAAGAAAGGCTTTTTGTACCAAAGTATCTTTTAAAGATGCATTTCCCAGCGCATTTCCCCAGTGACTAGAAAGGAATTAGTATTTTAATATTAGAAAATCTGTTCCTTTATCTCTCTTCCTTTTTCTCTTCATTAGCTATGACTAAATCGTAAAGAAATCTATTCAACTGTGTGAGTGTCAGTATAGTGGTCTCTTTTCCCTCTGCTAGTGTTACAGGACTGTTTCAAAACAATTTAAATTCTGCTCAAGGCTGTAAGTGATCTTTTGGGCAGCCTTATATGCAGTTACTTTAACTGTTGGATTGCAGTAATTTTCAAAACGATTGTCTGAAAGTGGATTTTTTGGTACATATGTATTCAGGTATTACACTTGTGGGCTTATTTCATGTCTTGTGCCTTTACCTAGCTAACATTAACTTTGTTTTAGGATGTTATTTCCTGATGTAGGCTGGGAGAATGGATGCTGAACCTGCCCTGGAGGTCCAGAAGGAAGTCAGCAAGTAGAAGTAATTTCAACTAAATGTCATTGTTGCTACTAATAGAAGTTTCTTCTTAGGCAGTCCTTCTATCATTGTAGTTGACTGAAAGTCTCTGAACTTTCCTTTTTTTTTCTCAAAATACAGTTTTTTCACTGTCACCGTTCTTGAGATGAACACTATTTTCAATTGAATTTCTTGTCTGATTCTGGAAACCCTTTGGGTTTAGGACACTAAAAGAGGTTTGCAGTAGGATGTGTCCTACTGCAGATGTCGTGTAGAGATTAGAATGCAACTACAGTGTAAAGATGTTACCTAGATTATAGCAATAGCAGCTGGTCTTCAGATGTCAAGGGCACCACTTGTCATAACAGTAGATATTTTTTAGAGTGGGTTTTTTTATGTTAGGGGCAAGGAGGAAGGAAGCCTTGATGCTGATTATTTGTATTGCATTTGTATTGTTGAAACACTAGAGGCCTAACTTAATAACTAAGCTTAATGTGTTTGAAATGGACCTTGGAAATCTAACTCAACTGCCTTTTAAATCTTCTCCCTATGATTCAGATAATATGTACAGATACTTTGTACATATGTGGTGTTTGCTGATTGTATTGATCTCTGTGATAGTGTGTGAAGGAGCTTTTTTTTGGTACATTGCAAGATTGTCTTCTAGAAGGGACCTGTTGTTTTCTCCTCCTCCATCCATACAACTGTGAACATCTTGACTGCTTCCTATTGCAGTGACAAAGATAATTTTTTACTTTTACCATTCTTAGAAAAGATCCACACTGAAGTGGGTCCATTTTTTCTTGTTTTTGGAAAAATATTTAATTTCATGGCAATGCTTTATTTTTTTGTGTGTTTTCTAAGAACTGACTTGTGTTCCCAGCACAGGATGGAGAAAGCGCAATATGCATCCTTGAGAACATGCCAAAGAGCATGCATGGTTGAATTCCAGGACTGGTGAAAATTTAAGAGGTATTAAACATAGCTTCAAATAATATAATTCATGTACAGTTCAGCCAAGTGCAAAATTACCTCACAAGATTTGTCTCCTTTTTTAAAAAAACGTATTTGAAAGATGAAGATAGACAAAATTACTTAAGTTCAGAAAACAGTGGTAGGGAGGTGTTGAAAATAATCTCCTGATGTGGTTCAGACTGAAAAACATGAGATTAAATCCATGGCAAGGCAAATATAATCTCATTTTATAGTTATGTAAAACTGTTTAAAGTGGGTCATCAGTGTTGGGGAAAAACATGCCTTTGTTTTCTAGCCTTTTTTTTTTTTTACATATCAAATAAGGGTTTTTTTTCTCCTCCCCTTCCCACTCTAGAAGAAGCACTTTCCTCTAGGGGCAAAGATAGGATGAAGCTAAATATATCACTTGTCTACTTTATTCACCATCTTGTTGCTTCAGTGGTAGTCACTGGTTTGAGATTTACCTTCAGATATTCTGCTTGACATATGGTGACGTGCATAATGAATATATGCAAGCATATAGCGATTTAAAATTAATTCTTTTGCATGCTTCTGTAAAAGGAAGAGGCCTGAGACAGAAGACCTACAGAGAGGTTTTAGATAAAAAGGGAATGGCTTTTTCAGCAGCCCTTTAGAACTGAGAAATAGAAAGGCACCTAGGTGTCCTGTGGACATGAAAAACTTGGCCATCTCTCCAAATCTTTTTTCATGCAGTGTTTTGGTTAACTGGGGAAAGGACCAAAATGTTCACTTTCCCATTCATGATGTGAGCCATTTAACGATGAGGGAGAAGTACATACTGCTGTAAATAATGTTCAGACTCTAGCTCTTCCTTTGATACTCCTGACTCTGTCAGAATTGGCATAATTGATTGCCAGCAATGGGAGTTGTGTCCAAAAAAATCCAGCTTGCAACTTTGATGATTGAGATAATTTACTTTGACTTTCCATTCAGCAGCTAAGTCATGTTAATCCAACTTCTAGCTCATCCTGTATTTAAATTCTTTACACGAGATGACAGTAAAATTTTTCAGTTCATGCTGGAAACTGCTTTTTGGTAAATAGGTAACCATTATAATACACATAAAATGAACATCTATTCAAGCTTTAGGCAGAGCCTTTGATCAAATACTTGATAGTAAGTCATGATGTTGGTATGCTGAAAAAGGACAACAGAATGATGGTAGGAAAGATTCCTGCAGTCTTGATGGAAGGGCCAGTTTATACTGTCTGAACTATGCTATTCATAAGAGCCAGACGAGCTTTCTAGTTAAAATAGCAAATTACCTCTTGCCCAACTTATTTTGACTGAAATGTCTAGGGAACATTCAAGTTAATTCCATGGCCAGATGTGAGGAGGCAATGACTTCTGGCTGGGGAAGTCTGCTAACCCAGATGGATCCAGAGTAGCTTGTGTCTTGCTGATCTCAGCCTGTCATGCTCAAATTTAAACCATGCATAATGACTCACATGTTCTGTGTGATTTACATGTCATCTCACAAAAACTGTTATCCCCTTCACTCTGTCCACTACTTTAGTTTCACTGCCACAGCTTCTGTTATCAAAAAAAGGCTGCTGGTAAGCAAGAGCCCTTTTTTGTTTTCTAAATTACTCTTCTTGATCAGGAGGAGACTAAAATCTTTCACATACTATATTGAGAAGCATTGTTAGGAAGTAAGAACAAAAGAGGTGAAACTTAGAACGAGTTACAAGCACTAAGAGTTCCTTAATAATATCTGTGCTGTATAATATGGGGGAGTGTGGATAAAAGCATACACTAATTGAAGATTGGAAAGGTCAGGTCCTTCTGTAGTCAATATAGAGGATGAGGCTTTTAGGGCTGCTGCTTTGAATCACTCTTGAAAAGAGGAGAAAGGTGAAGCTGAACTGCTCTTTGCTACCAAAAGATAAAATTTCTCCTTTTCATTTTCACTAGCTCTGGTATGCATCTGACCCATCTGTTAGACAGCTTGGTTTGTGGAACAACCAGAAGGCTAATGTGAGAAGAAGGCCTTTAGTTTTCACTGTCTGAATCAACTCATCAAGGGTTCTTGATTCGGCACATCTAGCACCAGGGAAAGTTTGAGAGTGAGTGGCTTGGAGCAAGAGGATGACAGGTGTGTAGTGAGACAAGCCTGTTCTTGAGCTGTTTATTGGCTCAGCTTGGACATCTTGTGTGGCTGGACCTTCTTGTGTGGGTCTCAAGGCCTCCATGGGCCCCAGCTGTCTTCACTGACTACAGAGGGACACAATGACCCTCAACTTCCTCTTGTATTGTGGTGGCAACAGTGGCTGCTGTTACCATCTTTGGACCTTACCTTTTCCTTCCCTTTTTTCACACTGTGAAAACGAGATATGGTAGTTTGAGGAAATCTTTATGCCTTTTTAGGTGTAAAGTTGATAACTAAATGATGGGACAGCTGCTGTGGCAAGAAAAAAGGCTAACTTCTCAGTTGTTTCAATAGTGTCGCTGCAATCTGCTCTACTGATCTGCGGATTTATTTTACAAGCAATACCTCAAAAGTAGGGAGTACCCACAATTTTTGCTTTAAGGCAATGCTCATGAAGAACGCACCTAAAATACACAGAGTGAGTGTGTCCTGCCACACTTGTAGCACTGTCAGAGTTCAGCCTAGTCAATCTTTTCACTTGCATCACATCTGGGTTCTATGCATTTTGGCAAGCACTCCAAACCGATGTAGCCCTTTACAGGAATTAAACACTGCACTCAGACATCGTAACTCAAAGCACTGTGTCCAGTGTATGGTGTGAAATTAATCAAAAGGAAAGAAAATTAATGACCTGCTGTGGTGCCATCCATCAGGATATCACTCAGCAGGTGTGGAATTAACTTGCCTTGACTGTGGATTAAATTTAATGGCATGACGTAAAACTAGGGAAGCTGTTTCCGTTATTATTAGGGAACATGCAAGTCTTTTTAAAGATTCCAGCTTAATGAACTGCTTACGCCATACAGTGGATAGTCTTGTGATCATTTAACAGCATGAGTTTAGATTATGTTCCTTAAGAAGATCAAGTACAACTGTATCAGTAAAAATTGTTGAAGGCAGACCACAGAAATACAGTTTTAATTTCTGTAATTACTGTGGGCCAGATGGTGGACATACACTTTTTTCCAGCATAAGTACTTCAGCTCAAATGTAAGCAGTTGGGATCTTCATTTACAATTCATCAGATTTTAATGTAGGTGATCAAATTTCCTTTGTTATGGCCCATTATGATGACCTTCAAAGAAATATGTGGACAAAACCTCACTGTTGTTTGTTTTAGTTGCAAAAAAAGCCTCTTACTTGTTTGTTTTTCAGATCTTAATTACAAGGATAGCAAAACTATTCACTAATATTAACTACTCACTAACTCTTTTTTGGAATAACTATCTAACATTAGATTATGTACTTAAAGTATTTGGTAAATCCTAGTTAATTTGAATGTTGGTTCTGAAGAGCAGTAGTACAAAGATCCAAAGTACATTACAGTTATTGACAGCTCAAGAGAAGTGAGGAAGATGAAGAGAATGTATTTCCCAGTTTGAATCTAAAGATCTTGATATTCTGCCACAATTTTAATTTTCTGTCTTACCCGATGTCCTTAAGTGTATGCACTTTTTCCTTTATAGTTGCTCTGATTTTTTTTATTTTTTACTTAGTGGAGCATTTGTCACTGTTGTGGAAACTCCCTCTGCCTTCTAAGCTCTTGGTGGATTTTTGCTGAATAGGCCTTGAACATTCTCCTCCAAAATATTTAGAGTAATTTCAGTCCTATTTGAAACTCCTGATGGTTTTGCCCATGGCAGAAAATAATAACATACAGGGTTTTTTCTGTGTCACTCCCCTCCCCTTTCCTCACCCTGCATTTCTGAATATGCATTTCCAAGAATTGAGGAAGTTGCATATGTGTGACTGGGAGGAGGACTCAGTTATGAGTCCTGTCGTGAGAGAGTATGAAGCTAAGTGTGGTGTCTTCACAGCAGTGCTTGTTTTGTTTGGTTTTTGTGCAGCACTACTGGATGGTGGTATGAAGACAACTCAGTAGATTTCTCTCCATTGCCTGTAGAAAGAATATGCAAGATTGGTTTGTCAGCATGCTCAGAGTTCAGCAGTGTGACACAGGCCTCTTAAGTACGGGCTCCCGACTGGATAGTTGGATTTCTCTTGATCCAGATTGACCGAGGACTGTTGCTGAAATTACCAGAGACAGTTCATTGTAAGCAAGATGATCCAATGGAGAAAAAAAACCAAGTCAAACAAAAAAGTCTGCTTGTTCAATGTGATTTGCACAGCTAACATTTAGCCAAATAGGAGGAGGAGGTCTGTCTCTTCTGGTTGCACCCCATGTTTACAGAGCATTTGTTCATGTTTCAGGTTATGCTGACAACACTCATTTCTGATGGACTCTGAGCACAAGAGGAAAAGGAGCTTCTGTCTGCTAGCAAAGATGAGCCAACAGGCACTAGTTAAATCATGAAGTAAGGTGCATTTTTTTGTGGATCTATGCAAGGAGTGAAAATTTTGTTTGACATTTCTCACGACATTTTCTCTGTTTTCTTGAACTGCAGTCAATGAATGTCCTTTCCCAAAGGAGTTGCCAGTCTGTAGACTTTTGATTGTTATTGTAACTCAGCCACGGATAGACAGAAACTTGTTTTATAACAAGTCAAAACTGATGATTTTTAATAAGTTTTATTCTGCATGGCAAAAAAGTAAAATATTGTTTAATTAGCAGTCAAACCACTTTCTTAGCCCTCTAGTTCATTGTGTGTTAAGTAGGTTTATGCCATTGATTCACATAGCTCATTACAGCTCATAAATGCCACCATAAAATTAGTAAAAATAAGGGTGTTAAAGTGTCTTGTTGTCATTAGTTATCCAGTTGGTTTCATTTTGGTGACAAGTTTGTAGATAAAGTGTGAATTTTATAGTTCAAGATGTTATAGGACTTGGATAGCATGCTGCTTCTCATTATGGAAAGAAGCAGCCTATATCTAAAAGCTGTAGCTGAAACGTTTCTGGTCATAGCTGCTACCTGCCTCTCCTCATCAGCAGTGTCAAGCTAATTGCTTTACCAAGTTCAAGAGCAATACATGCAATGCTGATAATTGTCTATAAGTCAGTGAGGCCACTTCTGGGAACACAGTACCTATTTGATGTTTTCATTGAATCTTTTTGTTCTTTGCCCAAATGGCAGTCAGTCAAGATCTGGAGCATAACAGAGTGGCCACTTCTTTAATAGTGTGGCTGATGATTTCCAGATACAAATTACTGTAATGTGCTCAAACACTTTACAGATAGGTACAATCCCAGAGTCTGCATCTCAGAAGACTGTTGGCATTGTAAAAAGTAAACTAGGCTACAGTACCAAAAGTTATTTGCATCAATAATTTGACCAATTGATGAGTTACTTAATAATTATAACTTGATATTATGATAAGAATTTATCACTTGATAATATAGTAAAAACTCTCAGTACTTTACAATAGAAGGTTGGAATAATAGGTAATGTGTCGTTAAATTATATTGAAGATGTTGTACAGGGCATATGTTATAAATTTCATTTAAGTTGAGCAGAACCCTTCAAAGCTAAAACTTCACACTGATTTATTGTAACAGATTCAGAGCCCACATCTCTTGGTATGTACAGTAATGCCAGCTCCAGTTGCTACAGCCCTACTTTGTATGCTTGGTATGAGATTTCAAAGACTTGAGTCTATTGTATGCTGTTTATTTTATTTTATATGTAGTAAATAAGGTTTGGGAATTTACAGAGGTAGTAGGCCTCTGAGTCATATTATACATCTCTCAAGTTCCAGTGTGCAGCTTTTCTGTGAGCTGCATGAGACTGTAGATGTGCAGAATTTAAATAGGAACAGCTTCTCTGGGTTTTTTTGGGTACGTCACGTCTGGTAGAAATTAGGCACAGCATTTGGTCAAGAAGAAATTGTACTGTCAAATTTCAGTGTCAGAAGTACTTCCACCTGATCCCAGATCATTTTAAGGAAACCCTAAAGCAGTCCGGCAGGTAGCTTGTGTTTTGCTTGATAGGGGGTATGTTTAGAGATTTATGTCTGAAGTGACTGCAGATAAACTTTTTTGTATGCCTTTTTAGAACTGGAATATTTAACTGGAATGTCACTTTGGTTAGTCTCTGTTCAAAGAAAGATCGTCCCTGTTTTGAATAATTTATGTGGAAACTATGAAAGATTTAAAATGTGACAGCACTGAAATAAGAAGATTGATGCTACTCTAGAGTGATCTGATTTGGATTCTGACCTAATTTCTTTTAGTTAGTGATTGGTGTAGGACTTTCTGGGGTACGTGAGCTTATGACTTTTGGAGATTACTGGCTGATATTTTTAGGCTACCAGCTAATCCTGTTTAGGCATAGGATTTTCATCTGAAAACTGAAAGGTCCTTAAATTCTTCCTGTTTTCCTTTAGAGTGATATCTAGAAAGTACACAGAAAAAGAAAAGCATTGTTTGCATATTTCAAACTGTCTTGTGCTCTCGCTGTCTTCTGTGTAATGATTTTCTGTGTGCGTGGGTTTAAGAAGTGCTTTTTGTCTTCAATGGAAGATTTTCCTTCTCTGTAAGCATTAAAGTTACTAAAGTTGCATGGCCTAAAAGAGCATTGTGTTCACATTGTCCCAAAGGTGTTTTCAGCCTTTCCTATGGATTTTTCTTGTGTTGCGTTGTAGCTGTTTGCTTAGCAGCCAAACTATAGATAAACCAACAAATGCAAATCTGCAGTTTCATTTGCTTAGTCAACAACTGTGTTCCATATATAAATGCTGTGTCCCAGATGTTTTCTCCTTGTTATCAGTTGTTTCCATGTGCTTTTTTATTTATGGCAGAGAGAACCTTGTTCTTCAATCCCACATTTAGTGTTGGGTTGCCCTCTGCTTTGTATGTTAAACAGGGATGTGAGCATTTTGTCACCTGTTTCTACAGATTGAGTCCAAAATGCTTTCTAGCTCAATGTATGAGGTCACCTGTGTGAATTGTTATTAAACTTTGTGAAATGTGTAATGAAGAAGAAAAATAAAGGCCACTGTAGCTTGAATGTTGGAGCATTACATGTAGGGTTATAACTCCTGTAGTTGTGTTTCCTTTTTGTTGTAGGCCTCTTGATGGGAAAGGAAGCCAAAGCAAAATGGATAAATGAGAATTTGCACTTGAATTGTCGTGTGGATGAGTAATACTATGTTGTGTTGAAAATATTTCCCAAACTGTGGGGTTTTTTTGCTCATTAGGAATGCTAATATGAATAGATTTTGCTCTTATCAGTGAAAGGGCATATATTGGACCAAGCTTAGTGTCTTTCTGTGGGGCCCCTGCCCCAAGCTTTACTGCTTCAAAAGAGCCCTTGCAATACATACTTTGTGTATGGAAGCCCTATTTCCACTATACAGAGTAGCTGCACAATGGCTCATCTCACTTATAACAGGGGCTGAAGTGAAAGGGAGGGGAGTAGGAGGATGTCACATTGACATGGGTGCTGTCATGCCTTATGTGACATCCCTGCGTCCTAGCACACAGTTATAATCATGCACTTGTCTCCTGAAAGCAGAAAAGGCTGCAGTTCTGTGGGCAGTGTTAACAGTGAAAGAGAGCAGCTAACTCCCAGGAGTTCTCCCACGTAAGTCAAGAGAAACTTTGCAGTTCTGCAGTGTGGTTTTTATGTGTGCTGCGCTCCCAACCTTCTTTTTTCCCCTGTTGCCTTCCACACCAGTTACTCAGAGTTATTTATTATGATCTCAGGGAAGAAACTAATTGAGCTGCTGCTCATAAAACAGCTATTTGGGTTGATGGAACATTAATTCTCACTGAAGCTTTCTGTGCCTCCTTTGGTCCTTTAGAGCTGCCCAAACTTCTGTCCTTATCTGCTTCCTCATCTTCCTTTCCCCTCCTATTTGGTCTCCAGTTTCTATACATCACTTATGGTTTTCTCCCACACTATAGAAATAAAAAGTATCAAATATTTGATTGATTTGTGAAAGTTTTCTTAATTTGAAAAAGCAAAGCTGTAGAAAAATTTGGCAAGTTTATTTCATTATCTGTGTGCAGCCAGTCTGAATGTTGTGTAAATCACACAGAACTTCAGTTTTCTGCTCTTTACTTACCTGGTTTAAATATGCTGGCAGTATTCACATGGAAAGAGGCTATGCTGCCTAGATACACAAGAATCACACAACTCAGACTGTGAGGCATCAAAAGGACGCTCTTTCTGAGAATGGTTTTTGCTTAATTTATGTGTGGATGCATGAGATTAAGCACATTCATTACGCTAGGGGAGACTTCGGTCTGTATTAAGGAGCTGTTAGTCATGTTCTCCTAATTTCCAGCATTCTCCTGAAGAGTGCATAGTTGTATGGGTACTTGGGAACAGACATTTTAAAGCAGTTTTGAAGTCTTACTCACAAAAAAACCCAGAATACTTCTCTGAGGGTTAAAGTACTTGAAAGAAGGTATTGTTGAAAAAAGGAAATGGGAAAATTACTGTTTAGAAAGTGACCTGAAATAAGGCAACAACAGAATACAGTACACCTGATCTTAAACATCAGAATTGACCAAATTTGCCTTTAATTGCTTAGGATGAAAGTATATGGTTTTCATACACTTGCTTAATGATACTGTGCAATGTATTCTGAAACTGTCTGGGAAACAGAATGGGCTTTGTAGTAACCTGCATAAAATTTCATTGATAAAATACTGTGATTATGGAAAGCTGTTGAGTGGAGTAATGTCTATTGCAAGAATTGTGGTATTTGTTCCAAAATTCTTTATCTGTATGGGTTGTGAGTAAAAAGCCAGCTGTGCGTAAACCAAGTAAGATTCTTGGAATAAATATTTCAAGTATGAAACTTAGTAATTTAGTCTTTGAAGTTTTAGTACAATATATTAATACAGTATACTAGCTTAGTACCTTGAACTATCTCCATTGTGTATATTCTCGCTTTGTTTGACACTGACTGCTGGTGGTGGCAGTAACTCTTGGGTCTAGTTACATATATTGATGCTGTTCTTTAGTATTTACAATTTTGTTAAATTTATTTCACTTAGAGCAAATCTAGGCTGCAGAGGTGGGCAAATGTAGGCTTATGGTAGCAGCAATCTAATTCTTCAAATATGTTTGAGCAGCATTAAAATACCTGTTGTTTTTTAAAACACAGTTAAGACAATTGAAACTGTAAATTTATCTCAAACCCTTGGTCATTTTATATTAGTGTTATATGTTATAGTGTACTTAAGTACCATTTCAATGTGAATAATAGTATTTTGTTTTTCACTGATGGTGCCATTCTATCCGGAATATTAACTGTATTGCTTCCTCTGTGTTTATGAGTACTTCTGGAATATCCATGTTAATTTGCAACATTCTGGATGGTGTGGCTGGTTTGAAGTGTTTTTAAAGTGTGTCAAAATGTGTTGCCTTATCTACTTAAATGTTAAGTGGAGGGGTGTCATGTCCCACAAAGTGGGCATGGCTCTGCAAAGGTGGGGGCCCAAACTAAACATAATGTCCCAGAAGGTGGGTACAGCATTGTGTCCCACAAAGTGGGCACAGGTCAGGTTCCCCAGAGGTGAGGGTTGACCTGGGGAGATTTGGACTGGACCCCCTTGCTTTCTAAACTCCTTCTCAGACAGAGTCTAGGTGTGGCTGGATCCAGTCCTCTTAATTCTATTTTAACAACCCATTTGGTGAGATTAAGCTCAGGAATTCTCTGTGCACTGCTGTAGGAGTAAGACTGTTACCCAGGAGGCTTGCACAAAATACAGCTTTATTTGAAATTGAGTAAGATTGTAAAGCTTGTCAAAAACACACCACACAATACTCTCAAAAACAATGGATTACAACTAGCAAAACTTACTAAAATGGTCACAACAACAGGTTACAACCAGCAAAACCTAACAAGCAACGGGTTACAAACACTTAAGAGTTAGAAACTGTGTTACCTTTCTGTGCTGAGGTAAGATTAGAAAGAAAGAGAGAGATAATGGAAAAAAAGGGGGAGAGATGGATAAAGAAAAAGAGGATAGAAAAGATATCACCACCTTTGGATCCAGTGATGATCTTGGTAGGAAGTTGTGCTCCTTGAATGGCGGGTGTACCCTGAGTGTCCTGATCCCGCATCTTTTATGCTACCTGGCTTGGCATAAATTGCTCAGTGTTGAATTTTAGAGAAATGGGTTGGTGCAGCACGGAGGTCCAGGTGATCACTTGGGCCCCCCAGCCAGGTTGACTGAGCAATGACCCTTATTTCCACACATGTGCCCTGTTTGATGGCCTTACATGGAAAGGGCTTAGAAAAGATGGCACTCTCCATAGGGTACCATTTGCCTGCCCCTGTCCCTTATCAAATCAGGATAGCATCCTGCCTATCAGGGTGGCCACCAAAGAGGGCCCCCCCCCTTGCAAGGACACTGTCTAGCTTATCAGTGTGACAACTGAAGGGAGGGGCTCTTGCAAGAACAGGACCCAGTTTATCAGTGTAACCACTGAAGTCACTTGCGAGAACAAAATCCAGGTGGCTTATCAAATGAGAACCCCACCCAAGCACAATGTCTGTTTTGTCAGGGATGGTGTTTTGAGACAATTACCCATTTCAGGACTCTACAAGGGGTTCTGTCTTTTAAGGAACCAGAGGATCTAGTGTGGAAGGAGAGGCCGAGTGAGCTTCAGCCTCAAGAAGGGAAGCTTTCAGTGAATTATTTTTTATGTACCTCAGATTGGAGGGTGTAAAGAAAAGAGGGCCTGACCCTTCTTGGTGGTGCCCCTTGACAAAACAAGATACTTTAAGATAGTTTTAAAGATAAATTTATCATAAATTTATCATCAAGAGCATCAGTCCTCTGAGGTTTTGTGTATTCCAAATATATCCTAAGGATCTGAGACTGTGAGTGCTGTCACAAACTTGTAGTGATTATGTGAATTGTTTGACTTAGTTCACAAGTACTTAAAATAACCCCTCTCAAAATATTTTTCAGCAGTGGAGAGAAACATGCAATTTAATTTTAAAATCAGAACATAGAAAAAAATAGTTGTTATGTTTTAATATTAAAACTTAAAGTAGATTTCAGAAATGTGTGTCACATGGGGTTTCTGTAATGATTCTTAAGTAGCTCAGTCTTTAAGTAAATTACCACGTAAGAGGTGTTTGAAAAGAAGCACAGGTTTTGTGGTGAGAATCACTTTGTTCATGTTCAGCCATGAAAGAGTTTTAAAGAAGTTGAAAAGAGTTAATTTATTTTCCTTCCACTTACTAAAAAAAAAAGAAATACTTGTTCAGTCACTTTGCAAGGCTGTAACAATGGGTCATTACCAAGCATTGAAGCAGGAATTAAAGGTTGATGGAGGGATCAGGCATAAAGCTGAAAACATAAAAAAGAGAGGGATGCTGCTTTTGGTTCACACTTTTTCTTCTACTGCTGTAAAATATTACATTGCTAAAGAGACTGAAGTGCATTCAATGATGGTTTCTTCTCAAGTGTTATCAGTGTAATCACTCAGTGTATTGTGTTTTATTTTTATAAATGAAACTGCTAGTTTAATTGTTTCACAAAACAAGGAACAAAAACATGTGAGTGGAGATGATTTTTATAGTAGTCTTTATTTTCTCAGTAATATAAACAAATGCACTTTTCAAAGCTAAATAGCATAATTAAAATGGATTTCTGAATGATGGAATTATTATTTCTTAAATTGTCAAAATATATTTATTTATTTAATGCTATGATCCTTTTCCTTAGACCAGCCTTTAACTATTTTAGACTGAGTGTGTTACTTGGTACCAGCTCTGTTTTTCTTTCCTCCTGTCCCTGAACACCCAACATTGATAATTCCCTGTTCAAGATAAAATTAATTACTGGAAAAAAAATAACATATTAATTACTCTTCAAGTAACGAGTGAAAACAGCCTCAGTCACCTAACATGCAAGTAGCCAAACCATCACTTCGAGTTCTCTGGCACCTCTGAAGAAAGCTAATCTTGATCCAGTTCATTTAGAGGCTCACAGTAACATGAACCCAACCCTCAGAAGTAGATCTGTCGGAGAGCTCACTAGGGCAGTCATAGAATCATTCATGTTGGAAGAGACCCTTAAGATTATTGAGTCCAACTATAAGCCTAAATCTGCCAAGTGCACCACTAAATCATATACACATCTTTTAGATGCTTCAGGGGTGGTGGGCAGCCTGTTCCAATGCCTTATAGCCCTTTAGGTGATAACCCATTCTTGTTCTTCTTCTGTTATCTAAATCTGCTTCAGTTTGGAAAGGGTAAAACGTTTTTTAAAATTTGTCTTCTAATCTTTTTTCTTCTTACCTTGACTGCAACCTGTGTTTGTCATATCCCTCGAGGCTCTCACTGTCACTTGTGTGGGATCAGCTTTGCAATGTTAATGAGTTTCAAGAAAACAGACCAGCAGTCTCTACCTGGTGCAGCCCCTGCAGGATCTTAGTCAGTCTTGTCCTGTTTTCAGGGCCATGTCTCTCAATAATGTTAACTAGAAATAGCAACAAATTCTCCTGCAGCGGCAGCTTATTAGCATATTGGTGAAGAAGACCTGGCTGTAATAAATGTATTTAATTTATTAAGAATTTGCAGGAGCTGTGGAAGTTAGGTCTTCAGGTTTGAGTGACTTACCTGGATTAACATTTACTGAACTAACTGGTGACAGAAATTTGCAGTGTTCCTCAAGTATGCTGTCCCTTCTGCCTGTGGGTTGAGTTCTGTCCTAAAAGGTCAGTCTGTCCTGCTTATAAGCCACATTTTTATTCCATCTGTTCATATGAATGTTCTGAAGATTATGCCAGGAAAGAATCTGCTAAATATATACACTTTTAATGGGAATAGATTGTCCTTGAACTGTTAAGTTTTCCTGAATACCAAAATTAAACAGTTTTGACCACCATCTCAAAAGATAAGTGACAGAAAAGCAATTCCTGTGACTTCCGTCATACATGCATTTCCTTTGTCCTCAGATTCTTTTTAATTCATTTGGGATGT
Source organism: Chaetura pelagica (assembly GCF_000747805.2). Classification (NCBI taxonomy): domain Eukaryota; kingdom Metazoa; phylum Chordata; class Aves; order Apodiformes; family Apodidae; genus Chaetura; species Chaetura pelagica. Next base: position 2,846,197 of record NW_009953703.1, on the reverse strand, counting down.
TAGTCGGTATTAGAACTATTTTGCATTAATTTGTATCTTATATAATATACATTAGGAATGTATTAATATTCATAACTAAATATAAAATATATGTATAAAAATATCCTACATTCAAGTAGAAAACAGAATATAAAAAGCAGAGCACTAAAGTAAGGATTTTTATTATGAGCGCAAAGTAATGATGACTATGTAAAGTTTAAAATGTGGACACCCTCAGTTTTTTAATGTTTAAGCAAATCAGAGGAAGTAGTTGAAAGGATAACTTTCAGTAACAGTTCTCAAATTTCAAGGAAAATTTTCTTATTAAATCTTTCCTGAGTTAGACCAGATTTCAGTTGACTTTCCAAAGGTAGCAAGTATAACATACCAAATACTAAATAATTTTTTTCCCATTTTTAGAATACATTTTTCCTCTTTAGCACATGAGGAATGGGGAGGGGAAAGCTGATGTTGAAAAGTTCGGACATCAATCCTCTTTTTTTTTTTTTTTTTTTTATAAATTGCTGTTAGTATTCCTGTCTCTGTGTGTGAGCCCAAGGTGCAGGTTTGTGGTTTAAACTGTAAACGGAGATGAGATACTTTTCCACAAGAATAAATGTGCACAGATGGAGATAATCAGAAGTGAGTTAAGTGTGTAGGCTTTTTTTAGAGGTGCCAAAAGCCCACAACACCAAGCCGAAATGGATGAGGACTACAGGTGTGAAGTATGCTCAGACATATCCTTAGAGTCTGATTTGTAGAAGGTGTTCAGACACCTACAGGAATACTCAGGAGTGTCTCATTAAGTGCAGTGGGAGTTGTGTGTTTGGGGGTGTTCATAAGTCTCTTATGTGCTTTTTTGCATCTTTATTGAGATTTCTTTAAAATTCTTGACCTGTGCTGCTGACAGTTGCCATAATTAAATGGAATTTTTTTTAGGGCTTGCCTTACAGTTCCCAGTTAATTAGAAGAAATCCTGATGTTGTGGGCTAAAGGGTAGAAATAAAAAAAAACAACTTTAAAGGACAATATTTTGCATAAAACAAAGGATTCTTTAGATTATTTGATACATTGAAATTCAAGAAAAGGACCTTTTGTACTTCAAAAATGCTTAAAGATACCTGGGAAAAAAACCCTTTAAAAAAAACGACAAACAATTCTGTAGTTACACATCTGATAAATCTATTCTTTGAAACTTAAAAGGAAAAATATTTTAGAATCTGTTAATATATTCTGAGCATTTTTTATTGACAGTCATCTGGCATGACTGACAAAAACCCTCTTGTTTGTCTTTGCGTGCTACTTCCATGTAAGGCACACTTCTGTAGTAAAGGAAAATGTTGGTGCTGGCAGAGGTTCAGAATTTGTTCTCTTAATAGTCATAGTGATTAAATGTAGATAGTCACATCGCTTTTTAATTTAATAATAAAACTGTACTTTTTTTTTTTTTGCAGTGACATTCTTACATGTAATTCCTGTATTCCACATTAAGCCTCCTTTAAGCTAGTAAATCTAACTTCGTGTTCTTGAAATCATTCTCATCTCCATTCGCAGTCCTTTCTAGTCACATTATCAGTCTCCTTCCACATTCTGAATGCAAGGACATAAAAAAAAAAAAGCCTAAGTCTACAGCCTTTTGACATCCTTTCTGTGAGGTATGGCCATTTTCATCCTGTCATATCACATAATTGCTTTTAGGGGCAAACATGTCTCCCCCCTATCTAATCTCAATTTAGGATAATATGATTTTTCTCTGGCTTTCACAAGTGTGACATGGCTGTCCTGACAGCTCTCTTAGGTTCTGTCTTTTCCTGTACAGACTAGTTTGACTCTGTTCCCTATATCCATTCTTCCTTACATTCCTGTTCCTCTCTGCTGAAACATACTGTCTTTATTTCAGTCTCCCTGTGCTACTCAGCAATGAGAGCTTGCTTCCTTGCTCCGCCTGGGCCATACAAGACTGCATCTTTTTGCTTTCTCCCTTGTCCTTCCCTAACACAGGTAGGAATTTTCCCTTTCATCTTGGCAAAACTTCTTCATGGTTCTTTTCCTCAGATCCCTTTTGAAAACTACTTTGCTGTGATGTCTACAGGAAAAAAAAGGAAATGAGACTCCCAGTCTCATTAGCACTACTTACTACACTTAGTTTCTTGGTCTTTCCACTCCATCCACTTTTTCTGATCATCTGTGTTTGCATTGGTTGCTGGGCACAAGACATTATCTTTGTCCTTGGTACTGTCATATGACAAGCCAAAGTCTCCTAATCCATATGTAGGATTTACTGTAATGCAGATACTAGTCTGGAGGGGTAGGTCTAACTCTTAAAAGTCCATGTGTAAAATATGATATTGTAACTTGTGTATTCCAGTGAAATCAAGTCACTTGGCTAGGAGATAGCAGTTGTGGTAATGTCTTTTTCTTTTTTTTCTTTTGTTCTTCTACAAGCTATACCGTATTGTATGGTTTGCTACATTTAGTTACCTAAAATTTAACTTTCCACACAGAAAAATACATATAAGAATTGAAATTTGATTTAGGCAAAATGTGGACAGTGTTCTGGGGTTCTGGTGGTTCACAGGAATCACATTTTGTCTTTTTTTGCATGCCTGTGTTACTTGAGTTTTGTGCTGTGTCCTTTCATTTTGTATATTGACTCAAAACCTCCTAACTATTCAGCCTTTAACAATACTGGTAGACCAGCTAGTTTCTCCTGCTTTAATTGGTAACTTGGGTCAGATGGAGCTGAATGGATTGTGTGTTTCACTGGAATTTGTAACCAGCCTTATCTTCCTACTAATTTTATTATTCCTTTAGTTTCTTTTGGTTTTGTTATAAGTAGTACATAAGATTATGTAATCTATTGATACCAAGGGATTGCTGCTTTTCCTTTTTGCCTCTGTTTGCTCTATTTTGTTTTGGATTTATTTTTTTTTTTTAGCTAGTCTCATTTAATTGCTTTTCTTGAAAAATTGCACAGCAGCTGTATAATTTAATATTCTTTCCAAACCTGATCTTCTGAAACTTTTTTGCCATCTCAAAATAAAAACACTCAGTGGAGGAGGAAAAATAGGAAATGTTAGTTACTACATTTTTGTTTCAATAAATTTAATGCAGTGGATGACTTTTTTTCATAGTTATGCAACATGAAGTTTATAAATCAATATTGTCAAGGTTTTTGAATAAAAACTGTGGGATGTCTTAGCACCTTTCTCCTTTTGAAAGGGGAAAAAACTATCTGCTGCTGTTCTTTGAAAATGGGTTTCTTGGAGTTGGCTGCAGTGTGGGGAGGTTTTTTTTTTGTGGTTTGGCTGACAAATCTTTAAGGCTTGCTAGTTTACATTTTTAATCTCCCTGATATTTATTTGCTTGCAGAGTTTGCCGTGTCACTTGAGTTTTGCTCATGGAAGTTTTTAGGTATTTATCCTTCACCCACTGCTAATGTTAGATCTTTGTTTTTCTTGGCTCCCATTTTGTCCTTCAGACTCCTCCTCCCTTCTCCTTAACACTTAAAAAGACTGAAATGTCAACTTAAGTGAGGAAAAAAGTCAGTCCTAACAAGTTTTAATTCCATTATCATGCAGGCTTAGGGGTGGTTTTCTTCTATGTTTTTGTAGACCATGTAGGACAAAGTCCTGTATGGTTTTTTTTAAACCTGTATATATACATGCAAAATGCTTGCCTCATCTTGTGCATGTTTGTAAAAAATACGCTTAATGCTTTTCTCTCCACTAAATGTGAAGAAAATTTTCCTATTTCATTGTTGAGATTTACTTCAGAGATGTCTGGCCTTCAATGGAAGATGAATCATAGAATTATTTAGGTTGGAAAAGACCTTAAAGATCATCAAGTCCAATATTTAACCCTACTTTACCATGTTTACCTCTAGATCATATCCCTAAGCACCACAGCTAATGTTTGCCTTCAGTGCTTCACATACTTGTGCATTCCTTTTGTGGCACCTTACTGCTGCGGGAAGAAGGTGCTGGGGCAGGAGAGGCCTGGATGGTCCAACACTGAAGGTTTTGTTTACTCCTTGTGGACGAGCAGGGAAGAGATCCATGAGAGAGCATGAAGATGTAGTAAGAAAATGCAGATGGTGCTGGTCAGTGGTGGCACATAGTTACTTTGAAGGTTCCTGAAATGAAGGAAGAACACCCTGCCCCTCTCCCACCACGAAGTTGTCTAGCTGAGTGGGGTTTTTCTGTGTTTCCTGCCTGGCTGAGAAACCTAAGCAGAGTGGCAAGTGGGGTTTTTTGAACCGTTGTGTTCTTTTGCTGTTCAAGTCTAACAGGTACTGTCTTCCTCCTAGTGTTGGGAAATAGAAGCTGATCAAACTTGCCAGTCCACTGTCTTTCTCCTAGTATTGGGAAATAGAAGCTGATCAAACTTGCCAGTCCAGATTTTTCTACTGTGCTGCACACTGAGGGAGGCTAATAATGATTATTTTTTATTTTTATATTACTTATACATATTAGATGGAGAACTAGGTACAAAAACATTTGTTTGGTATGTATGCAGTTAGTTCCTCTGCCACTAACTGGGACAACTATTGCAAGTGAAACTCCAATTGCATTACAGCTTACATAGCCAGTCCCTCTGAACTCCAGTGACCTCTGGTTTGCAGTCATACATCATGAGCTGCTGCAGTCAGTGCATTAAGTACTGTGCAGGTAGCAAGTCAGCTGAAAGCATTGACAGTGTCTGTTGGAAAAACCCTTTGTTTAATGACACAAGTATGTTTGGCTTGTATCTTTTCTTTTGGTCCAGCTGATAAAAGCTTCCTCTGTTTTATTGTCCTCTATCTACTTCAGCTTACTGATGAAGATAATGGCATGAACAAGATGGGTTTTGATTCTCAGTGCTTACACTGGCACCTTGTCAAGCCAAAGCAGAGCTCTGATTGAGGCTTTGCTGGCAGCAGACCTCACAAATTTGAACCTCGTGCTTTCAGCCAAACTCGCAAAAGTTGTTGCATCTATAAAACAAGCATGTAGTGGGTAGATCTTAAGTTGGATTTGAAGTTTGAAGTTTTGATGGTTTAGATAAGCAAAAAGGAAGAGAAAAGGGATGAGATATTTAAATAATCCTTGATAAAGAAATCAGATCAATCATTGATTTCATCACTAAAATCGTTATTTTGTCTAACAGTATGTGCTTTGTGGTTATATAAAAATGCAGAAAGGATGTTATGCAAGGATGTCTTGGCTTGATGCTAGCTGCACAGCCACCTGTTAAAGCGTAAAAGTATGGGGGATTCCCAGTACAAGATATTTGCTTTGCTGCTTGTGATGAAGTATGTTTACTAACCTTCAGAAAGCAGTGTGGGTTTAAAAGCATTCTCTTTTGGCTGTCTTCAGATTTAACAGTATCAAAAAATGCTTTTGACACTCTTGTGCGATATTTAATATGAGAACATTTGACTAGTAGCTTAAACTTGGTATCAATAAATGTAATTTATTATGCATTATCAGACCACTGAGGGGAATTTATTCTGTAAATAAATATGGATAAACTAATGAAAATTGCTGAAGTCTGTGAAGGATGGTTGGTTCTGTCTGTTCTGACACCTGTGGTTAGATATGTCGGTGTCTGGTGTTTCCAAGTATCTCTGCCTGCATAACTCTGCTTGTCAAAATGTGTTCAAGAGGGTGGCTCTTCTGGAAAGTATTACTTAGAATTTTGAAAAACATAAGGTTAAAGGAACTCTCAGATGGAAGGAGGTGATGATCACCAGTTTATTTAAGAAATCAATGTGACTCTAGACCCTGGAGCTCCTGAGCTGTAAATGCTTAACATTAAATTTATATAAAATATTTTGTTTATCCTGCATGTAAATCTTGAATACATTCTTGCACTCTCTGTGGCTTTATTTCCTATTATTGTCTCCAGCAACCTGTTACTACCTGTGCAGCAACCTTAACATAGACACATAATGTCTTGCGCAAACATAATGTTATGTTTTGTCCCTGATGACTGCTGAGCCATGTAGAGATCATTATGCTTGTGAATGCAAATACATGTAGTAGAACACATCTCATTTACATACTAAGTGCCCAGAGTCTTATGGTGTAAATCAGTGCAAGTGTTTGGAGGATAAATTGCATAGAGATCTGATCCTGTGAGAATGTCTTGTGTTTGTAAAGTTGATATATAGGTAAGACTGGCAGTAATATGGAAGAATAGTAGTTATGAAGGAGTTTTCTGTTATCTTGGATAAATTATTTATGAAGAGTCTTGAAACAGGAAGTTCTAATCACTGTGGCTTCCTCGTACAAGAAAATATTCCTCAGTCAAAAACCTGAGTTACTAATGACTATTTGACAAGCAAACTGTTTCCCCTATCGATAGTTATTTGTATATGGAAACTTACTAGTTATGCATTATACTTGTAATCTCCTTTGTGTCTTTTGGCATATCACTCATAATGGTGATTTAGTATTATTTAATGTTACTTGATCCGTTTCCTTGGTCTTCCTACCTAGTGTATTCAGCTATTGAGTTTGTTTAGTCCTTGTCTGGCAGGCTGCCCTTTTTAGTACCTTTTTATCTGCTGAACATACATTTAATTGGATCTCTTTTAGACTTGCACTAAAATATTTTGTTACCTCATCTTCTCAGTTCAGGCATTTATTTTTCTTCTCCCTGCCTCGCTTTTCAGTTTCTTAACCAGCTTAACACTTAGTCTTTCTCATTGTGATTTCTACCCCCTCTTCCTCCAATTTTTTTTCAGACTGGTATTCCTCCTTCTTACAGCTGTAATTTTGTCTAAAACTCTCTTGTCATATCTGCTATTCCATAATTTATCGATTACTGCATCAATGAAATGCTGAAGAGGTTTGCAAATTCTTATTCATAATTAAAAGTAAGACCTGAGCTTTGTTTTTCGATTGATATTACTTGTCTGTAATCTGTGTGAAAACAAAACTTCTGCCTCTTTGATTTTTCTAGTCTAATTTCCCAGTGGGGCTAAGCTCTTTCAGTCATCCAGTTTTGTCCCTCGTAACTTCCAATTCCCATTGGAATTTCAGTCAAATGGAGGGTGAAATTTCTGCAAGCTTTCTGTTAATTAGTAGCTGGCTTCTGCTAACACAGTAAAGAGATACGAAATCAGAAGTCATGTCTAAATAATAAAATGCAGAAAATTTAATTGCTGCTCTTCTTGGAAGTATTTTCATTTTGTTATAGCACTTAGATGGATGTAAAATGGGCCGTAAGTGGTCTGGGCAGCCTTAGCATGTTGCCATGCTGTAGGAATTCAAGGAACCCTTTCTGGTACAACTGCAGCTCGTTAAAACATCAGGTGAATTCTCATTTCAAGCATGTTCTGTCTTAGTAAATCTGCAGTTGTGTTCCAGTCTATAACCAAAATACTTGTTAAGAAAGGGACAAAGTTTTTGTATACCTTTTTGGCCAGGTAATTGATTTGTGAGTTTATTTACTTGGCAATTTCTATGGTGAGTATCCATGGTATTAATGAGTTTGGTAGTTCAGAGTTCTTTACCATGTTTTCAAACATAGGTTTGAATGAGACATGTTTTTTTAAAGTGAGTTGGTAACCCTGCTAATGAACACTTTGGTTTGTACTGTGGAGTACTCTTGGAGATCACAAACTGTATTCTCTTTAATGAAAGTACTTCAGGAATGCAAGTAATGTCCTCAAACTGTTGGTATTTTGTCATTAAGAGCAACTCAATACACACTTGAGCTGAAATACCTATGGTGTGAATGTCAGGTCCTCAAAACCTGTAGTTTTGTTTTGCAGTTACACTCCTGTTCTGCTGTGGTAAGGTAAATAGAGATTTTGAGACCTAAGGTGTGATTTTGTGTCTGTTAAAGACAGAATTCATTTCCAGGTTTATTTAAGGATAACTTTCTTGTGTAACTTCTAACTAGATCCTTTGAGAAGACAGGAAATTCATCATCACTCAAGCATTTGATATTGTAAAGGATTAAATTTGCTGAAATGTTAACATTTATATTTACTTTGGACTACACCACAGGAGGAATGAAGGTTTGCTTTCAGCACTGAAAATGACGGTACTTTTGCAATCAAACGTTGGATGAGAGTATTGACAATAGCCTCAACAAAACATACTTTGGAGAGGAAGCCTTTCCAGTAATTTGGATGATTTAATAAAAAGCATTGAAGTATTAAAGAAAGTTCATAACCCAAACCATTGCTGTACTGTGTAACAGAACAGCATATGAAATTGCTTTTTCAAGTGACAGTAGATTATAGGTATGTGAAGGACCTGAAAACTTGTGAGTGAGAAAGGCTAGAAAGAGTAATGTTGTTGTTAATGATTTGGTATAACAATGAAGAGACTTTATGAGGTTCTGCATCCATCCTGTACTAGTGTGTCCTCCAAAACATCATCTCAGAAACCTGTTGCTTACTAGGACTTTTTCTTATTGTTTTTGCATTGCGAAGGTTTTGTGTGTCTTCCTGCCTCTCTCTGCTTAGCAGGAGTCTAGAGAGAAACTTCAGTGATATTACTGATTCACTTTCCTTATGGCTGTTTCCTACGCTTTTTTCTTTTTTTTTTTTTTTAATTTATTTTTTTCCCCCTCCATTTAGCTTTGCAGGGGCTACAGGTGAAACAGAGTTACTCCTCAGAGTCTGCCAGTACATGATGTTCTACAGCTGTTTAGGAATGGGGAAAGAGGGAAGGCTCTTTCCCACCTACTCACATAGTTCGTAAGTTGTGCCCTACAATACGCTAAGTACAGGCTATACGTTTGCAAAGGAAGCTGTTTTAGTTAATTAGATCTTGGAGATAAGAGAAAAGCTGATGGCCTTCCAGCTGCATGATGGTTATAGCAGGTGAGAGGTTAGAATGTGGTCATGCTTGGCCTGGTAATGTCCTGGTTATAGCCAAGTCATTCAGTATTTGTCATGCTTTATGGTAAAGCTTTAAAACTCATAGCAGCATTGTGCGAATTGTGTGCAGGCTCATCTTACTAACCGCATAGCATAACCACATGAAGTGCACCAAGGCCAAGTGCAAGGCCTTGCACAGGGGTTGGGGCAATCCCACGTACATCCTTCACTTTATGGAGACTGGATTGAGAGCAGTCCTGGGGAGAAGGACTTAGGGGTGTTGGCTGATGAAAAACCAAACATGAACTGGGCAGGTTTAGACGAGATATTAGAAAGAAACTTTACTGTGACCGTGGTGAAGTTGTGGATGCCCCATCCCTGGAAATGTTTAAGGCCAGGTGGATTGAGCATGGAGCAACCTGGTCTAGTGGAAGTTGTCCCTGCCCATGGCAGCAGGATTGGCACCAGGTGATCCCTTTAAGGTCCCTTTGAAGTCAAACCATTTTATGATTCTATTAATTATTACTGTTTGCTTATGGCTGGATGGATCAGAACTGGTTAAGTTCTGATGGTTGGCCAGTGACTTCCTTCTGCTAAGGTGGTTGGTCCTGTACTTTTGGAGGAAAAGCCTTACTTTCAAACCCTACTGTTGCTTTATTGGATATGTACAGAACTACATGTATGTCCCTTTTCACCTTTTGATAGTGGAAATGCTTCGTTTGTGATAAAAAGTTGTTACAGTTTCTCAAAAAAGTAAGTTGTGTAGCTTTGGTGCTTTGGCTAAGCCAGTAACACTAGTCACTCATAGGTTAGGAGGGGGTAGGTTGTCTTTTTGAACAAATTGTTTCATATTAAAAAGAGTATTAAGAAACATTAATAGCTTTCATTTCATTGAAGGTGCATTTCTAATCTTTGGTGGTGTTAGCTGTTGATAAATACCAGTCTTGATCAACAGGATATATACAGATGATGCAGGAAATAACAGGTTAAAATAATTAGCAATTCTACTAACTTTCATTAGATATGAAGCAAATAGCAATTTCATCCTTTTCAATAATAAAGAGAAGGACTTAGATGCAGAAACAAGAGTAATGGAATAATCAGCAGCACTGTTGCTTCCAAGCAGGTGACTGTGTTGAAATTTTAATTTCATTAAATTTTGTGCTTTGGAGATGCAGCTTGTAGCCATTTGTCTAGCTGCACAAGCTGGAATGCATTCAAACTGCTTGCCAAGAACAAATCCATTGGAAGAAATGTTATACTTTGACCCAGGTTCAAGATGTTCTAAAGCAACAAGAAATAAATATTTCTGAAGACTTCTTTAATGTTCAGCTTAGATAGTCGAGGGTTGTTTTTCCTCTCTATAATCTGATATATACTTATTAAATAACATACACCTACTAACTTCCTCTGTATTTCTTTTGACTTTTCCTCTATTTTAAATTTAACTCTTTATGTTCTTCAAACGGCATTTGTCCTTTACAGTAAGTTGAACTGTAAAATCCTGTTGTTTTCAATGCAATTTAATTAGGACTTTTTTTGGTTCTTTTTATCCACCAACCCCAGCAAATGATAAGAAATTTAAGAAAGTTAATTCTCTTACACAGATGTACTTGGATTTTTGTCTTCTGTTTTTGAAAACATTTTCAGTGAGATGTAGTGAGTATTTTGATCATGAACATGTTAAAATCTTTCCTTCAATCTGGTACTTTACTTTTGACTGTCTGTCTGGGATCCAGCATAATTGCCAAAGACTACATTTAGTGCATTGACCATCAAGTTGACAAGGGATGATAGTTGGGCATCCACATCGATGAGAGCTTTCTTGCTGAATACAAAGAACTTTTTTACTTTCCTCTGTGAGTTGGACAGAGCTGCTGTTGAGAGTTATTTGGTTTTTTCTCTTGGACAGACTGCAAGATGTGATGTAACAGGCTGATTTGTGGTTACTAGCAGTGGGTAGGGCTGGAGCCTGGAGTAGCTGCTTTATGCAAGAAATGAGCTAATGGATCCAGTATAATAAATTTATTTCTTCTTGGCCTGCTAAGTCACTTGATTGCTTTGATTATAAGCTGAAGTTAATTTTATTATTAATTAAAAATAAGTAATTTTAAAAAATAAGATTATAGCAATGCTCGTAACTCTTGCTACTGCAGTTATACTGTGTCCTAAAGAAACAGGAAAGGATTCCCAGAAACCAATTTGCACACATAAGATTTCTGTGTAAGAACAAAGGATGTTCTACTGGTAACTTCGGAGGACTTCCAGGAGATCTGAAAAGTATAAGGCCAATCTTCTCAGCAGGTGCCATATTTATGCCTTTCAGTGGACAAACACCAAATGTAAAGTCGAGAATGACATGGGAGGTTGTCATATATTAGATAGATGCAAGGAGGGAA
>NW_009953703.1:2708090-2834854 GCF_000747805.2 Chaetura pelagica | reverse complement strand
GGAAAGAGAAAAAGGTATGTACTTGCATCCACACTGGGAATATGATGAAGTTTCTTGGCCACAAGTCTTGTTTTTTAAGTTCATTGAAATTAATGAAGTAAGTTAAAGCTTTACTCAGTTACAAGGGACTCTTGAAGGCATGAAAGTGAGACTCAGGCTTCTTTCACTGGTTCTAGGGTTGTCGTAGATCCTTTTTTTAGGTCTTAGGATGACTTGGGCTTTCAGTCTCTATAAGTTACTTTCTTGCAAAATACAAAAACAATTAACTATTTCCTGATGTCTTGACCTGCATGCTGACATCCCAAAATGTTATTTTTCAGTGAGAAAATGCTTTTTTGGGCATCTTGTTTTAATGCAGCAACAAGAGGAAGGTTATTAGTATACCCTGTACTTTGCTTGTAGGTAGCTGTAAAAAATGGGTGTTTCTTTCATTTGTTCAATGTCAAGAATATTTCAGTTTTTCTGAAATTCAAAGAATTGTTTTTGATTGATAAATAGTATTTGAACCAGAATTATTTCAATCCATAAGAATGTTTCCATATGGATTTTCCTGTAAACTTTTTTTCCTTTGTCTTCTGTGTAGACCTTCCTCCCTTTTTTCTCTTTCCTTCTTGAAATATCAGGGTAAGCAAACAACAAGAAAGGAATAACATCTGATTATTTAATTTCTGCTGGACTAAACTACAGAAAATTCTGTGGTTGGTAGAAAACTGGAAAGATTTTGGACTGCTCTGTGAAACCACAGACCCGCATGGGGAAATTATGGTGGGTTTGCCACCCAAACTGTTTATAAGTGGAGAAATTTATTTTTGGAAGTGAAGGCAAGTTGCTTGCTCAAGATGAAAATTAGCTTGTTTTTATAGCATCTTATCAAAGGGTGCTTTTCTCTCCTTCAGCTTTCATCCCACCACCTCCTGCTAGTTTCTACTACTTGCACACACACAAAAGCAAACAAGCTCCCCAACCTCAAAAAAAAACCAACAAACCGAACAAACCAAACCTCAAGAAACCCAAACTGAGTATTTATACTCTCCCTCATTCCATCTGTCCTCCTTCTACTGACGTAACCCAGTGTTGTTCTGCTTTTCTCACTTCATGGGATTGCATCCCAAATTGCCACTTCAGGAACAGTACGTGGTAGTGCCATTTCAGCTGTGGCTGGGTGGTGAGAGAGAAGACATAGATAGTGTCATCTGTTAGCTAGAAGAAAAGAATGGATTCGCAGAAGCATTGCTCAAAATATAGTTGAGCAGCAGAAGGAAGAGCAAAACTAAAACTCCATAATTCTGCTGAGAGAACAGTTTTGTGCATTTATTTTATATGCTAAGAAACTTAAATTATAAGATGTGCACTCAGCGGAAGTGTGCATAAACATCCATTACCAGGTGAATCTGATACAGTTGCATGATTTTTCACCTACCTCTTCTTTCTGTGGTGCTGGGAGTGGAGATGCCCTGTGAGGTGCATAGGGAATGTGTACATCTTCATTTGGAAGCCTCACTTAGACTTTGGAACTGCTGATATGAGTTAATATTATCAACTTTGCTAGTGTGTTTCTGCGACTTTCGGAACATCCTGTTGTCAATCTTTTCTTTTGTAGCATTGATCACAACTGAATGATGAAAGTTAAAGTTCAACAAAAATATTTTAAGATGCCTTAAAATTTATGACTTGAACTATGGAAATAAATCTTTTACTTACTAGTTTTTGAAATCAGAAGTCTTCCAGATTTAGTTATAAGCTAACTGTGATCTGATAGTTTTCCTTCTCTTCAGAGTAACCACCAAGCTGCTGCTCTGGCTTAATGTGTGATACTTAGTTTCTTCTTAAGTCTTGTAGAATGTTTTATTGCTCAGTTTATCTCTTGAAATAAAAAATTAGCAATTAATACAAGTTCTCAGAGGGCTGCAAGGCTGTAGTTCCCTTCCCATGTTGCTGTGATCCAGGCAGGCTTGGAGGGCAGGATATAGCCCTTCTCACCCTAAGAAGGCAGAAAGTCAGCACTTGACCTTCCTACTGTCTGCCCTCCATTTAGTGTTTGGTGTGTTCAGTGACTAAACAGCAGCTAAATGGCTTCTGAACCTGAAGTGTCACTGAGAGCCTGTAGTTTTGTTTAGGTCTGTATATGCTTTTATATTAATAGCATGTATTTCCGAAGTTTAATGGTTAATTGTCACATCAACACTGGCGTCAAGATGTATGTGATACAAAGATACTTGATATGTTATGAGCAACCATCGCGTTGAAATGTAGGTATGCTTAGCAGAAATCAAGCTGCTTTTTCTCCTGTGATCTAGTTTATCCTTTCTTATATTCTACCAAGACAGCATATAACTGTTCTTTGATTTCACTTAAGTGTATTAAGTAGTAAACTGTAGCTTTATCCTGTTATACTTTGGAAGGAGAACAGGTAAGTTCAGCCTCCAAAAGGACTAAAGAAGGCCAGCATCTCACAAGTAAAAAAGTGTGTGTGTGCTACTGACATGTCTTCAGCACAGATCACTCTGAGAACACAGATTGGCCAACTGGTGTGGGACATCTGTGGAGATGTTCTTGCAGAAATAAAGAACTGCAGAACCAGGAAGTCATTAATAAGCATTCAGTTGGGATATAGTGCACATCTGTTTAGGCAGTGCAGCTGCAGTAGGAGACAGTGGTTAAGATGAGCCTGGAATTTTAGTTTATGTATATGTTAAAGCATGTCTGGTTTAAACTGTTAAAACCTAGCAGTCCAGTTGGACTTACTACTCCTAGAAAGGAGGTTTTAGAGGATTGCCTACCCGATTTAAGATGCGTTACATCAGCTTCTGCATGAAGCCTGACTCCTGGCATCCCTTCGCAGAGAAGTGGGGGGACATGGCAGGTGTTTTCACTCACCACTGTGTTTTCTGGCTGTAGCTCTGGTGCATTGGCAGCCTACTGGGTTTGACATTTGAATTACCAACAGCTTTTAGGTTCACACACCCTTCTTAAGAACACAGTGAAACTCGCATCTTGAAGTTTGTCCTCTGTCTGTAACGAGTTGTACAGAATCAAACAGTTGCAAACAGAAGTGCAGTGTGCCCTCTTCGGAAAACAATCTGGAATGCAGATCAGAATTTGCATAAGGGATTCTGAGGTGTGGGGCACCTTTTTAAGAGCAACTCTTTGAGCTGGCTGTGATGCAATAACATTGTGTGGGGTCAGGCATGGTGTTGCAACGGAATAACATGTTGTTTGTGTATGGATATATGTAAGAGAACAAGAGATGGCTGTGAGTGCTATTTCAAAAGGCTGATGGAACAAAACAGATTTAAACCAGCTTTAAAATTTATAACAAAATTTCACTGGATTGATATTAATTAATAATACACATTGCTGATGGCTAGTTCTTACTCATTCCTAGTCATTACCACTGCATATTCAAAGCAATTAGACTGTAACAATTTCATTATAAATTAATTGTGAGCAGACAGTACCCCAGAGCTGGTGCCATGTATTTAGCACTGATAATCATGGTTCTTCATAGTGAGCAGTTTGAGACTGGTGCTTTTTATTGTTGCATGGCAGTTTATTCCTCCTTTTCAGCTTTTGCTGCTATTGAAAGAAAAGCAGGTGTGTTTTTAAAAAATCTCAAGGTTGTCCTTCATTGGTGACTAATAATTGACCATGACTGAGTTGCTTGCAGATCTGGGGCCACTGCTTGCAACCTGTGCCCATATTTTCAGGGCCTTTGCTGTTATATCTAAGCTGTATGCCATAACAAGAGGCACCTGTTACCCAGCCCTAGCTTTCACAAACACAGGAGGCCAGAATTTGTGCCTTGCACATTTAGCATAGAAATGCAGTCAGCATAAGGCCTGATGCCTCTTCCTGTCAGTGGTATTTTTTACTATTTTTACTGAGCCACTTGGTCGAAAAAATGCAAATATATTGTTTACTAGTCATGCTGTATAAGTTTGCCCATGTTTGAGTGCATAACAAGCTAATATGTGAATACTGCTCAGTCAGCTGCTACTTTATGGGTGCAACAGCTTCTATTTTGGCTAGAGACAATTAAGGTTTTATAACTGTGGAGTTAGTAATGAACAGTGCATTCAGCTGAGTAATAGTCGAATCCTGACTTGTCCTGAGGGTAGTGCTGTTCCAAGTTTACCCTGAGTAAGTACAAACTGGACAAGCTTACTATGTGTCCATGCTTATACAAGGATTTTGCTTTATCTCTTGTAGATTATACTCATTTTTTAAAAGGGAAGAGAAATACATGTATGTTTCACCATAATCCATTCACATGAAGGTTAATTGTTTGTACTCTAAGCATTAAAAAAAAAAAGAGTAAGGCTTAAAATGCTCAGAAGTGTGTGGTTTGCATCCCTGATGTACACATCACTATAGTACTGAGATACTTTCCTGCTATGATTCTGAATAGCAAGAGGGCTCTTTTGTAGTGATGACACAGGCATGGTAATGTTATCCTCTGTAACTAATGAACTGACCAGCTGTTGAGCACTATTTTATTAAATATAGAACAGAAAAAATGTGTTTTTAATGAAGCACTTTGAATTATTAAAAATACTAAGACTGTTAAAAATCTTATGCCTATCTAAATGGGTGGGAAGTAAGCTCTTTTCCAAAGATATATGCTAATCTTTTTTTTAAAGGTAGAGGCAGTTCTGTTTTAAATTGTGACTTGTTTATTGCAGAGTGTGTAGCTGGTCTGTTTAAAAAAAAACCAAAAAAAACCCACAAGAAAACAAAATGCCACTATGTTGATTCAGTTGCCACTGTGTTGATTCAGTTGCAGTGAGAGTTTGGCTGGTTAGGGTCAAATTTAAAGAACATAACAAAGCTTTTCTTTATTAAAGATTTTCTTGCCTTGTGTATATCTTTCACCCTGCTTTTCACACTTGTTTAGTTTTGGTACATTACCTCCTCTCAGTAAATCGTGAGGAATTATCTTCCTAATGTTTTCACACCAACTATGACATACTCAGTTTCTAGAGGGGTAATGGAATTACTTCAAGGGTTGTCTTAGAGTGAGACTACCTCTTTCTAAAGTTTAAAAAAAAAAAAAAAAAAAGAAAAAAAAAAGAAAAAAGAAAAAGCCTGTAATTTTTAGAAACATACAGATATGTTTCCATACCCTCTTTACATATGACTCCCACTGTGCCTTTTGGAGACTAGACTTGGAAAACGCCTCAATAATTTACAGGATCAGCTCCTTTGAGAACGTTTAGAAGGCAAGGGGGAGAATAAGGGAAGTACTCTGCTACCTTACATTTGGGAATGGCTTACTTGGTGCAGACAGAGAGACACCTAGTCAGTAGGCACTATCAAAGTCCATGAGTGATTATAGTAGACTAATATGTGTTTATTGCTTCAGTTATTAATTTCCTGCAAAAAAAAAACAAACACCAGGTAGATGTTTCTGTGCTGCTGTCTTCATGCATCCACATAGCCCCTTGATATCCTCTGGCCAGTAGTCTACTTAGATACCAGATAAGTCATTCTAGGTACGTGGTAACCATTAACCATGGAGTAATTCTGTTGCAGTCCTTGACATCTGTCAAATCTAATATTAAACATATATATACACCAAAGTCAGTGTGTGTGCATCTAGCCATGGAAGTGGTGCAAGCACAGAGATTATTCTTCTATTCACATTACAAACCTCCATGACCACCAGCAGTGTTGTAAAGTTAGTTAAGTGCATGTTGTTGGGCATTCATCAAGTTGCTAACCACTGAAATTGCTTAGTTGGCAGTAAAAATAGGGCTGCCTTGGGGTGCTTGGTGTTTTTGGGTGGTTTTTTTCCTTTTAGCACTTGAAATAACAGGTGCTATTCTTCCAGCTGGCAATTAATTTTAAACTTTTCTTAAAGCAAAAGTTTAATATTTGCTGTCTACCTTCTTACAGTTTTTTAGTGGATTTATGGGGTTTTTTTCTGTTGATAAACAGAGTAGAAAAGTCAACAGCTGTATTTAGGTAGATCATTCTCATTGGTTAGACATACACTTTCTTGTAATCATCCTTGTTCCTGTTCTAGAACCTTAAAAAGAAGACTGTGAAATGCTTGCAGCTTTTTATTACTGTTTTAAGTGTTAATTATGTTCTGTAATCATTAGCACTTGTCTGGTAAAACCTGGTGATGATAGGTTTACTTTCTTATTCAGTATTTTTCACTTCACAAACTGATAATTGAGGAAGAAATATTGACTGTTATAACCACAGATAAGTATTGCTGAGGAGGATGCTGTCAGTGTTTACTTGAAGTCAATGAGGGAGTTAATCTTGAATATTTCAGATTTCATTTTTAAGTTCTGGAGTTGTCTTAAACTATGGAATTTTCTATATTTTATCACACCAGGTATTGCAAAATAATAGTAAAACATTCAGGTTTTAATGAAATAACAATGCTGTACTTTTTCGTCAGGCCAAGGGTTTCCCAAGGCTACAGACAAACAAAAAAAAGTGAAACTTTCCTCTGCCATTTCTTGGAAAATTAGGTTTATGGAGAGCAGCATTAAACAGAGTCCTTTATTTTCTCTGTTGAGACAATTTGTTTTATTTATTAAGATATTTCATGTGTGGAAAAAGTGAACTCGAGGGCTTTATTATTTTTCACTGTACTTGCAGTTTATTTTTCTACACCATTCCTCTTTAAAGAAAAGATGGCTACAGATTGTTCTCTTATCAGCAAAAATGTGTGGTACGGCTGCTGCCTTCTCTTCTTTTGGTTTACTATGTGATATATGTTCACTTCTACAGTTAATAATAATGCAAATTGCATATGCAAGACACGTTGGAAGATAAGTAGTTCAAAGGTATTTCTGTTCCTCTGCAGAACTGCTGGTTTAACTGAAAGCAGAAGATCTAAAGGGAATTTTAACAAACAGGGAGCACTGCTAGCAAGCATCTGTGTAATTATCCTATTAGGATAGAGCAACATCTGCATTATCTGGGCAAGTACAGAGTGGAAGGGAACATTATGTCCTCTAATCCTGTCTGGGAGCATTATGAAGTTAAAAGGGTAACATTTTACCAAATCTGTGTTTTAACATGATAGGTTACACTTAATTACCTTTTAATTACCTTTCTTCATGATGCATTTTTGCTAAGGACACCCTGCCTCTAGCCTTCATCACAGAGCTTTTCCTGCCTTTAGATTGTTTATGCCAGGTTCTTCGTTTGAGTTTGCCATGAAAAAATGGCCTTACTGTGTCTTAAAGGCTGCTGCTATTAAAATTCTTTTTCCCTTCTAGTGTGTGTGATAAACTCCAAGAACATCAATTCTGTATACAAAAAGTTATGTGGTAGCATTCAGAAGTATGTTTATTGAATTTAGTTGCGAAGTGCAAATTCATTGGACAATGTTTTATGAATAAAGAGTAGCTATGCACAGCAGAGGCCACACAGGAGCAAGAGGAGATTATTCCAGTCTTCTGACTGCTTGCAGTGTGAGCCAGGAGAGTGTATTGGCTTTAATAATGTAGATTTCTTTTTTCCTCTGTACCCCTGAGGGAGTCTGATTTCCTGATCACCTATCTAGCCATATGCCACAGCCCTTGCCAGGAACTGAGCAGTGTCACTGCCAGCTAAAATTACTTGTTTTCTGAGAGCTGAATTATGTGGAGAAGTGTCTTAGATTGCTGCACTGGCAACATCGCAAAGTTTTGTGTACACACACACCCAAATATATGTAAAAACAGCCTTACCTTGAAATTTAGCTTAGAAACTGCTTCAAGCATTGAACTTGATCCAGATACTGAGAGGTGTTCTACACCTGCTCAGACGCATTGCTGCTCCTTTGTTCTCTTTCCAGTGCTTTTCTCAGCTTCTTTGTTCTCTGCCTAGTACAGTACAATGTTGATACATGCAAATTAAACATTTAGAAAGAAAACATATTGTCTACTCTTACTTTTTACCTAGTAGAGTGAAGACCTAGTATAGCTAGTATAAACTTCTTAAATGTTCTAACTATGCTTCTTTTCTTTCCTCTTACAACAGGATGGAACTGAAATACGGATATACGTTAACTAAGGAGTTGGAATAAGACTTGAGTCCTGCTCTGTGATATTTATATACCTGGACCATGAACTTGCTGTTTGACTTCATGCTTTAGGAACCTCTGTAGTAACTGTGTGAAGCTGTTGGGAATCATGGCATTCTCTCCATGGAAGCTGTCCTCTCAGAAACTTGGCTTTTTCCTGGTGACTTTTGGTTTCATTTGGGGAATGATGCTTCTGCATTTTACTATTCAGCAGCAAACACAGCACGAAAGCAGTTCAGTCCTGCGTGAGCAAATTTTGGATCTCAGCAAAAGATACATCAAAGCATTAGCTGAAGAAAATAAAAATGTGGTTGATGGGCCTTACGTTGGGACAGTGACAGCATATGGTAAGTGTGCCTTACATTACATGATAATCTGATTAAGGTTTTTCTTAAATTGTCCAAATATTTTACTTCAAAATGCTGCTCATTTGACAGTATTTGCACTGTGGATTTTCTGCACAGATGGAGAAAGCAGTCTTCTCTTTTAAGTATAAGATGGGACAAATTTTACATTTCCAGTCACTTGGAAATGATGCTGTCTGCTGATTTTTACTACATCTGTCTAGTAGCTCTACATGGTGTGCCTCAGGTTGTTTGTTAGAACTTCATTTTTTAAAACTGCTGGTTTTGAGAAACTTGGGAGGGTTTTCAGTTTGCGTGTCGGTGATCTAAGAAATTCCTTTTGGAAGAAGAACTTGTCTTCCTGATAAAGTGGAGACTTGCTAGGTTTAATTCTTATTTCCCATTTCACTTCTTTGTTTAGTCAATCTACTAAATATTTATGTATCTGGCACAAATTTCAATTAAGCTTAAATATATCATATTTGCCTTAGGGCAGACAACTCTTTCTGTGAGTTTCAGTGCTCTGTTTGGCAGTAAGTTTTAATGCTTACTCTCTTCCATTTTTTTAAAACATGAGAACTTTGTGTGCATGTGTGAGAGAAAGCATGCAGAAAATAACAAAGTTTATTTCATTATAATAAAATTGCAGTTTCAGGTTAGGTGTGGCCCCTTTCCAGCCTGATAAAGTCACATCACACACATCCCTTTCCTAATTGTCTATACACTTTCAGGCTGTCTGGAAAGTTAAAGTCATCTAGATCTGTTTGCTTTTATATTTGCCCTAGTACTCAGCTCTGAAGAAATTGCATAGCTGTCTTTTGTAGGCTTAGACAAAGAATGAAGACTAGGATGCAACAGAAAATGGCTACACCTTTTTCTCTACTTTTATCTCAATACTCTTTACTTTTTGTTGCATTTAATGAAAATGCCCTGCTGGGAGGTTCTCACCATGTTTTGTTTCTGTTATCATTTTTTTCCTCCTAAAAAAAGGAGTTTTGTGCTCACATGAAGGTGCTTGCCTATAAGCCTGATGTTATAATCCCAAACATATCTATCAGTTTTATTGCTTTGTTGCTTAAATAACAAACTATCCTTATTCTATAACTTTTACTGATTTGTGACTGCATGTTGAAGTATTCTGGTATGGTTATCTTACAAAGCAACACAAGCTAAATAGAGTGGTACTAGATCAGTACTTAGTTTGAAGACCTCCAAGCAAGTAGAAGTTCCAAAAGAAGTGTGTTCATAGGATTAAAGCAAACCCTTATCTGCTATATAGCCATCATCAGTGCCCCATTATCTTGTAAGAGTGCTTGATGGTAGATGAACTGAAGAAGAAAAAAACAAAAAACAAACAAACAAAAAAAACCAAACTAAAAACCAATGTTCCTCCAGAAATTGAAGGGTAACTGCATTAATCTGTGCCCTGGCTAGGTCTCAGAGTACAGGATATTCTTAAGGTAGGATCTCCCTGCAGCTTGTTGCCTGTGGCATTAATTTCCTGCTCTAAAGTCTCCTGAGGAGTAAGTTCACTTGCTGCCAAAGAGTGGTCAGGTTCCTCAGGAGATGTTAAACTGCATTTGAAAATGGGTGAAATGATTTAGTTATCCTTCTGTGAAGTTATAGGTAAGTTTTGTGTAGAAATGTCAAGTTCTGTGGCTAAGAAGAATTTTAAGTTTAAAGAGAGGTTAGGAGAGGTGTTTTCAATTAAGGAGTTTGGAAGGATGCAAAATAATGGTAATATTTATTTGAAATATTGGAGGGAAAGGTGCTACAGTGAATTAGTAGCACTGTATTAAATAATACTTTATGAAACTGAGTAAACTGATAATTACATAATAAATCAGTTAATTTGTCCTGTTTGGCACACCAAATGATTTGTTGATAGCAAATGATCAGGTTATCAGTACAGGAATGAACACAATAATGGTCAAGTTTATGGACAGAAGTTGGTTCACTGTTCTGTGAAAACTAATGTTCTTGTATATTACCCTTGTTATTTTTTTTTAATCTTATCCTCTGATTGCTGTTAGCAAGCAGTCATTATTTCCATGCTCAATAATAAGTTTTGAGTTTGCTTGATTTGGCTGCTTTTACCCAGTCAAAAGACCTTCAGTCATTCCTTAGTTGTGATTGCACAGCTTGTTTCTTTCTCATTTTTTCTCTCTACCATATAATTGACCTGTCAGGTAGGTGAGTCAAACACCTTCCTTTTTAAAGTTATAGTCCAAACATACACAACAAATACTAGATTTTTATAGCAGTAAACAGTTGTTTTACAAGAATTGTTATGAATCTCTGCTTCTGCCCTTCCGTTCTCCAACTAGTCTCCAATTTTTTGTTCTAGTAGACAGTCTCTCCTATCAGTGGTTTGATAGCAGTATTTAAAAATTGCAAGGTTTAACAGTTTTTTCTGTTTATGATCAATGCACAGGTTTATGTATGCTATGTTTCTTTAATTGTTTCCTGATTATTTTTTTTTACTACTTTTTTCCTAGATTTTTTTCTTCCTTCTTTACCTTGATTTTGTTCATGTTAATAACATGAGAAAAAACTTCTGGATGCCTTTGAAAATAGTTCAGATCATTCCATCATTTGATCTTTAAAGGACAAAGGAAAACACAAAATAAAATATCTACTTGATGGCTCCATGGAACAAATATCACTCTCCTTTAATTTGGAAAAAATAATCATAAGCTTTCTAAAAGTAAAAGCCTTTTCTTGTTTTCTCTCATTTGCACAAGAATTGAGCTAGTCATGGGAAAAAAATAAAGACAGCACAAAATAAGTGTGGCAAAAAATACAACTGATGTTGGGGCAGAGGAATCTTTTTAGATATATGGAGAAAATTTCAATTACAGGTTCAAAAAGATTAGAAAGTTATTTGATTCTAAACTTGTAAAAAGCAGAAAACTCGTTTTATATACACACATGTAATTATTTTCTGTAATTAAATGGGAAAATAATGTAAATTCATCATACCAAGTTCTTTAATCTTGAGACAAGGGTAAATGAGCAAAGAACAATGCTTTCTTTCATCTTTTTTGGCTTGTTACTGCCACAGTTACACAGTTTAGTCTGGTAGTGGTCTGTTTTTACTTTCTTGCCCACAGTTCTTAAGGGTTACCCAACTGTCTTTACTTCATAATGTCTGAACAAAAGAAAAGGGAAAGAAAAAATATCAGATGTTACTGTGTGTTGTTTTCTACACAAAAGAAGTGCTGTGTCAGACCAGCTGGATAGGTAAAGGCAATCACCAACAGACTGAAGAAGCAAATGATTAATGGTGTCTACAACAGAGAGGTGGAACTTCACAGTTTTTTGTCAATGCAGAATGTGATTGTGGTGGAAGAGAAGCTGGAGAAGGTTTTTGTGCTGGTTTGAAGCTGTCCCTTTTTTAGAAGGGTGTTTTTGTTTCTGGGTGACTTGAGTATTCAACAGACTGTTCCCCTGACTGTGCTTGAATGTGGATTTAGGTTTAGATTCATTACTATTTAAGCAACTTCTTATTACTAGAGCTATTAGAAAGTGTGCATTTTTCTGTTCCCATGTGTGTCCCCCTAAAGGCACACATTTCTTGAATATATGATACATATGTGGGTTGCAGTATGCTTTATAACATACACAGGAAGACAAGTTCCACATCCAGGGAAACTTGTATGTGAGGCTCAATGAAGTAGGGAGCTTTAGTGCATAGGACTGCTAGTGACAACTACTTGCACTGAAAAACTGTCTGTATATATTCCAGTCTCATTCTTGTATCTATTTTTTCAGTCTGTCTGACAGCATCGCCTTGATAAGCAGTTTAACTTTTCATTTTGGTTTGTAGATTTGAAGAAGACACTTGCCGTCTTGTTGGATAACATCTTGCAGCGCATTGGGAAGCTGGAGTCCAAGGTGGAGAATCTTGTACTTAATGGAACAGGAGCAAACTCTACCAACAATACTACCACTCCTGCTCCCAGCTTAGGAGCAGTTGAAAAGCTTAATGTAGCAGGTGGGTATGACGATTGTTTAAAGTATTTAAGGGCTGAAAAATCTGTGCTTTTTCTCTCCTGGCCACAAGAAAATTTTTCAGAGTTAGATGTTTGGAATGTCTTAGAAAACAAATTTCAAAGTGTAACCTGACTGACAACATCAAGTCCAGTTTACAAACTCAGAGGAAGAATTTCTTCTGTGGTAACTTGAACACACTGAAGAAAAGTCATCTGCCAGATGTGTGTAGTCCATCTTGTTTGCAGTAGATGTTTCTCACTTTAAGTGGTTGCACTTTAGAACTATGAAACTGGGCAGACGCTTTGTCTCTTAAGTCTAATTACTTGGGTTGGTGTAAATCTGCTCTACATTTCTGCCTTATGCACTTTATTAGTTGTTAATGGAAATAAAATATTTATTATGTTTGTTACGGATTGTGGTTTAAAAATGTCCTTCCCAGCTCTGCTTAATAACTCTTTCAGTTTGACGCACAGAGGTAACCTACGTGATACCTTCAACTTCGAATATATGCTTTAAAGCATAATTTGAAATAATATTTTTTTTTCTTCATTGAATAGACTGTTCACTACCCTTACAACTTTTCAAAGCATTTGAGTCAACCAGTTGTGGTGAAATGTCTTTCCTCTTCTCCTGCAAGTTCCTTTAGTGTTTCTAGCTGTCAGTGTGGTTGGTACACTGGATAAATTTTGATAGTGCCTGATCTATTGCCCTGTGTTTGCTCAGCCACCAAGTCTAAACAGATACTGGCCCTCCTGACCCTTAGGAAGGGCTGAGTCTGCCCTCCTCATAATCTTTGCAGTCCCAAATAGGGAGAAGAACAGAAGACTTAGTTCAACTTGATTAATAGCTGGATAGCTGTGATCCTAAGTCTTGCCTGTGCTTGATTTCCTGTAAAAATAAATACTTATGTTGAGGGGGTGTTGCCTTCCCAAGTCTGTCAAAACAGAGATGCAAATGCTACCTCTTATAGGGTAATGCCACTGAAAGAAAATCTAGGAGAGTGGATGTACAAATGATACCTGTCATGACCGAGGTAGGGCAACCCAGTAAGATTCAGACTAGACCCCCTTGCTTTCTAAACTCCTTCTCAGAGAGGAGCCCAGGTATGGCTGGATCCAACCTTTGTCTCAGACCTGGCCCTTCCAGGGGGAGTGATTAAAATGTCATGGTCCAAGGAAATGCTCAACCATCCGATATCCCTTGATCAGATTAAGCTGAAACAACACTAAAGGTCTGTATTTGAATTAGGTTTAATTAAAGTATAGAAGGAATTCAGATACTTCAATTATTATCTTAGGCTGAACAATCATAAAGGCTGACATTTAGATCACTGGAGTACAATACCTGTATGCTTAAGCTGCACAACCTGAGAAAAAAATGTGATTAGGCCTTGCGTTACTTAATGATTTTAAGAAGGAAGAGAAAGAGAGCAGAAGAAAAGTTTAGACAGATAGAAAACAGAAAATCATCAGTCCTGGATGAAGGGTTGGTGTAAGTGAGGCTCCCCAAGCCCCCTGTTTTACAGGCCTTGTTTCCTTATTTCATAAGGATGAGCAAGTGTGATTGAGTCATGAGACTGAGCAGCTGGAGTGGACTTGTCTCAGTCCTTGTAGTTGCAGGCCCCAGGCCATATAAGCAGAGTTGCTGTATCAGCTGCTTTGTCCTAACTGCCCTTTGTTGGTACCAGGACATTGAAGGCATATTATCTCTTGGTGAGACAGACTTTTGTGTCTCTCTTATCACATAGTAAAAATACACTTAAAGGCATTTACAGCAGCCCTTTGCATGTGTGGTTTACTACTGCTTGCCTTATTGTACTTTTTTTCTCCCAGTGTGGCTCTCATCTTAAAGGCAGATTAGAAGCAAGTAGTTGAAGAGGTATAGGGCCTGCAGACTGACATGAACCACGTTGCTATCACAAATAATACAACACAAGATCTTTGTAAGATCTTTGTAAGGTCTTCCACTTGGTGAAATCCATTTTAATAGATTTGCAGATAATTGGAAGCAGCATACTCAAGTTGTTTCTTGCTTATATATACACTTACAGGTAAAGGCTTATTGTTCTTACCTGACTAGGAAGTATCTCTCACCAGTTCTTAGAGTGAATTGCATTTTACTTGTTGTTCTTGGATTTTCCTAGATTCACACTTTTAGTACTCATGACCAATGTTTAAGGAGCTGGGTAGAAGTTTTTAGTTTATGGTGTGCTTTTGGCTGCTCTGTGGCAAAGAATACTATTTGTCTTATTAGAGCTACAGTTTTTTTACCTCTGAGTCTTGGAACACTTAAATTTAAAATATCTGAAGCAACTACATTAAACAGCAACAACAGAAGAAACCTTTAGGAAACAGTTTAAGGTTTGACTAATGTATTGTTCTTTATTTCCTGTTCAAAAAGTATTACTGTTCAGGTGTCTCCAGGATAGATAGTACCAATGGGCAGAATAGAGCTTGAAGTTCAGCCTTGTGTTAAAGTGCCTACTATTCATCCATTTGAAGCAATCAGTGGAAATTAATCTGATCAGAGGCAGCCAAATGGAAATGGAAAAGTTGTTTCTCCTTCTGTCTTCATAAGTCTTCAGCAGTTTCCTGACAGTAGCAAACTCTGGAAGCCATATAATTCCAGTAAAAATATAATATGTATCTCGTCTGTTAGGAAGGAATTGTTCAGAAAATAAGCTAGGTGAGTAAACATTGTGATTACAAAGCCAAAGTTGGTTTTGTCTGTAATATTTCAGCAGCATCATTTTTTTACTGTGCTAGAGCAATTGAGATAATCTGAAAATTGTTGTAGAGAAGGCATTTTATTACCCAACAGATTGTCATTTTACCAAGCTGAAACATGTATGTATACAAATACACATGATACTTTCACTGTTTTCTTTAGTATAGTTTATTCAGCTGTTACACTGTGAAGTGATCACAGAAAGCAAAATTGTTAGGATTACTGTTTCTCACTATCAACTGTAATATTGTAATGCTGTCTTAGGACAAATTCATTTTAGCTATTGCTAGTCATTTCCCTCTTTCTGTTTGGACAACTAGTATTTATGGAGCATCCTAACAACATAAGGTTTAATATTTTTAGTAATTAAAAAAAACCCCACAACTTCTAGAGTTTATATTTCTGCAAATCTGTTTTGCCTTAGAGTTTCTGCTTAAAACTCTGAAGTAAATTAAGGATTTTATAGCCTCATTCATCAGTGCAAAAATGCAGTGTCATTAGCAGATTTTCCTAGGGGAGTCCTGCTTCCAGTGGAGCTGCTTCATGCATTTATTAATTTTGGATTGAGCTATCACAGTACACTGAGACTTGATTCTATAATCTGTATAACCATGACCCTTTAGCTATGGAAAGCTTTTCTAAAATAAATTAAGCTTCCTGCAGTCAGTAGCTGCACCTTAGCGTCTATGAACACTGCTTGTAAACCTTGGTAGTAAATAGTGGAGTCAGTAGTCATCCTGAAATCTGCATTTTGTCTCACTGACCATGTGTAAAGTTTACTGTTTGTTATATATTACCTAAGGACATGCAAGCGATAAAATAAGACACAATAGGATAACATAAAAGTTATTATACTGGAAATATTTTTCCTCATTGCTGATTATGGCTGGACACAAACGCAAGAGCAAAACAGTATTTTTCTATAGTTTAAAACTGACTGCCAGGGAAGGCTAGACTGTTCAATCTGAATGTGCTGTGAGCTTTTCTTTGTTATGTGTTTTATGTATTAATAACGCTTGAATGGAAAAATAATAGTACTCTTTACCTGCAAAGTAGAAAGAAAAGAGATTATAATTAGTCAACATTTCTCCTCCAAAAGCCTCTCTGCAAGTGGACTTTTCTTTCATTAAGTACATTGCTGTGTTCAGAATGTAGTCCTAAAAACAGTATCCCTAAGCTACAGGTAGAGCACTGTGATAAAGCAGGAATCCTGATTTAGTTCCAGGGTCAAGTTACTGAAATCAGTCCAGGTTATGATTTCATCTCACTTTGAAAAACACAACTGCTATGTAACCTGATTTTTGTGGTTAGTATTATTTTTTGTAAGATTAAGGACACTAGCAACTGGACCAGATACGGAGTTTTAAAAATTTCCACTCCTCTCCATCTTTTCTATGTAGACAGTAGAATAACGGTATAAAAAGGCAATATTTCTAGTATTTGAATGTATGGATATTTAATTCAGTTCTTGTATATATTGTTTTTAGCTTAGCTCAGATGTGAGTTTGAGTGTGACTTTTTAAGTAACCCAAGTAAGTTTTGCACTGGGAGTGGTATAAACCTTGGAGAATAATTCACGATAAATTACTTCATGAAGAAATGAGCCAACTTCTCTGAAACAGCCTGTCAGCAAAGGAAAAAGGAGGCACTGGCACAGTAATTAACCAAGCTGTTAACCAGTTTGGAAAAAAATATCTATTTTATTTTAGGCTTATTAATACAGCCAGAAGTTTGATAATCTCTGGCCAAACAGTAGCCATCATGGCTATTTATGCCTTGTAACAGCATAGAAATGTTTGTGGCTTCCTAAAAACAGTTTTGATAAATTTTGAGCCTGTACTTTGACCAGTGTAGCCTAAACAAGCTTTTATATGGTAGTCATGGTAGCCCATGACTTTTTCTTTCCATAGAGTAACCTCTTCATCACCATACTGAAACCTGAGATATGCTGGTAGTTGGAGATGACCTAGCATAAGTCAAGAATTCTTTGACCAAGATCTGCAACTGTACTTTGGGCAGATGTCCAAATAACCTAAGAACTCAGGGTTTAAAATTGAGGGGCTTTTTGGAAATAAAGTTATTCATGACTTTACAGAGTTACGTGTAACTTTACAAATGTCTCTTCATCAGTTTCATTAGCAAGACATGAAGAAAAGTGTTTCGGTTTCTTGTTTTTCTTTAAAAAATTGCTCCACCTTTGTCTGTCAAGCATGGTGTAGAACTGAGGCAGCAGTGGTGAAATGTACAATAGAAAATATTCTGTTGGTGGCGTTTGGAATTTTTGGCAGATAAAAGGATCTGAAGAAAATCCCTTGGGATTATGCTTGTCCCTAATAAGGTGATAACAGTTTGTAGGAGGAAATGTTGGGGATTTAGCAAGGAGTGTAACTCCTGCTGCATGAGTGGGTGAACTCAAACTTTTATTTGATTAATTTTTGAGTTCCCATTTAGAGACCAGAAATCTCTCTTCCTTTTCAGACATGAACAATGATTGTTGTTGGTACATAGACTGTACTGTGTATTCATACCCTTGGTGTGGTTAGGTTTAGTGTTTGTAACATGATGCTACACCTGGCTTCTTCCTCTGAAGTACGTCTTGGAAAATCTTTCATGGACAACATGAACTCTTAGGATCACAAATGTCATTAATCCGTATCCCAAAGGAGTTGAGGGGATCTCTGCAAGAGGGTGAGGTTGTACAGATGTGTTAAAAAGCAAAGTCATAATGGTCCTTGGGTAGCTTGAGTGGGAACTTAGGTGTTACTTTTTCCATGTGTGGTGTTACACTTTACTTTTACCATGTGTAAAATTATATGCATACTTGCCTTTTTCTTCTTCCCTCCTCAAAAACGTTGAACAATCCAGTTGTTTTGACATGGACAATTTTCTGCTACTTTTCCTGAGCCTTACTTTTCCTGATTGCTGTTTTGGTGATAATAAAATGGAAAGGGGGAAATATGAAACCATGACACTTTTCAAGCAGAGCTTGTCTACATGACTGCTTCTGTTATCACTGAATCCTTGGTTCCATGTGATAGGCACAAGATCAGTTTGGCTTAGGCAACTTGGCTTTTAACAGTTGTGCTTTTCTAAAGACAACTATAAAAGAAATCTTTGATTTTTGTGGGACAGTACTGCACTAAGCACATTTCATCAGTGCAGTCTGCTTGCACAAACATGATCTAAGAATCAGTTTTCTTCAGAGTGTATAAGGTTTGTGTGTTGTGGGATGGGTTTGTTTTGGGCTTTGTTTTGGAGTTGTTTTTTCTAAATTGTGAGCTCTTGATGTGTTAATGTGGCAGCTATGGGAAAAACTTAATTTAAGCAAACTAAAGGAAGCTTTAAATTCCTCAGGCTTTAAAACACTACTAAATACTGTCATTAATTCTGAATATGCATGTTGCAAACCAATTTTTTAAAAATAAAAATGTTGATTTAAAGCAAGGGCCAAGGTGCTCTGAGGCCATTGTAGTGACTCTATAGCACTTGTTCAGTGAAAAGCTAAATTTTTTGTTAGTGTAACCATCTTAATACCTCAGATAACATATTTGCACTGAAAACTGTGCCAGACTAGTTGTTTACAAAACGTTCTGCCTTGATAAGTGGAACTTCAGAAGATTTTAATGATGCGTCTTTGATCCCATAAAAATGAGCAAGTGAAGGTTCATGTCAAATTCTCTCCCACACCCCACTTGTACATAGCTGGTTCTTGGAAAACTCTTACTAAGACTGAACTGTGGAGTATTAGGTTGGTGTATGTAGCACTGCTCAGTGAGGGAGAATACTTCTGGTGTATCTATCTCTTCCAAGTTTCTGCAGCTTTTCTGCCTTATGCTTTAACTTGTTCTGCTGTCGTGGCTTTTGAATTTTCTTTTAACTACTTTAGTAACTAGTAGTAACTCATTAGGATGCAAACTTCAGTATTTACTTGTCATCTAAGACATGATGGCTTGGATGCCTGTCAGATTTCTGGCATCCTTCTTGAACATGTAGCAAGGCAGGCTGACAAGTCAGCTTTGGCAATGCTGCAAGCAGATTTTTTTTTTCCTTTTTTTTTTTTTTTACATGTTACTATGGTGAGAAGGACCTTTGTCATTGTATTTCCATATCCCTCCTACCTGGAACTGATACACTCAAGCCTTTTAGAGGGGGTCAGAGACTTGGGTAGCTTCACGATCAGTTGATCTGTACCCATGACGCTCTGTCTGATGAACTTTGTTACACATATACCAGCCTCATTAGTTTTAACAGATTGCAACCGCAGTTCACCCCATAGTTCTGGACTTCAAAGACAAAACAGATTTAGAAAAAACAGAAAAAGCTAAGATACTGCATATAATTTTTAATTTCCAAAGCTGTTCTCCTGTCTTAAGAGGGCTACAGTAGGCTTTTTTCAGTTAACATAGTATGTACAATGTTCTCTACAGTCATGCCTTAAAAAAACAAGCTAGTTGTCCCCACAGAATGTCTTTGTATCAGATGTAATAGGATGTGGGCTGCACTGCTTCTAATAGCCAAGGTTACAGCTTTCCTAGGGTAATGCTTTGCTTTGTCTCGTATTTCTTGTGCTTTATCCATAGTATTCTTTTCCCACACTGCAGATAGTACCAAGCAGTTTTTCCCATTTTACTGTCTATGTGCCTCCCACAGAAGCAGTAGCATGGAGCTGGGGAGATCTGTGTGTTTTCAAGTCTTCCTGTTGCAGCAGAGTGCAATGACTGTGCAGAAGACCACACATGAATATTTTCCACTGCAGTCCTAAGATGTAATGCTGAAGGGGGCTTTTAGTGGTCCCCTGGGCTGCGTCTTGATTCACTACCTGACTACTACTAGAATTCTCCAAACACTGCACTAATTTCTGTAGTGTTAATGGAACGCAGCAGCACAGCTGTGTGAGGATGGACTAGCACTAGAAAAGTTAATTTTCTTTCAACCATTACCCATGCTTTACTGCTGAAGTTTCTAAAATATTAGTAGAAAGCATTTTGTGCTAGACATTTAAAATCTTGAAACCTTTAAGTTCATTTCATTGAATATGTTGATGGTACTTTCAGCTCACACTGCAATTTCTCTCTTTAAAGGAATCTTGTCAGCTGGAGATGAAAAATGTGAGTTAAAGTGAGAATGTGTTAATTAATGGGAGAAAGGAAAGGAGACCTTATACAAGCTAAACCAGACTTAACTAGAGTGTTGTGTCTAACTGTAGATATGAAATTTCAGAATTGAAATAGACAAAACAAGAGAATTAAAGTAAGAATAGTACTTTTATTTAATTATCAAAACCAGAAAGACAACAAATAGACATAAAATTGATGAATAGACTTGATTGGATATGATTATTTTGTCCTTCAAATACTAAGGAGGTTCCTGATTTTATGAGATCTGTTGATGGGAAGCACTTTGATTTGAGCTGTTATCTGGGCTACATGTCATCAAAAGATATTCTAATAGGCTTTTTTGCACTAGTCTTGAAATCTGGGTTTTAGCCTCAATATTCCAAAGTATATAAAATTCTGTGTCGTGTTATGTTCCTAAGATACTTCTCTTTTTTAGCACTTTGATTTGAGCTGTTATCTGGGCTACATGTCATCAAAAGATATTCTAATAGGCTTTTTTGCACTAGTCTTGAAATCTGGGTTTTAGCCTCAATATTCCAAAGTATATAAAATTCTGTGTCGTGTTATGTTCCTAAGATACTTCTTCTGTTCTTTGGAGAATGGAGAGTTGTTCTGTGGAAGACTAGATAGGCTGGTGGTGTCACAGTTTGTAATTTCAACAGTATTGTGGGGGTTTAATTTGCCTTTTTTTCCTATTTGTTATTTTAAAACTTTTATAACCAATAGAGTTATCTATCAATAAAAATATCGCTACCGAGTAACTACTTATAACTGTTACTCACTGTCTTAGTGGATTATTTCTAAACTTCCGAACTGTATGATGGAGAAAAATTGAAGCAGAATTTTTAGCCTCTTACAAAACACATTATTTAGAAGATGGTGCAGTATTGGAAAGGGACAAAATATGTATGTAGCACTCACTTTTACTGTTTTGTTTGAGTAAGTGGAAAGCAAACAAAAAATTAATTCCCTATCACAGATTCTGCTTTTAACCACGATTCTCTCTTGGGTGTTGTAGACCTTCACTAAAAGAAACTAAACGTGTGGATATGGAGTTCAGTTGCAAGAGATGATAAAGGCCTGTACCTGTCAACTGCTGTTTAAAGAGGGCAGTGTCAAAGGCATAGGACTTCTGCCAGTATAGTTGTTCATCTAGAGCAAGAAGGGAGAAGTATCTTTTCCAATGCAAGGTTAGGTGGCTTAGCTTAAATCTGCCAGCTGTTTCATACTAATGTGCCAGACTTTGCTATGAAATAACTGATGATTGTTCACAAGTTCAGGTTCACTTGCTGTGCACTAACGATCTCCAGTGCAGAGCTGTGTATCTCTAAACAATCACATGTATTTGCAAAGTGAACGTACGGCTCTTTTCTAAACATGGGGATGGAGTTTTGGTTAGTTAGATATTGAATATCCCAGGACTTCACAAACAGAGTACTATATTTAAAGAGCTTTTTAAAATCGAGAGTAGCTTGGTGTTTTATCAATATTTTCAATTTTTTCCAGGATACTCTGTAACACCTTTGTGGTCTTGGGTTTACAATATGCACACATTCTTATTTTCAATTTGTCAGTGCATTGACTTTTAATTTAACATCATATGAGATAAATGTTGAATAAGTAGGTCTTTGCATGAAAGCAGTCAAGAGGATAAAAGCTGTGCATGACTTCAAAAACACTTGGATGTCTGCAGAATAGAAATTAATACCATGGTTCACACAAAGCTTAAGAGAAAAAGCTTATGTATTATCTGCTGTTCCTTTGTACTGCCACAACACTTACTGTATTTCTGACTGTTTTGGTTGTAAGTTCTAAGTTTTAGCTGGGAAAGGAGATCTCAGAACTTGCATTTTAAGTTACATACATCCTAATTAAAGGCAAAAGTTCTTATGGTTTCTCAAATACTGCTTTCCAACAGTAACTTTAATGTCTGGCTTAATAATGTATTTTTTCCCCTTTAGGTAAGAGCTATTCAACATTAATTTGGCAGCAACTTAATAATTCTAGCCAAACCTTTTTAACAAGAACCTTTATCAGATATTAGGGGTTTTTTTCATCACTCCAAATGATAAGAAACTCTAAGCTCTTGACTTGTATTTTAATAATTGCTTTTCATGCTTTGGAAGATCCAGATGGGTAGATCAGCATCCCCAGGGTTCAACTTTCTTCATCTCCCCATGCCTGTGATCCACTCAAAAGTGTAAATTCCTCGTATGTGATTGAGGTTGGTCCCAGCTGTTCATGGGGATGCAAGATTTTGTTCACCTCTGGATTCTTTTTTAAGAAGAGCCTGCTTCTAGTTTGAGTGGATGGTCAAAGCGTGTGCACAAAAAAAGTGAGAGAGCTGACTTGGCAGTATGGGCCCGAAGTGAGCTAGAGACATGCTAGGGAATCTTGTCCAGCCCTTGCTGCTGCTTCTGCTGGTCCAGCTGTTCAGCATGGTTTGAGGGCAAACTGGTCCATTAATGTGTAGCTATGAACTTGTTACTGAAAGAGGCTGGTCACGACTTCCTTGACTTTAGGGATTTTACAAGAATGTTTCCTGTGCCAGTAACAGTAGTTCAGAACAGCTAGTTTAATAAGGATGAGGAAAGGAGTCTTATTGTTGCTTATAGCTGA
Organism: Chaetura pelagica; assembly: GCF_000747805.2. NCBI lineage: Eukaryota > Metazoa > Chordata > Aves > Apodiformes > Apodidae > Chaetura > Chaetura pelagica. Next base: position 2,812,022 of record NW_009953703.1, on the reverse strand, counting down.
CTAGCTGTTGCCTGCAGGCTCCAGCAAATGGTTAGTAGTGAGCAGCTAGAGGAGCTGAATTCTTCACACAAGTTCTGATCATTAAGGAAAAAAAAAGGCTGGGAGCTGCTGTGGTTTAGGCATAGCTGGCAACAAAGAACCACATGTCCGCTTGTGTCAGATACTCCTGAAAATACTAAAAAAAATCATCATGTTCTTTTGGAAATACTGTTAGAGGCATTAATTCTTCTCCAAGCATTTTAACATGGTTAGAGTTGATGAAGGTGGATGCTGGTGTTTCTTGTACATAAAGATTATCCTGGGGAGATCAGTATGCTGCTTGCATGTAAATCATCCCAGTGGAAAAGCAGGAGTGGGCCTGCTCAGCAAAAGCCCTGGTGCAGCTGGCCACAGGGAAGACCAGAAGTCTGAGAAAAATCTTGTGCTGACATAAATGTCTGTTTTTTGCATTTTCCTTATGGGGATGGGCAGCAACAGGGAGAGCTGGGAAGGCTGGCTTTCTGCTTGGGAAGTATTGGTGTGTAGTACTGCCACAGCTCATCTGAGCTGTTAAAGTGTATGGTGGGTGTGATATGTGACTGTTGCAACAAGGCAATTTATATTCTTGCAAGGAGATCTTTCAAGTACAGGGATCCTGTAAAACCTTTTGAGCAATGAACAGTAGCAGAGATCACTGCCCATCTCCCAAAAACACACAGGCATGCACAAAAGTTTTATGTATGGCAAGAGCAAACAGGTATTTAGACTATAATCTTGTATCTACCAAAAATGAGGCCGTTTTCTGTATCTTGTGGGTTTTTTCTCCATCCTTCTTTTCTTTGACAGATCATGAGATGCCCATTAAAATGCAGTATGGTATAAGTGAAAAACTTAGCATGGTAGATGTTTGTGCCGTAAAATAAAAAAATATATCTTGTGTTTATGTGTTACCCTCTACTTAAAGGAACTTCAGAAGAAGAGGGGGTTTACATGACTAACCCTCTGAACTGGGTGGCACTCAGTAAGATAACAAAGATGGCTAGAGATAGAAGACAAAGTTCACAATCCTACTTGTTGGCAAGCTGTATCTTCCAATCAGCAGAAAGGACAGAAGAGCAGCTTTTCAGTACTTCTCTACTTTTGATAAATAAGGAGATGAACGAGTAACATCAAGTCTAAGGAGGACTGACCATCTTGCACAGGAGGATTGCTTAGCCCAGAGCAAGCAATGGAAAGGTTCTGTGTTTAGATGGCTTTGCTTGGGTGTGCCAGTGGCTTCTCCTGCAACTGCAGTCCCTAGGGGACTGTCATTCCCACCTCTACTTTGCTTCCTTTCTAGTGCCAATCAAATTTTTTTCTGGTTTCAAGTATTAGTCTTGGACAAGATCTATTTTCAACTGACACCATATCAGTGATCTAACCAAGAGTCAAGTTGAATGGTAGTTCTGGCACGTTGAGGGTCTGATAGTGGCTGAGAAGAAATACCCCTTAAGAAAGCACTGGAACAGTAGAAAAAGTAAGTAAGGCAAGAATTCCCATTGTTATTTAACTGCACTGACTCAGTGTTGATATTTGTATGCGTGCTCTGTAAGTTCTTACTTGAAGCAGAATTCAGAGCCATAGATGTTAGTGGACTAGTCTGCAAGAATCCCTTAAGGATAAGATGATAAGGGAGAATATTTTGAAAGTGCTTACTGATTTGCAATTACAAGGTCAACTTAAAAAATACTTTGCTTCAGTGTTATTGTCATTGGCAGTACAGATCAGGTTGTCAAACTACTGCTGCTGCAGAGACTGCCAAATAAGTGTCTTCTTCCTGGCATGATTTTTCTTTCCCCATCTGCTCCATTTTGCAATGTTTCACTCATATTTCAAGTTTTTATCTTTAAAATAAACTATTTGCAAAAACATGGAAAATACTCAGATAAATCAGGAGGTGTTTTTTTGTATATAATTCAGTGTTCTAACTTTTAGCCACTGATCTTGTTCCTACTCTTATTTTAGTGCAGCAGCCTTTTCTTTTTTTTTTTTTTTTTTTTTTTTCTGTCTGAGATCTGATTAGCATATTCTGGGTAAAATTGTGCACTATATCTGCAATAGCATGAAGTGTTCCTAGGTTGATGGATGTCTAGCATTAATGATCTTGACTCTTGCCTGTAGGAAAAGACAGAAATGATGCAGGTGTAATTTAGATAACTCTGGGATGAACTACCTAAATTGAAAACCTCATCCTCTTCTGCCTTTGGCAAGAATCTCTCCACCATGCTAATAGTTTTCCTTGCCTTAAAAGCCTGCCTTAGAGGGTTCTTCTAAATTCTTAGAGGAAAGAGCCTCCCTGAAATTGATATGTCCTTCAAAACTTCTCCTTTTTCCTTAGCTCATGGGCTAGAAATACTGCTCTGTGTTGCACTTTATATTGTGTTTCAAAAATAAGGAATGATAAAATAGGCAAAAAAGAAAAAAAATCCTTGGGGGACCATCAGAAATTTTTCTTATTAGATATGACATAGTGCAACTTGGCTGTAAGTAACATATTAATTGTAGCATGTATTAATTGGTTCATATATCTAATGGCAAGTTGCAGATAGTGGGTATTTAATAAAGTGATAACAGAACCGGAAAATCTAGTTTTTGTGTTTAAGAGCAAATACATCTTAGAAATGTTTGGCAATTGGAAACAAATTGTGGCTGTTTAGTAGTTTTAGGCAGACTTTAATTAGGAAGATATTTTGCTTTTAATTATTTTCAGTATGGATTAGCTTAATTTCTAAGTCTTCATAGACATGTTTTTTTAGTTAAGCACTTTTACTGCAAGTCAGAGTTGAAATCTGTGCAACCATTTTCTTCTATAGTCAAAAAAGAGTACACTGAATTTTAATGTTATAATAAATATTACACAGTAGGACTCTTCAGTCAGTCTGGATTGTGGATTCATGAAAATAAAAGGAAGGATTCATTAGGCTGTCAGAACTGTAAAATTAAATTCAGTTATGGTCTGTTTCTCTTTAGATCTCATAAATGGAGCCCAAGAACAGTGTGAATTGCCTCCTATGGATGGTTTTCCTCACTGTGAAGGGAAAATAAAGGTAATGGAAGACTTTGTAATCTTGTTATGTGTGTTCTGTTAAGAACTGAACATAGGTTGCAAGAGGTCAGTACTTGGCCAGTGATGTAAAACAAGAATAACTGGGTCAAAAAGTAAAAAGAGGATGTGTAGGCATGTGTGGCACTACAGCACTGCTCACCTCAAGCTTTTAATGCTACTGCTGCAGAGAAATAAAGTGGCATCTTATTAAGACAGGCATAAAATGACGTATTATTTTAAAATGCTATACCATTCAATCAAGTGCCTTATTTTAATGCTGTCTTGTTATTCAGGAAGTTTCTTCTTTTTGGAAAGTCTTCTTTTTTTCCCCATTATGAGTGGTCTGGCATTTCTCTATCCTGGGACTGGAATTCTGTTGGTACCTCACACCAGTCCTTTCTTGTTTCAGGAAGGCATTTGTAGTTCTTTCCCCTCTTTGCCAACAACTCTGTCTGGTTCTTCCTTTCTCTTAAAAGTATTTTGCCTTTTCTGCCAATAATCTAGATGCTGCACTAAGTGTGCAAAAAGAACTTTGGGCTTCACAGCTGATTCTACATAAAATCTATATTTTATTAATAATGCAGTTGGAAAGGCCAAATATTGAAAGCCATCAGACTTTGGTTGGAAAGGAAACAAACAAAAAAACTTCAAAACCAAAACTTTGAGGGGTAGAGCTTTTTGGCATTTTTTTCCCCCACAATACATTTAAAGCATAAGGATACTGTTTTAGTAGTGGGGGACAAATGTGAAAGTGCTTGACACTTAAATGTCATTATCAAGTATTACGATTTATTTCTGAAAGCGGAAACAAAGTAGTACCAAAGTATATGTGAAATTATGTTGCCTTTTTTCTCTAAATACTATTCTTAGGCAATACTATATATAAAAAAAATTTTCTTAAGTTTTAAATCTCTGGTCTGTTTTTTCATCCATTTTGCCAAACTAGCTGCTTAGTGACTATGTAATGCATTGTTTGAATATTAAAGTACAAATTTAAATTAATTACTTGCATCTGCAGAAATGGCAGATTCTTGGCAGAGTCAGGCAGATTTCAATCTTGGTAACTGAAATTATCTGTTAAATTCCAGAGCAAGTGTAACACGGGGTGGGGGGAGGCAATGCAGTTTAGCTCCAGCCACACCCTTATGTCTGCATCCTGAATATCTTCTCCTTTTGATATTTGTCTCTGCTTGCCTGGCTACCAGTTTGTGTTAAGTGTGCTCATGTGTGGTATGTTGTTACTTCCTCACTGGAGCTGAATGCAGAGTATTCTGCAAAATATTCATAAAACTGCTTCAGTATTGGTTATTTCTGTCTGGTGGGATGTAGTCAGTCGCTTGCAGCTTTCACCTGTTATTTCTGAGTTCATTGTAAAATAGTGCAGAGTTGTTACATGGTACTTAAAGATAACAGGCTGTTTTTGTTCTGTTGCAGTGGATGAAAGATATGTGGCGATCGGATCCCTGTTACGCAAGTTATGGTGTAGATGGGTCCACATGCTCCTTTTTTATTTACCTCAGTGAGGTCAGTAATCTTTTAATCTGCAGAAGGGGAACATCACGGTGGCTCCATATTTTTGTTAACTGTCTTGGTTTAGTGGTTGGGGCAAACAAAAAAACAGAGAACAGAATTGCTGACTTTTACTCCCTTCCACCCTCCCATGGGAAGGTAAAAGGGGAATTAGGAAGAGAGACTTAAGGGGGTTAGAGGTTAAAACTAGAACAGGTGTGCTGGAATAAGGAAGGGACAGTAATACATGGGATGAGAGCCAAATACACAAATAAATACAAAACCCAATCTGAATGATCACAGCTGTAAGTATACAAAGGTCCCTTTTGGCAGGGTCGACTGGGGAAGAAGAGTCCATGGCTCTTCCCACACCCAACAGATTTGGAATAGAATCACAGAATGGTTTGGATTGGAAGGGATCTAGAAGATCATCTAGTTCCAACCCCCCCACAAGGGCAGGGACACCTTCCACTAGACCAGGTTGCACAAAGCCCTGTCCGACCTGGCCTTGAACACCTCCAGGGAGGAGGCATCCACAACTTCCCTGGGCAACCTGTTACAATGCCTTAGCACCCTGACAGGAAAGAATTTCTTCCTAACATCTAGCCTAAATCTCCCCTTTTCCAGTTTAAAACCATTACCCCATGTGCTATCACTACACACCCTTGTAAAAAGTCCCTCCCCAGCTTTCATGTAGGGCCCCCTTCAGATACTGGAAGGCCACTATAAGGCCTTCCCCAAACCTTCCCTCCTCCAGGCTGACCAGCCCCAACTCTTTCAGCCTGTCTTCATAGGAGAGATGCTCCAGCCCTTGCATCATCTTTGTGGCCCTCCTCTGGACTTGCTCATTAACCACCAGTTAAATGCATATCTGAAACATATATGTGAAGGAATAAAAAATACTAGGTTAAATCACAAATCTGACTCATTCCATTTCTGTTACCAGCTTTGGTTTGTTTATTTATTTATCAGCTATAAAGCTGGGGAAGGAAAATATACAGGATGACTATATCATTTATCCTGTTATTATTCATAGAAGCTAGCGATGTGGTTTCATAACCATCTTGTCAACCAAGTGGTGCTTCATGTTTTTAATGCAGATGTTATCTTAAAAATGAAGATCCATGTCAACTGAATTTAAGAATCTCCTGTTCTTAAATGGCATTTATTATTTTGCATTTCTTTTAAATCATAGTATTTTCTGTGAAAACCTTCTCTGATCATCAAGTTTGAAAACTCAGTTGATGCTGTTATTTTTTTCTTCTTCCATGACAGAATGTAAAACTAATATTGGGTGAGCATATTATTAACCTTGAGTTTAAATTTGGCGTTCTTAATCCTATGATTAATTCAATGATTAATGCCCAGCAGCAGAGGTTGAAAGCTTAAAATGTTTGCAAATGCAAGCATGAAATGAAATTCTAATAACACTACAATGATGTGGATTTATGAGGTGCATTGTCTCCTAAGGATAACTTGGAAATGCTGTTGCGAGAGTAATTTGTCAAAGTGGACAGTGATGAAGAGTTGACAGTTCATAGTGTGGTTGCACAGCTGAGTGATAAATGTGTCTACAGAGCTCTCAAGTCAGAACTGGTGATTTAAAACACTAAAATGCATTAGATTACTGGAAGTGGTTAAGATTTTTCTTTTTTACTTTAAAGTTATTGTATAGGAGGAAGATGGTTTTGTGCACATGCTTGGTTTGAAAAGGCAACATATGCATCAAATTACACACAGCCTCAGTTTGAAAACAGAATATGCATCAAATTGTGCATTTGACTCCTAAAATTGCCTTTACAATCTAGTGTGAAAAGTCCCTGTGCTTTTTCATTCTCTTGAGATCTGCCTTTTTCTTTTGAAGCAGTTCAGTTGGTGTATTCCTTTACACTCACCTAGCACTGACTGTAATGCAGTTTTAAACTTGTCAACAAAGGAGCTTGAGATATTAAATTTTGGTGTGTAATATGGGTCAGAACCACAGAGATGCACAGCAGCTTACCCACAGTTTATGCAAAGGTTTAGAAACAAAGCTTGGAATAAAACCCCCTCTATGTGTGTCTGCAAAATGGAGAGCAGTGAAAATGCAGGATGCCCCATGTCGTCTGTTCTGCAGTAGCTGCACGAGTGCAAGCATTGTCAGTTCTGCTTCCTCTGGTTTGCTTTGGATGACCCTTCTGCAGGAACATAAGAACTGACACCCCTTTGCTCCTTCTCTTCTTGTGTCTTGGCTGCTTGTGCAGGATGGGAGGTGACTGTAGTAGCAGAATGAAAGCAAGAAGCAATCCAACACATTGAGGCTTACAGGTTTAGTTAAAGCTGTCCCATGGTCAGACTTGCAGGTAAAGCTGCAAGGATTTTTCCTCTTCTGTCTCAATGTTTTGATGCAGGCCCCGAATCACTCCTGGTGGATGATATGCATCTGTGCATATCACTATGCATATGCAATAGTGCATAACACTGTGTTGGAGACTTTGAAAGACTGTAGGAGACAGAAATGGCTTGAATAGCAAAACCAGGCTTACATTCCCTTAAATAACAGAGCAAGACAGGGATTTAGAAGTAGCAAAAATTGAAAAACAACTTACACTAACAGGTTTCTGGATAGTTGGAACTTGTTTCCTTTTGACCATGATACGAGCTTGCCCATTGAGAAGAGTTAACTTCCTCTTAAACTTAGCATTTAGTTATGAAAAAGCCAGTTGTTTTAACAATGTAATGTCAGTGACACAGTTAAAGTTTTCATGGGTAGCATTGCCTCTGGGGAGAAATGTGAAGAAATGAATTTCTAGACAGTACAAAAATACATTCCACTGCAAAATGTCAGTTAGCACCTAAAGAATGAAGCTTCTAAAAATATCTTCCAGAAAATGAATTTCACACACAGTTTCCCAGCTTAACAACAAGCAATAAAATGGTGGAGGGATCTTATTGCTCCTTTACTTCATCTAGAGATACGTGCTTGCTCTGGGAGAGCTGCCTGCCTCACAGGAGTGGGCCTGCTGGGCCAGTAGCTGTGGTACAAGTTACCACTGCCCAGGGGTCATTACACTGACCTGCTGGAGCTGAGTGGATCTTATTAATATCCCTGCCTTTGGGTTTGCAGGTCCCCTTTGAAGTGCAATTTTTGATACCCTTCTTGGAGGTGGATCCAACACTTCAAGACTAAAACTGTTTCAAAGACCAGTCATTGAAACTCCCAAAGCTTTTGTGCGTGTGCATGTGTACCTCTAGAGAGAATTACTGGGTTTGGTTCTTCAGACTTCATAGAAACAGAATGGATGATTTAGTTGCAGTAGTATTCTTCTTTACAGTGTTACTTTTGCTTTTAGAGATGGAGAAGAGAAATACTAACTGAAGGTGGTTTTGAATGTGGATTTGTTTCCAGAATGCAGGCTGTAGTCTGAGACATATTTTAGTGAAAACACCTGGGAATCATAAGTATACAGGTTCCCCAAATCCTTGTAGTTTTGCTAGTTCACTGCAGTTTACTAGAGTCTGTGAGGAAGTCCCCATTCCGCAACTTCCACTGCATGTGTAAGCCGATTTTTGACATTGAGATGAGTTGATGATTTTTATTTCTTTATTGTAATTTAACTTGAAACCAACTTGTTTTTAATTCTACAGAATTACTTAGAGAATTGACAGAACCAGTATTGTCTAAACTTTAAACCAGCAAAAGCTTGAAGTTCTTTTGTCATCTTACATGTGTCCCTAAGAAATTTAAATGCTAATAATTGTCAGTATTTTATCCCCAAGTCACCCATGAGCATATTGGCCTGGATTTGGGCAAAGGGGGCTCTTTTTTACCTGGTCACTTTAGACCAGGGTTAGTATTTTTTGTATGTTATTGGGAAAGGTGTAGGTGCTAATGTAAGAGAGAAATCCAATTTAGTGTACATTACCAAATTTAGATAAGAGACCATTTGTTGATTGTTGCTTATGTATAAAATTTCATGCTGCAGTGTCAATGGTACTGCAGGTACCTGGCACACAATATTTGGGATTGCCTTTGGAAACAACTAAATTCAGAGTTGTACACTCCTCCATCTCACTAAACAGGCAGGCAGTTGTCTTGCACACTGTGGACTTTGTAGCACCTTCAAAATGACTACCTGTCACTGAAGAAATGGTTAACTGAATATAGGTACTGCAGCTTCTACAGAAGTTGAGACAGTCACCTTCCCAATGGGATCAGTTCTTTCACATGAAATACTCAAATGGATTTTGTCAGTGAACATTGAGTTCTCTGCCTGCGTTTGTACTGCCTAATAAATTTAAAGATGTGCTTTCTTTCAGCAGATATTGCAGCACTGGTTTTTTTTATTTCCCACTGTGGGACTGACATAAGAGATTTAATAGCAGCACTTCACCATGAATAGAATTACACTGAGAAATAACCCTGTTCACCTGATGTGCAAAGAAAGTTGCTCTAGATTCCCTGTACATGGGCTGCACCTGCCATTTGGAAGAGTCCAAAATGAAGATTATCCCAGGTGTTTGGAGAGAGTACCCTTCAACTTCTGTTTTATTAAACTCCCAGTATGAGTCTTTTTAAAAGCCTAAAGGACTTCCTGAAATTCTGGATGTGGAAAGCTGCTGGCAAAGTATGCTTTCATTCAGTTTGGAAGATGCTCAAACTACTCTAATGCTACAGGTGTTTGCCAGGTTCTTATAACTGTACTTGAAGTACTTGCTCTGTAATATACTGACGTGCTGCAATCTTGACTTGCCTTCAGTCTCAGTGTATTTCTGAGGAAGAATTACTGGAACACATACCTGCAAAGCTTCTATAAAACATACTCTTCTAATCTCTTAGGTTTGTTTGTTGGGTTTTTTTTTTCACCTGTAAGCTACGTGAAGTCACTGTGACAGTGGATTGACTATGATAGGAACCATATAAACTCTTGATTTGAGTTTGAGCAGAATCTAGGCTGCTGGCTGACTTTTCACTCATATCTGTAATCGAGTAGTACTTAAATTTTGAACTTCTAAATATATGACATCTCAGGTGAACCTAGTTTCTTGAGCATAGTCAAAGACCACCTAGTGCATTAGATAGGCATTGAATTCAACACTAGGTCTGACTCGAAACTGCAACAGTACAAAGATCAATATGAATTAATAGTTTAGCATTTTTATCAGTCATCCAAAAGATGGTCAGTCTTCAATTCTTCAGTTGCTGTTTCCCAACAATCTTCTTTAACATCTAATCTGTAGTCTGATAGCACATCCTTCCTGTTAAAGCATGTGCATGATAATGTTGGTTGCTATGGAGAGAATAACCTGGAGAAAGAACTGATGCTAACCCAGTGAGGAAGGTGTCCTGGAAAAGGGAGTCCTGCTTCATTCTTCAGAGACAATTTTTGTGTTTTGTCTTAAATGATCAAATCAAATACATAAACAAATTGAAGAGCCAGATCTAAAAGAATACCACTGGCCTTGTTGTTCCTCTTGCTCAAACTTAGAGCCTGTTGAATGTGGATTTTCTGTACCTAAACAAATACAAAGCTGAAGTATTTGTGCCTTTCTGATTGAGATTTCATCTAGACCCACTTTTGTGATGTCATAATCCTTCCTGTCATCATTGCCAATGACAGAGAAAAGATGTGTATGAATGAAACAATACCAGATTAGTAACTGCATTCTGAAGCCCTAGCACATCCTGTGTCATTTTCCTGTTTATAATCATATACATACACATCTATACACACATTCATATGTATGCATGCAGGCTTTTTCCCCGTTCTATATGTTACTTGATCACAAATATTCCTGCTAAGGTAAAGTTAGCTTTAATGCTGTTTTATGTTTTTTGTCACAAGTTACCAACCAATCCAGGTTTCAACCCCCTCCCCTGCCTTGTCACCCTGTTTTGTATTAGGAGCTTCCAGAAAATACGTTGCTAAACCAAGTCCCTAATCATTGCCATCACGTTCCCTGCCCTGTCTCTCTCTTGTCCCTGGTAGTTTTTATGAAAGCTGATAGGCTTTCTTTAAGTGATTTGGAAGCAAGGGGAGAAAAGGAAGTTACAGGCACCAGGTGTTTTCACAGAGCTTGCATGACTGTTGGTGCTTATTTGTCATACAAGATGAAGACTGAAGGCCTTCACTCAAGTCAGTCTGAGCAGTTTTAGACAAGCTTGTCTTTCTTTCTCCCACATATGTAGCTCTAAGCTAGTACTCACTGAAATAACACCTGATGTGTACTTACATCAGTACGTTTGAAAAAAATTGTTGAAGTTTTCACTGGCATTCTGTGGGAAAAAGGTAATTTTGTTAACATCCTTCTGCATTATTCAGTAACTGTAGCAGCTGCCTTTTCAAGGAAATTTCCACAGCACTGGTTAGTAGTCTGAATCTAAGAGGAGCAGCTGCAGAACTTATGAGTGCAACTTGAGTTACTCTTGTGGGCCATATTGGGTCATGCAAGGCACTCAGGAAAATTACTTAACCACTTAGGTTTCATATTTAGTTAGGGGCTACCTTGTCATGTTCTGTAGAAGAAACCCAGAAGTGATTTTAGCCGAAGTGTGCCATTACTTGGTTCTTTAAAACGCAAACCCACCCACCCACTTTCTGGGTCATCTGAAACTCTCATTAAACTGTTTGCCTTGCCAAGAGATGCAATTAGAACTAGTTTCTAAGCTTAAAGATGAGATATTGCATGTTCTGCGCAGGAAATGCTTAAGCGCTCAGTTTGAGTTGACCAAGTGATGAAAGAACAATGGAAAGAACATAAAATTGTTGTCTTGTAAAAAGATAATTATTATATTTAAATTATTTGCAACAGAATTAGTGTGTATTCTGCACTGCTCTGTATCATTACATGGGGCTAAATAGAGAAGAGCACAGACTACATTTTGCTACTCAACTGGCTTAGTACAAACTTAATTCTGACAGAAAATACTGAGTTTCTTTACATGATTTTTAAGCGGTCTTTACTAAGGCTTTGTGCTGCTGTAGACCTCTCAATGCTATTGTTTTCTTTTTTTATAGTAGTTCTATAAAGGCTGTCTCTAAAGTCTTCAATATCTTTTATAGTTGAAACCCCCCTCCCTTTTATCAAAGTGTTTATACACTGTTGATCATCTGTAGCTCTCACTGAACAGAAAGGAAGAACTTGAGATGAAGAAAGCTATCTCTGTTTCCCCTCAAAACCTTGTTTTTCTTGGAGGTCTGATATTTCTTGAGTACTAGGCACCTCTAAATACAGATGTTACAACTTGTGTAGGCTTTCCTGCTATAGTTTTTCACTTCTGCTTTCTTCACTCAGTGTCTACCTGATAAAAGCTACTGTGATCTAGAAGTGACTTCTGGTTCATGAGCTTCAGCATTGGGTGTTTGAGTGTTCCACCTGCTGCCATCACTCCCATCATACTCTGATTTTACACTCAGTTTCTCTTGGAACCATGACTTACTGATTCCAGCTGATTCTATAATTATTTGCAAAATTAACTTGTGTTCTGAACAACAGAATTTGTATTAGCGTTTTGGCTGGTTTTGCTCTCAAAATTTTTCCATCTTTGGGGTATATATACCTCTCATCTTTTTTACCCAAGTTTACCTGAAATTCACTGTTAAAGTAATCCTAGTTTGGCTGGTTTGTCATCAGTATTTTGCTTCTCCATCCCTGCTTTATCACGAGTCAACATATTGAATTAAAAAGGGTTTTTTTCCTCATCCCTCTTCCCATGGTGTGTCAGGTTTGTTTCCTTCACCTTTTGCTTTCTTGGTGCTCTTGTTAATTATTATCCCCCCATCTAGCAGTTCTTGGTACATGAACCACTGGCTCATAAAAATTAGTAGAATGATTTCCTTTTTCTACAAGAGAATGCCTATGCAGTCTGGCCAGTTCATTTATCAGTCCTGAAAATAACAAAACTGGCATACTTGTTGAAAGTTTGATATTTCATACTTCAAAGAGTATGCATTTAAAAATCCTCTGGTGAATCAAGTTGGTCTTTCCAATGAAAAGAGGAGTTGACTAAGAATATCAATTAGGAAAATGAGTGTTAGACCCACAGAGTATACTAATATTAATTTGAGTCAACTACTGAAGTATTTATTTGTGATTAAAATTACTATAATTTAATGTAGACTGGAGGGAATGTTTCTAAAAGCACTAAAAAACTTGTATTTGTTGTTCAGTCAATGTGGTTTGCTGGTAACTGTCCTTGATAGCTCTGAAAAATCTTTAATTCCTTTAGGACCCCTGATGGTACACTGTGAAATACGTAAAGCCAGAAAAGGAGCAGGTAGTCCTTGAAATGTCTTCTCTTCATGTAGATCAGTCTTAATGCTAGGAATAATTCTGAAATATTTTTGCTATTTAAAAATAAAAAGAGATTGGGACTGTGATCAATTTATAAAATGGAGCTTGCAGCTCTTTTCTACCTGTGATTCCACAGCTTAGTTAGGCTTGTGTGTTGCTACAATTTCTAGTATGTTTCCAGAGTTGGAGACCATTGAAGAATCAGAAGTCAATCAAGTCACTGCTTTCAAATGTTATATTAAATATGTTGAGTATATTAAGCTATAGGATTCAAATTAATGTTGCTATATAATTTTTCTAAGAAATCTAAGCTTGATACATTTATTCTCTTTAATAAGATTATGATGTATTAATTTATTTGCATGTTATTTGTCTTCTAGGCAATCATTTGGTATGATCTTAAGCTTTGAATCTCTAGTGCTTCAGGCTTACTGCAGCATAATTAAGCTAAAATTGTATTTTGTTAGGCTTTTGACTGGAAGAACCATGAGAGCAACTCTGACTTCTAATTCTCTGGAACTTGTGAACTTAATCAGTACTGATGGAGTCTCTTAGCTGGCCTATACATTGTCGTGTTTCTCTCTTCTTACAGTACAGTTTCTGTTTCCATGGGTTTGCCTCCAACAGTGAAATTCCTACTTCCCCAAAGAGGACAGTCTAATTTCTTTAGGCACATGAATAATAAAGATTCTGCAGGACAAGCAATATCCCTAGGGAGGGCACAGGAGCTTTCAGTGACTTGCATCCATTTGCTGTTTCTTCCCTAACTACAAGTTGTACTTTTTTTTTTTTTTCTAGTAGACAATAGAAGTATTTTTGCACTGATTCTGTTTCTCTAAGAATTACAACTATTCATAGTTGTGGATATTGCTGCTTATGGGTTTTTGTACCTTCAAATAGGGTGGGTTTGTTTGATTCTTTTTTCAGCTTTTTATCTAGATTGCTACAAGATAGAACTTTGATCCTTGGATTTTATCAGGCTTTGCCTTTTTATAAAGATATTGTAGGGAGATGGGAAATGTTAACATTAAAAAAAAAAAAGGTCCAGAAGCATAAAAAACTTGGTACTTTCTGAAAACATTTAGGAACTGTTCAGAGAAACTGTTGAGTATTTAACAGCTGACCTCTGCCTAGAACAGGTTTTATCTCCTGTATTCATTATCATGAATGAATACCTAAATGCTACTTCTGGTTGCATTTGCAAGGTTAAAATAGTATTGAATTACAAAAGGTCATCTTGAGCTTTTCTTGCAAAAAAGCAGTTTTACCTTGCATTAATCAGCTGATGCCTTATTTAAGCCATAGAAAGGTGTAATAGTTACTTATTTTCATGTGATTGTTTTACAGGTTGAAAATTGGTGTCCTCGTTTACCTTGGAGAGCAAAAAATCCTAATGAAGAAACTGATCAGAAATTAGTGGTAAGAACAATGTTACAACATGAAAAAAAATAAAATTCAGTGATTGTGAGTCATGCAAAAGATCCTGGAATTTCATGCCACGTAAATGCTAACAAGACTAGAATTTACTGGTTTTATTCCTCAGCTTCTCAAAACTGAAGAGAGACATCTTGACTGTACATATGTAGCTCATCATGTAATTTCTCTAGTCTTTGTATTGTGCTGCAGTCTTGGTGGTGGATTTATATTATATTTTTGTGTTAAAATGTATGAAATATTGTACACAGATGCTGAGAAAAATTACAAATCCATAAACTGTTCATCATATATGAAATTGTTCACTTTTATTGTCCCCAAAATCTGGGCCTTATAAATAAAACGCCTTAATGGTGGAGGCTTACATTGATACCAGTTTTGTAGTATATTTGCATTGCTCCTAATTTTTTTGCCTTTAAGAACTTTCTGGCATAGAGTTGTTTCTAAACTGCTAATTATGAAGCACTTAAGAATTTTAAGAAATTTGCTGGGCTGTATTTGAATAATACATTCAAAATAAAGACACAGGCTGTCTTAATTTTGTAAAACCAGTTGCTTTTAGGTCAGTCTAGCTTGAAAACTAGTATTTTCTTGAAAATATTAATTATTAATGATCAATATATACTCTAGTAATTTTTTTTCCTTTGTGGCATAATAGGAAACTTCCTTGTATTTGGAAGATTCATGATACACGTGAATCTTCATACTGATGTGCTTCAACCATCACATCTAATGTACTGTAGAGATACTTTTACCTCATTTTGAAGCACATAAACGAAGCCAAATCTTACATTGCAGAAATAGAATACATTGTGAAACATTGCAAACATATTCTGGGGCTACCAAGTACTGTTATTAAAGATAATGGAAATTTATGTGGCTTAGAAATGTCTGTTTAAAGATATCTTAAACATTTGAACTAGAAGCTCGACTTCAGTGTTAGGAGTGTATTTTTAAATTTATTTTTATTTTTTCAAATGAAAAATGTAAAGCACAGAGTTTACATTTGGGAAGTTTTTCACTTCTGGAAAACATACGACTTAAAGACTAATGTTTTGGCTTTTTTTAATGTTTTAATTGGAGGCTGAAATTCGTATTGACTTTGATAATCTCTACAAAATGATGTCAAGACATGAGGAATTCAGATGGATGATGTTACGCATCAGACGAATGGCTGATACCTGGATTGAAGCAATTAAATCACTTGCAGAAAAACAAAATTTGGAGAAGAGAAAACGAAAAAAGGTAAATTAAAGCATTTTTCTTTCCTGCCACTTGCTGTCATATAGGCTTATAAGTTTTTTGTCCCAGAAGCAGCCTCAGAGTGGAAATACCATATGTATCTAAAAGGCTCACATTTATACTTGTGCCTTGTTTCAATAAGTATTTCACTGTTTGAAATTACTGATAGAATGAATATTTGCTTTACAAATAGTTTTACATGCTTTCCATGAGTCAATCTTTGAGTAAGTTTTCTAACCTCTGTAATTTTGTGTACAATAGAGATTGTGTAGAAGTTTCTAAAGGGAGAAACTATAAATTTACTGATGATACTGATACCACTGGAGTGTCATAAAAAACAACTGTACATCTTGTTTGTCCACAATTGAGACTTTAAATGGCATATTTGTTTTGGATTTGAGTAGACTTAAAATTGACCACAACTTTGCATTGGATCAGATCAGACCTCTTGTAATGAGTTGTATTGAAAGACTCTGAGATTCTTGAAGTGAAAAGTTATATTTTGTTTGATAGAATTTAAGTACCTCAGCTAGTTAAGATAAAGCTGAAAAGTGTAAACACAGCAAGGGGTTTCCCTTCCTGCCTGGTTCTTCCTGGAGCCAGTCTGAGTGAGAACAGGCCATGCATCCTCTCTTCAGCCTGGCTGGCTGTAGCTCAGCTCCATGCTTGACATTCTCAGTCCTTGTATGAGGTCTGGACTCCATGTTGTAGCTCTGGTGTTTGTCACGTACTTCAGGCTCACCCTCTCTCAAGGAGCAGCTATCTCCCTTTCAGGCAGCCCTCCAGGCTATATTATTGAAGAAATATAATACCTAGGAATGCATAAACTCAAGAATAAACAGAAGCAGTACTGTCCTGCACAGGCAGTTCTGATGGGATGCTCTACCGCTTATTCTTTGCTTTCAAAAGTCCTTTGAGGTTACTATGTAAAACATATGGTGATTTCATTTTAGTATGTCAGGTTCTGTTCTAGAAGCTGGGATGAAAACAAAATTGGTTTTTTGAATGTTCTTTTACAAAGTGAGGGATAAGGTTTTTGGTGTTTGGGAGTTCTTATGCTTGGCACCGTGTGTACCCACACTCAAATATCAGTCCAAGCATGTAGCAAAGTGTTTGAACTCAAGTCTTCTGCTTCATTAGAAAAGCAAGAACAAATTTCCAGGAATTACAGAGAAAGCTCTCCTCTGGTGACAATGGAGAGGAGAGGTTCAGAAAGCATCCTGTTACTCTTACACAGTCTTTCCAACTTCTTAATGTCTTGTTCCCAGTAACATGCCCTTCCTTAACTATACTGTCCTGCATAAGCAAGTATATCCTCCCTGAGAATATAAGTGGTTGTTCAGTCAAAATAAGTTAATGTGACCCACACATTTTTGTGAAGAATTACAGATTATTTTGTGAATAACACCAATTTTGGGTGTTTGTTTAATTACTAAACTGGTGGCAGATAACAGTGCAAAACAATCCAGTAACATTCCTGTAATTACTATTCTAGAGAGCTATCAAGGACCTGGAGCACCTCTGCTATGAAGACAGGCTAAGAAAACTGGGGTGTTTAGCCTTGAGAAGAGAAGGCTCCAGGGAGACCTTATAGCACCTTCCAGTACTTGAAAGGGACCTACAGGAAAGCTGGGGAGGGGCTTTTCATCAGAGCAGATAGTGATAGGACAAGGGTTAATGGTTTTAAGCTGAGAGAGGAGAGATTTAGATTAGATATTAGGAAGAAATTCTTCACTGTATGGGTGATGAGGAACAGGAATGGGTTGCCCAGGGAGGTTTTTAAGGCCAGGTTGGACGAGGTTTTGTGCAACCTAGTCTAGTGGTGGGGTTCCCTGCTCATGGCAGGGGGTTGGAACTTGATGGTCTTTAAGGTCCCTTCCAACCTTAATGATTCTGTGATTACAGAATTAAATTATTGGGGTGGGAGTACTTGAGGGGGGGTGTTAATTTTTTTGGACGTAATTGGAATTTAGTAGAAAGAAAAAATGCAGGTAACTTAACATATGACTTTCCTTTCCAGATTCTTGTACATCTGGGGCTTTTGACAAAAGAATCTGGATTCAAGATTGCAGAAAATGCGTTTAGCGGTGGCCCGCTTGGTGAATTAGTCCAGTGGAGTGATTTAATTACATCTCTTTACTTACTGGGCCATGACATCAGGATTTCAGCTTCACTGGCAGAGCTCAAGGAGTAAGGAGATTACTTTCACTTTTGAAACTGGAATACAAGAAAAAAAATGAATTGTAAATTCTTGAAGCTTCTTTTAACAGTATATAATTTCTTGAAGCATAAAATGGAAGTGATAATTCACTAAACAGACGATAAGATTATTTTCATGAGCTAAGTGTATGTGCTATGAAAAGGATAATGTGTTTTCATTATAGCTTCAGGCTCCTGAGACTTCATAAATGAATGTTGTAAAATTCAAACTAAGCAGCTTATTCTTTAACATTTCAGGTGCTTTAACCAGCTGCAATAGGAAATGTTAGAGACTAGCCTAATTCTGTATCCCTCTTCTTCAGTTTCTGCTGTTCTTCACTCAGATCTCATTTTAAAATAAAGGTTTAAATCCTTTAATCACATTACTTTTGATGTAGTTAATTGCTTATGTTGGGTCAGATTGCTGGCTCACTGTTGCTTTGCATGCTAGTTCAGCATTAGGCATAGAACATCTGTTTTAAGCTTCAGCACATACAGTTTTTCTGTAGTTTTTGGTTTTTTATGACACACATGATATTTTATAGAGCTCTTATAGTATAAAGCTGTCAATAAAACTCAGACATTATTTCAGATACTTTTAGTGTATACTGTTTTTAAATACTCCAACCATATTATTCTCTTGTTTAAACTAGATGAGGTTTTTCATGAGAATTAGCACTTTACTGATATATATAGATTTATTTAAATCTTTAGCATTTAAATGTTCTTACATGGTTCCTCATTTGGAAAATATGAGACTTCAGCTTTTTTGGAAAGGGGAATTTTTGGTATAAATAGTATTACAGCATCTATTCAAGGCATTAAGAAAGTAATACTTGTCCATATTCCTTCTTTCTTTGTTTAGAATTATGAAGAAGGTTGTAGGTAACAGATCTGGCTGTCCTACCCAGGGGGATAAAATTGTAGAACTCATTTACATTGATATTGTGGGTCTCACTCAGTTTAAGAAAACCCTTGGTCCATCATGGGTACATTACCAGTAAGTATGACACTTACTTGATCTCTTAACTGCTTTTTGTTTTGCTTTTTTTTGGTTGTTTTTTGTTTGTTTGTTTGTTATTGTTGTTAAAGACCTTTTGTTGAATAATACCTGTCAAAATATTGAGCTGAGTACATTAATATGATTTGTAATTTATTTAAAGAGGAAAATGTGGTTCTCTTTGGTCTTCCACTCTGGGGAACAAAGGGGCTATTACCTGTTTATTGCAAACCATCTTTATCACCCCCCAGCAAGTTTGGGATTCCTGGATTCAAACATTTTAAATCTTAATTAATTATTTTATCTTGTTGAGTCATCACCTTTGCCTTTCTTTCTGTCCCTTCTTTACATTTCCCCTTCCTCCTCCCTGTTTTTTCTGTAAATCAGTAGATAAACTGAAAGATTATAGGATTTCATTGTTTATTTGTGATACCCAAGGTATGTTTTGTTTGTCAGTGTTTGTAGCCATACTGAATTCAAAGTTATGGAGATTTATCTATTCTAATTGTATTGCCCAACAACAGCAATGCATTTTTTTTCTGTTCCATTCTTCAAGATGCTGGGCAGAGAGTTGTCTTCAAGTGTAGGTCTAAAGAACAAACTGTAGTTGTTGGTGCTTCTGCAATCTGGAAATGGAAGAGAGCAGTGGCAATATACAGCCTTCTTAGTGTCTGCAGTTTTAGAACCACATTTCTTTTTGTCAATAACTTTAAATCAGCAAGTTGTATGAATACATAGCAGCATGAAATGAAATAAAACCAAATCTAAACTACTGACTTTGATTTTTCTGTACCTAATTAAATTAGCTGTTTCATGATCCATAAAGCCCAGTAAATCCTGCTTGCAGGAAGGTATTGAAAGGTGTTCACTTCAGGCAAAACAAATTGTTTTCTCTCAAGCTCAGGATTTTCTAGAGGGTTGGATCTTTTCAGTGTCATTTTAAATGAGAGTACTGTGATCAACATTGCAGATTAGATTACTCTTAATCTCTCTTTTGAAGCAGAGAAGTAAACGGATATTCTAGTTTTCAGGAGCCTGCTAATGAAGATAATCCCATTTTCCAGTGAGCTACAGTTGGTTGTCTGTCTGCCAGATGCAGTTGTCACTGGGTGATCACATACAGTATTGTTGTCAGGATAAGAAACCATACTTTTAAATTTAAAATGTTTCTTCCATTTTGCTTTCAATTTCCTGGTGGTATAGTCTGTAAAGAAGACACGGAGATGCACCATGACATTGAAATTATTAGATTAGCTCTTCAATTTTTCATGCTTAATTCATGAATCATTAGATTTTAAGTTATGAATCTGTTTTTCATTGATTGCTAACTCATAATGACTGACTTTTTCTAGTTTAGGAGAGTAGAATTAAATTTAAGTCTTAAGTAAAATACCTTATACTACTTAGATAGTACAGGAGGTTTTGTTAGGCTTTTGAAGAAAAAAAATATTACTTAATGCCTCCCTTTTACAGTACTGGAATTCAGGGGTTGGAAGGGGACCTCATCTAGTCAATAGCCTTGCTGAAAAGTAGATCAGATATAGTTGTCCTTCTTGAGAGATTTTTGTTTAATCTTTTGCTGAAGATTGCAAAAGATTTCCCAGCTATTGGTTTACATTGTTCAGGTTTTCTTTAAAATGTTTTTCTTGGGCTGATTTCTTGCAAACTGCCCATTACTGCTTATTCTGATATAGTTCTGGGGAATAAATTAATTCCTTCCGCTCTCTGCCAGTCTCTACAATATTTTATATACTAGTTTTTCTTCAATTTGCTTTTGTAGAAAAAAAAAATTAGTGTTTTAGATCATTAGTTACAATTCAGGTTTTGTTGACTCTCCTCAATACTGTTTCTCAAGTTCAGTGTACAAAACAGGGTCTGGAGTCTAGCAGAGATGACCAGAATTTATTAGAGCAGAAGGATTGATTCATAGCTTCATGCATGCATTCTTCTATTTGAGGATCCTTTTTCAATCATTTGTTTTTCCTCTCAGCATCATGAGTTACCTCATAAATGTTATCAACCAGTTAAGGTTGTGCTTTTGCCCAATATTTAAGGAAAACCGGTCACTTTAAAACAGATCATAGTGCTGGGTTACTTTTATCTACATTTTTTTTAATAAGCCCAAAAAGTGTCACTTCTAATATCTTAGAAGAATGCTTTAATATGGCTGTTTCTATAAGCAGTTTGCTATCCACCAGTCCTCTTTTTTAATTAGTTGTTGAATAGACTGTGTTGTAGTTCTCTACCACTATCTGCTAAAGGTAGGGGACTTCTTAGGAAGGAAGGGGCAACTGAGTGAAAACCTAAAGTTGAAATCACACTGATCAGCAGTTTAATTTAAAATATATCCCTGCTTTAAAAAAAAAAATACTGCTTTGTCATTTTCAAAAATAATTATTTCACTTTAGAAATGCCAAAACATTGTATGTAAAATCAAAATTTTGTTTAAAAATATTTCAATTTTTAAACTATTTATTTAAACAAATGGTGAACATAGTACTTGGTCAGACAATTGAGACACTCCTACATATGTTAAAATACCAGTTCAGCATAACTGAATTATTTACATTCAGTTCTAAATTTTAAATCTGTACCAATTTTTTTTCTCCTATGTTTCAGGGATTAGATTCACAACTTGAGCCTTTGATCTCTCATACCATTTCTTGAACTTTCTGCTGTGATTTTTTTTCTCTTGCTGTTCTGACTTGTTTATGCCTGAATCATAGAAATATATTTTGTTTTCCCTGCTTCGTGGTTTAGCTTATTTTCTATTGGATCATGTTTCCTGTCCTGCTTCAGAGACCCTGTGTGTATTGGACGTAGTTACACGTATCCCTGAGAACAATTAGTGCTACATATCTTACATCTGAATATGGGGGGAAAGAGAGGAAACAAATTTGAGATTATTGAATGTAATGTAGTGCTTCTTACATATATAATTTGACAGACTCCAGCCATGTTGCAGTTTTTCAGTAGCTTTCACTGATTTTTCATTCCCCTGTTCTCACGTAATTGGCCAAAAGCTGTATATTTGATAAGAACTTTCTTTTAAGGCCTGCCAAGAAATAAGAGGGTTTTTATTACTGAGTGATTCATCATTGCAGAAGTTGTTTTGGTCCTGCTGGAGTGTTTTGTATGATGCAGAGATAATTGCCACTGTTGTAAAATATTTTCATTGAGAACATCTGACATAAAACACTGCACAGAAACTGATCCGTGAGCTTTGTTGTTTGGTGAATCATAATGTGTTGTATATCTTAACTTCCTTTTTGCTTGGAAGATCTCTGTGAAGATTAAAAAAAAAAAAGTAAATTTGCTCTATTTGTATTTTCAAACATAAAGGTGGCATTTCAGATTAGAATGTAAAAGTTGCTGGGTTTTTTTCTGTTTTCCAATGTGATGGATACTTTAGAGAGAAAAAAAGCAACATGTAAGAAACATGTAAATGTCTTTTTGAGACTGAATTCTTTCATCTTTTAAAACTGAAAAATGTTTGGAGCTAAGTTCTTTCACCTCTTGAAGGCTAAATTCTCTCACATTTTAAAGCTAAAATCCCAGTGGTTTGCTGAACAGAATATGGATGGGCTTGGGGAATGGAAAGTGTTGCAGTCTGGGAAGCTGTTTTCCTTCTCCGCCACCCTTGAGGTTTTGTCTCTTCCTTAGCACATGGGAGCCCAGGGATACAATTTTCAGTGATCAGAGTTCACATCTTTGTAACATAGCAGCAGATGATGCAGGAACACATCCTATAAATGTCTTTTCCAAATATTTAGTTTATGGAGGGCTGAAGAATGATAGGGTCAGCATCTCTGGAGCCATATAGTCCAGTTCATTTGCAGTGGAGCCAATGGTCAGTATGACATCCATAAAGCTCCTGTCCAAGCAGAATCAAAGGTTTGGCAGGCTGCAGTTTAGAAACATGACTTCCAGGATCTGTGTGCTAGAATATGTGCCCTCTTCTTCATTCTGAGACTTTTTCTGCTTTTCGGGTGCTATGGACCCTTTTTTGAAAGAAGCCATTCGTAAATGAAGTAGAGTTTTTTTCTCCAAGGAATTATTAAGAGTTTAAATAAAGGACAGCATGTGATTCTCTCATCCCAGGCCCTTTGTAATGCAGTGCCAAGGCTTCTCTCAGTTTTAGACTGGTTGTTGCAGACATTTGACTTTTATATTGTTTCTTCAGAAGTCTGTGACAAAATGTTTCATAAACAAATAAGTGGTCTGTCTGACTGCAGGCGTTCAGCAAATTCAACTGTCCTCAGTGCTTCTCTAGTAGATCTAATTGACCCAAAAGTCAGAACCTGGAGACTAAATATAATTATCTAAAGACAAAGTACTCCTCTGCTCTGATCTTCTTGGCATGTGGCCTTTGGCTGTTGCATTGATTTGTAGTAATGGATGAGAACTTAAGAAAATAGATGAAGACTCCTCTCTTCTTCTGCCTAATTTCTGCTTCAGAGCCTCAGAAATGTAGGTGACCACAGCAGCATTCCCAGAAGCTCTACTTGGATGTTAAATCATAACTTCACTCCGTAAGAACGAAGAAACCCAAAATAAGCTCCAGGGTTGCTATTTGAATGTGTGATACATCCTTGAATTTGCTGATCTTAGTATCTTTATGAAGGTAATATGAACAGAAATGTTTGAAATGAAAATGTACCTTCAATTTGTAAATTGTCTACTATTGCAAACACAGACAAAGCACATTTCAATTATTGTAACTGTGTATAGGTACACACAGGCTTCTATATACACGTATGCATGTGTACCTACTTTTTTTTTTTTTTTTTTTTTTTTTTTTTTTTCTTTTAGATGCATGCTGAGAGTTCTGGATTCCTTTGGAACTGAACCAGAGTTTAACCATGCCCATTATGCCCAATCTAAAGGCCACAAGACACCATGGGGAAAGTGGAACCTTAATCCACAGCAGTTTTATACTATGTTCCGTAAGTATCCCTGTGTTTATAAATAAATTGGAGCTTTAAAAAGGAATGCTTCATTGAGAAAAATTTTCATATTATTAAAGACAAATTCATATTATTAAAGACAGAAACTAACTGGGCAGAATTGTGTAAGTTAGTGTCTGTAGGCTACACAAAAGCTCCAATGTCCTTCCATCCAGGGAGGAGAAAATAAAAATATCAACTTAATATAAATTGTGGTAGGGAACTGTATTCTCAGGGTAACTGTGGAAAGTAGTGATAGGCTTTTCCTTCAAATGTCAGTGAGTTTGTTAGCAGGATTTGAGAAGGCAAAACTATGGAGTGATAGGTTTTTGAGGAACTTGCTAGATTGCATTTTTATGGACTGCATGCACTCTTGCATTTCATCATGTTAAACTGAAGTATTTGGCTCTGTTGTATTTCTCCTCAACAATTGAGCAGCACAATTCCTTCACTGTTTTTGCATTCAAGATCGAAAAAACTCAGCAAGAATAATTTTTTTGTCTCTGTTTTTTGTGGATTTCTCAAAATTTTCACTTGTGTTCATTTTGTGAGTATTCATCCTGAGGTGAAACCATATTTTTTTGCCAGCAGTTTAAAAAAGCTATTGAAAGACAAGTAGTACATTTCAGCATTGTTGTAGATCTTTGAAGCATTGTCAAATATCTTTAAAAATAAAAGTAACATTAAAAAGAAACAATATAAAAAATACAAACTATATAAACTGGGTCTGATCCAATTGTTACAATGACCTGCTCCAGCACTCATCTTTGGCTTATGGCACTAGGTTCTAGAATCAAAGGATCTTCCTCTTCTGCATTTTGTAGTAGTGGTTCAAGTTTGTTGTCTCGGAAAGGTGCAGAAGGGCTCACTACTAGCAGCCAGATTGAGGGTAAGTGAGACTTGGGAGAGAGGGAAGTGCATACTGTTGTGTGCAGCAACTTCTCAGCCCACGTGTGGAAACACTTGCCTAGTTTGGTGGTGGTCCCTATCTGAGACTAAGGTCAGGGCATGCACTCTTCTCTCTCAGCAGCCTTCATAGTCATGTCTTTCAAACTTTTCTACTTTTCATAGCAGAATTATACATGCTGCTGTCTGACATACTTTTGGTTTCAGCTGCTTTGTGAAATTCTTGAGAGAGGCATATTTTGTCTGTCAACATTTGCTGTGCAAGGTTTTTCCAGAGAAATAGAAGTGAAGGTTGTTCAAAAGATGAAAGCCTGCATTCACAGTTGTTTCAAAGAAAGTTAACAAAATGCGTGGTTGGGAAATGTGACTTGGAAGTGGTTGCAGAGTTCGTGTCTGGAGATTAGTAAGCAGAGCTTGTTCTGTATCCACATGATTTGCTTATATTTATTGGTTTATGTCCTAAATGGAAAAGGAGCCGAAAGCTCCATCTCGCTGTATTTAAGTAATTCAACTGTTGGGAAATTTGTGTGTGAGGTCCAAGATAGCTCAAGACAACATCAGGGGCGATGAGGCATTTGAGGAAAATAGTTGTGTGGATACTTGTGGTACAGCTGTGTGTGTGCACTCCCCAATCCCACTCCATCAAATGCAGAAGAAATTGAATCTTCTCTGTAGAGAACATCTCTCTTGTGGCAGTATGAACTACTGGTCCAGTCTCACTTCGTAATGAATTTTCAGAAATATTATTAGTATATTGGAATTTCAATAAATAAACATTTTCAGTTTTTACTACTGCAGGTGACTGCTGGTTTTCCTTTGCAGGAAGAGTGGTAAAGAGATTGCAAGCAAACTCATTCTGAAGCATGACTGACTGCAAGATCCTATTCAAGGATTTTGCTTCTTTTAGTACTAGGTCCAGAAGAGTCATTGTTCTGCAATATTTAGTTTGGTTTTGGTTCTCTGCTGCAGGGATAGCACCGTCTTTGTGGGCTTGTGATTAAAAGTGTGTGTTATGCATCAGTAAAGATTTTATGACAGATTGGAACCCTGGACATCTTCCCAAGATCCCCAGGGTCCATTATGTTTTGAGAACTCTGATTATAAGGGCAGAAAATCATTACTGAGCAACCAGCAAGCCATATTCAAACCTGTGGCATGTTACCAAATGCTTGACTATTCTTTGAGCTTTCCAGAAGCATAAGGGTTTTTTCCCCCCCCCTTCATGTTTTTCATTTTAATTCTTTTATGCAAAATAACAGCACTGGTACTTTTAGAACTGCATGATCTTGCTTTAAAATCCATCTGAGTGCTTCCTGTCAGTGATGTTGAGGCACTGAATTCCACCAATTCTAAATGCTAACTTTAACAAAGGTTTATTTATCTTTTGAGTATGTGCTGTCTCCTTTGAATGCAATCTCTCATCCAAAAATATGAAAGGATGGAAAAATGCCCCTTTTCAGGCATATTTGCAACATGCCATTTGCTTTGCTAAATTCTAAAAAGTCCTTGGGTCTAAGTGAGTGCCTAGCTGTTGCTGAGGCATTTTTTTGTGAAAAAGAGTAATTGTCATTTGAAAGACTAAATGGAATGACAGAGAGAAGTGTCCACTTTGTATGGTTTCTCTGTTCTACTGCATTATCCAACTGGCTGGTTTTCAGAAATCAAAAAGCAAAACCTCATAATTGCAATAGAATTTCTTTAATTTTGTTTTAGAACTCTGAGCATTGCATGTATCATAAGTGCCTGAGGGCTTGTCCTGGGGTTTGTTTTTTTCTGTTGTTTTCGGGTTTTTTTAAATTTGCAAAGTTTGCTCATTAAGTAGTTGCCAGCTTGTGTTCCAGTGTTTAGAAGGGAGGCTTAGAGAGGAGATCCTAGTGTTTATTGTAGCCTATTTCTGTGTGAATTTTTGAGGTTATGACACTTTCTAGCGAGGCACAAAAACCCTTCGTGTTGGAGTAATTTTTATATAACAGGAATGAATTTTTACCAGAAGCCTTGAACATCAGAGTACATCCCTGGAATTGAACACTCTGTCTACATACAAGAGAGGGGAAAAAAAAGAGGGAGGGGAACAAACAAACACCACCACAACAAAAAACCTTAGTTTTAATGAGCCTGTAGATCTGTTTCTTTATAGAAGAACAGTGGCTAGTATTGCTGGATGTTGCTGCTGGGAAAAGACCAAAAGAGACTAAACTAAGAGTAAATTGTAAATCCTTTGTATGCACTGTATTTGTCGGGGCATTGGATTAATATAACAATTTTGCTAACTTCAGTTGTCATCTTTCAGTGTTTTATGATACATGTATCTGAGAGAAGTAGAGAGTGAAATTGGTATTCTGATCAACATAGTGTGACTTTGTAGGCTAATTAGCATGGGTGCATGTAATGTGCAGTGAGTTGGATGGTTTGTGTTACCTCTTCCAATACAGGAGGTGAAACCCAAGAGATTTACTAAAACTTATTATTAACATTGAGCAACATACAGCTTTGTTAACAAGCATGACTGCAAGGTTTTTCCAAATTGTTGGTATTGCGTCTCTAAGATTGCCATGCTGGATTTCTTCTGGTTCTCCTAACTCTAATAATAAATTAAAGCTCAGTGCCCAGGAAATCATTATCATTGGCCCCAGTCCAGCTACAGCACTTTTATTGTTAGAAACAAGATAGAAAATAACTGCTTACTTCAGTAGACATATGCAGCAGGACCTAAAATTGATAAGAACTATTCTTGATAATAAAGCAAGCAGGTGTATCTCAGTATGAACGTGAAGGAAGTGATCTGTTGAATAATAAGTTCCTTATACCTGCTTTTCTGACAACATGCATACTTTTGTAATATAAAGTGGTACTCTAAAAGGTTTTGAATATGCTCTGTTTCTTACAGCTCACACTCCAGATAACAGCTTCCTTGGATTTGTGGTAGAGCAGCATCTGAATTCCAGTGACATTAAACATATTAATGACATCAAAAGGCAGAATCAATCTCTTGTTTATGGCAAAGTAGATCATTTCTGGAAGGTGAGTATACTAGAGTCATATACTTGAGTAAATTTATTTTTACCAATATAATATAGTATAACTCTAAATTTACAAGTATCACCTCTCTCTCAATCTATTAAGTTCTTTTTCTGATAAGAAATACATTTAAATAATTAAATTGAGCATTTTTCACTCTTTCTGATTATGAAACTTCCATCTAAATTTACATGGATCCTTTGCTGTTTATGCACACCTTCCTGGTAGAATAAAAAGTTTTTATAGTCTTGATACCACAATAATTTTGGAAAATGCAGAAGCTTTTAAAAGTAATGGGAAATTGAAGGTGCCATAGACTTTGTGAACTTCAATCAGTCATAAGCAAATGTGTCTTTCAGTTACTTATTTTCTTATCTAAAACAAACAGCTATGCATTTCAAACTGGACCTTGTTCACTAATGACCCCAGACCGTGTTCAATATAATTTTATTTCCCTGTAATAACATCAGAGTTTTGTTACTTAAATTTATTGCAATTACTGCATTGCCTCTCATCTGTAGGCAAGAGCTGCAGGATAACAGCACCAAGGTTTGGTCATGTTTTCACCAAGTTAAAGTGTATTGTGATATTAACCTCACGGTGCTCTCTGCTTTTTGTTCACTGTCCTTTTCTGGAGCTCCTTCTAAGCTGACACACCTGGCAGTGTCTCTCGGATGCAGTTTTCAAAGAAAAGCAATTGCTTCCTAATAAGTGGCTTTCCTCCAAGTTACCTCTAGCTCTATGTGTCCATATACTCTGTATGCCTTCCCTCCTGCCTAAAAAGACCTTTTTTCAGCCTCCTGTCAGCTGAAAAAGGACTTGATCAGTACATGCTGTGCCACATATAGGACCAAATGATGTGTCTCAGGTTTTCTTTCCATATTCATTGGCGTAAGCATATTGGTCTTGCACAGTTTTCTGAGCACAGAAGCAACATTTAGTCTGATAACTGTGGTTATATAGAGTAAGTTCTTGAAAAATGACAGGTACAAGTATCTGAGAGACAGAAAAAAAACAAAAACTTGAAAGGAATAGGAGAATGTTGCTGGTGTTTATGGCAAAAGAAAGGTAGAGCTTAATGCTTGTTGGCTTCTATACTGAGAAAAATATATGTATTATCTGTGCATTTTCAGTTGTGATCTCTCAGTTTTATATTTGAGCTTATTGCACTAAACTATGTAATCTGTGTCTTAAAAGGAAATTTTGCTTTGCATTGTAGTAAATACTGTACCAGTTATTCTGTTTGGCTCATGGTATAGAATGGCAGTATGCCCACATCTGCAGTCACTTCTGTCTGCAGAATGCTGGAGCAGAGCTGGGACCCTTTCATTCCTGATACCATTATCAGTCTCTCAGGAACAGTTGCACATAATAATCATCTATAGTTCCTGACCTGATTTGTAGTGCATATCAGCAGAAAACCTGTTGACTACCAGTTGGATTTAAGGAACAAGATAGTTGCCTAGTCACCAGGAGGTTTTCCTCACTGACATATATATCTTTTGGTTTATTCAGTCTGCATTATTTCAGAAATATGTATTAATAACTCATATGTCCAGAGGGGAGATATGTATTAATAGCTTATATGCCCAGAGGGGAGATTTGCGATTGCCTAGTCTGACACATAGTTCTGTATAACAGATAGGATATTCATGGGCTGATTAAGACAAAAAACATGGCTTTTTGGAAAAGAACATCCAATCTTGATTTTTAAATAGCACACAGTGGAAACCTGACTACTTCCTATGGTAAATCCTTGAGAAATTGCCTTTTCTCTGAAGACTTTGCATTAGTTCTGGTACAGATTTCCAAATGGTAGCTTCCAGTCTTAGTAGCAGTAACAGACTTTGTCTACTGGACTGGTGGTGTTTCTGTTCTGTTTCCCTGTAGGAATGTATAGGTTGAGCTCATAGTTAACCTGTACTCATCTCCTGAAAAGCCTGTACGTGCTGAACGACTAAGAGCTTTGTGCCTTCTAATCCTTAAGTGTTCTCACATGTCTGTTTTCTCTCAACCTTTTCAAGATTATTCACATTCCTCTTGAAATAGGAATGTTAGAATAGGGCACATGGGCTGTACCAGCACCAAATCAAAAAGAATTTTTGTATGCACTGTTATGTATGTTCCCTTTTCACCATTGGGAACTTGTGTTTAGATAACTTTTCAGCCAAGACCCTTGTATTGATTGGTTAGGACTGCTGCTTTTCAAGTCCCTGTTTCATTTCTCTAAGTATTGCCTGTCTTGTTTCTTGCAAGATGTATGACATAATACTTGGCCATATTAAAATGCTTACTGTACTTCGTAACATTGAGCACGTTAAAACTGTCACTTGCAGCCTGTAACTGCAGTTGTGCCCAAATACACTGGTTCATAAAGTGTAATCACTGCAGATAGGTTTTGAATTGGTGATCATGTGGCTGTCTTATCTGGAGTGATAAAATCCAATCCTTGTGATCAGCAGAAAGCCTGAACTAATCTTGTGACTGTGTAATTTGCTTATTTCATGTTTCCTTCATTTTCTCCGTGTTCTGCTCTTTTCATCTGCCACCAGGGCTTGTGCTGAACCTGCCTAATCTCTGTTTATCCTGCTACTTTTCTTTATATTGAATATGGCCAGTTAACAGAAAGTGTAATCTCCACAGAATACATGTCACTAATGGGTCTAATCAGTTGTTAGAGATGCACAAAATGAAGGGGAGAGTGCTCTGGTCCACAGACTAAGGTGCTTTTGGGGGATATCAGTTGCAAATAAATTGTTGAATTTAAACCAAGCAGGTTGAAGTGAAACTGAGGTACACACAGGAAGTTTTTCCTCTGTAGGTGCAACTATAGTATCTGACTGCCCTTGGGATTTTATGAAGTTGTGGGCATCCTTTTCTGCATCTCATGAGGCAAGTTAAAAAGAAAAAAATATTCCAAAGTACTTGTCATTTAATCTTTGCTAGAAATCACCGTTTTCCCAGCTCTGCTGCTGGGCAGAGTTGGTGAGGCTAGTTCAGATGACCCACTTAAATTGGGTATACTAACCAGGTTATTGCAGCTAAAGAGAATTATGAATTGCTTACAGACAGCATTCTGTCTTCCCACATAATTCAGTGGTACAAAGCTCTGATACAAATCTGACAAGTCGTAGAAGGAGGAATACAGTGATGCCTCCTGTCAACTCTGCTGGATACAGAAAAAAAACCACCAGCCCATGGCCTGAGACCAATGGCATTCATCCTGTGTTACAGTTGCATTTTGCTGGAGGTCAGGAGGGATGTAAGCTGCAGAGACTTGTTTATTTCCCTCTGATAACTAAATCAGTCTTAAGTGGGTTAAGGATGACAAATAGAAGCTCTAAAGAATTTTGCTAGGTTCCTAAAGGTTATCCTTAGAGGTAAGCTGCCAAGGGCAACATTGTCAAGTTTTGGATGTGTTTATTGTAATCAAAGGTTTGAGGTTTTGTTTGGGATTTTGACAGTAGTAAGGAGTAAAGAGAGTCCTATCTCTGCCAAGTGAAAAATAAGGAATGAATAAAATGTGAGTGCAACCCATAATGCTTTCCATTATCAAAATTGGCTGTAATTACAAAATATTTCAATTAAATGGAATGTTCAAAGCCTTTCATGTTGTCTTAGCTCCCACTTCGGTCTAAATCTTTGTTTTTCCTACAATTTCCTCTCATACTTTTCCAACACTTCTACCCTTAATCCTAGAAAGAAAAGAGAGTCAAGATTCATTTTATGCTATTTGTTAATTCTTTTTTTGTGGGGTGCTGCAAGAGAAGCCAGAATCTTGCTTGTATCAGAAAGTAGCCATCAATGCATAACAGAAAATTGTATGATGATTGCTTTGGTAGATTTTATTATAGTGTGTTGGAGTTGCCTTAAAATACTCATGTATTTAAAGGCCACATAATGTGTGAGTTTTTACTAATGCCACTTGTCAAGATGGGAAAGTGTTACATTTAGCTTGTTCTCAATGGGAACATACATAACCAAACCAGTTCCTACCCACTTCTTCAAAGCTCCATCTGACATATGTAGTTTCCCAGTCTTGTGCCCTGTTACAGTATGTGGGAGTAAGAAAGTGGGGAAAAGTCAGAGAGAAAAATTATACTTCTAGGAATATTTCTGTTACAAGTAGAGATCAGTGTCTCGCTCTTGGCAGCCTTGCCTTTCCCCTCCTTCTGATTGGTTTTTGTGCTTCATATTTAGCAACAGGCTTTGGCTGAACATTTACTTTATTTTTTAAGCTAAAAGAAACATAAGGGAGGGGAGAAAAGATCCTTCTCACCTTTTCTCTCTGACGTGGTCAGTGCACTCACAAACTTGTCTTGTGCTCTTTTGTCTTGCTCCAAATTTGCAACAGCACCCTGGGCTTGCCTATTGATGGAAACCCTAGTTGCTGGCACCAGGCACCAGGAGTACTGTCCTGCTTTATGCCACATATCATATAGATATGAGCCAGAAACTGTAGTTCAGCAACATTTCAGAAATTCACCATTTGCATCTGAAAGAAGGATGGATCAAAAAGACCAAGTAAATAAAAGGAAATTAACAGCTAGAAGTGCAGTAAAGAAGTATATATATATGTACACTTTTGAAGGCTTATACTTTAAGATTTACTATGAAAATTAGAGTTTAATTTACTATGGGGAAAGAAATAAAAAATGTTTTCAATTAATATTTATGTTTCAGACAGGCCAGTGATCACCATCTCTTTTTTGCAGAACTCTGCAACTGCAAAATGAATTAGTGAGATCTTAATGATGAAAGTAATCATCCACTAGTATTTGATAATCACAAAACCAACACCAACTTTTTTTTCCCATCTTCTCACTGCCTACTTTCTTCTGTACCCCTGCACTCTTCTGCTTCAGCAGTTACAGTGCACAAGTATGTGTCAATTTTAGTTCTGGAAATTTCCATTCAAAGGACAGGAAATTCCAGGTTAGGCTTCAGTGCCCATTACATGACAATGAAATTGTCAAATCTTTCAGAAACCTCAATGTTGAAAAAAAAAAACCAAAAAAAGGAAACTTCATGGATGAAGAACTGCAAGAAATGATGAATGAAACAGATAAAGATGAGGTCAGGGAACTGAAGAAGGATTTCTGGCAGATCTAAAAGAATGCGAGTCTTCCCTGAGATCTTTTATTCATTCTTCGTGCAAAGATAGTATATGTGCAGATAAATAACATTTATGCATACATGTGTTTATTTTATGCTGATATATGTGGTAGGTGCCTAACAAAGGAGCCCTAAATACACATTCAGGGAAGAGCAAATGTGTGGCAAA
The DNA here is from genome assembly GCF_000747805.2 of Chaetura pelagica. NCBI lineage: Eukaryota > Metazoa > Chordata > Aves > Apodiformes > Apodidae > Chaetura > Chaetura pelagica. The sequence goes on along the minus strand of NW_009953703.1, from coordinate 2,779,146 downwards.
GTCACATAATACTTCCCTTGCATATTCTCTCTTTTCCAGCTTTTTCCAGCCCTGGGTATTTTCTGAATCAGTTTGTCTATTGATAAACTGACTGTTGACCCTGTTTTGAGAGGTCAATTAAGAGGTGACTTTAAAGGACTTGTCTGATCAAGAAGCTATGCTTTTTTTTTTTTTGTTTTGTCTCCACAGCTTTGTTGTGGAGTTCCTCAAATCTCTGACCCGTTGCAGGAGGAGCATTAACTTTGGGGGTCTTTACGCCCATCTCCTACTAACTTTGTTTGGCTTTCTTTTTCAGTCTGTGTTCTTTATGCCCACTATATTTTTGTAAACCTCTCTCATATTCTGTCAAGCTGCATTTTCCAAGCTCAGGAATCATAAATGAATGCGTTACAGGTTCGTGTGTAGCAATGGAAACCATTCTGTAGCTTGGATCCTTCTTATCCCTCTCAGAACCACGTCCAGTGTTCTCAGCTTTTGGACTGGAGGGACCAGAACAGCAACAGTATTCAAGGAAGGACTGTGTGTTTATAGAACTGTCCAATCATTTTCATTTCTCTGTTCCTTGGACTTGAAGCACCCAGATGTTAGGACTTCTAGACTTAATGTTTGCATTTACATACACAAAGATCTCTCCCAGTACCTGTTTTTCTGCATTACATTCGTCCAAGCTGTAAAAAATTGTCATGTTCTGACTTCTTCAGTGTAAGAAAACATCTGCCACATGAAGAAAACTAAAAGCAAAGTTTAGTTCTTAACGCATTGTGTTTCTACCATGTATTTTTATAGCTTTTACACTTAATTTTTCACCCACCAAACTTTAAGATTTCAGCCCTTCAGACTCTGTCTTCCTGTCAACATTGTCTTAAGGAAAGACTTATCAGACAGTTGTCATTTGATGTCTTTGATGAGAAAAGCCTTATCATGATGCTTTTAAAAGTAGGTGGTAATGATTGATGAACAGTAATAACAGTTCTGCATTTAATGATCAACAAAAGTACTTTCTAGAATGGCATGTTTACTTTGGCTGCTGAAAAATTGGTTCAGAAAAGGTTTGTGTGACTTGTTACTCACCATTGCTCTTCCATTTTCATTCTGAGAATAGTTGCTTTTTTTTTTAAGTTTAGATTTGCAGCATGGTGAGCAGACATGGATGAGTAGCAGCAGTTAGATACAAACTCTGCAGAGAATGGTGATTTTGCATTGCTAGCCAGCAGCTCAGGATCTGTAATTCATTTTGGAGAAAGTAAAAATCTGGAGTTTACTGTTCAGCTATTCAGGATAAAAGAATATTTATATCTGCACCCATGCAAACAGACTCAGGAAGTGGGTTAACACTTGAACAATGTTGATATTTTTTTTCCAAATTGCATTTCTTGGTTTATTTAGTTGTAGCCTTTCTATTTATAAATGCCACATTTATGCTCTCTCATTTTCTAATTCAATGTGTGTCCTGTTTATTTTTATGAAGTGGCTTATTACAATAATATACTTTTATGATCCAAAATAACACTTTTCTACAAGAAATATGGAAATCCAGGACTACTTAAATGCAAAGGAGGCAAATGTTAGTGAGATTTGTTTAAGGTATAAGGTGCTAGTGGTATTTTTATGGTACTTCACAGATGATGATGAAAGCAGTTGGTTTTGACTCAAAGGGAATAAAGGAATGATTGTTTTGTGGATTGGGCTTGCCCAGTTTTTGGTTGGACAACTTAATAATGAGGCAGGCAATATACTTCACAAAAAGTATCACCAATAGAGCAAGCTAAAGCTAGAACTCCTTGTTTTGTGACATCAAATAACCTGTGTATTTGAATATGTACCAACAATTAAATTAGCAAGGAACTTTAAAGAAGTGATGGTGTTCATTCACCTACATCTGATACTTTATTGCTCCTCTGAGATTTGAAAAGACAGGATTTTCACAAGTCTTCATGCCCTTTGAGTGAACTTCAGCAAAATTGTTGGCCAGCTTTCACACAGGGCTGTGGAGGAACAGTGTATAGAATTTACATGACAAAAATAGTGGGTGAAAATAGACTTCTTAAAAACTCTCTTGATGCCAAGAAGTACACAAACTTGTTGCCTGATTTTTCAGCTATTACTAAGACTATGTGCAAATAATGAGAGAAAGTCTCTCTGATCTGTGCTGCATACTGATTGTAAATACAGTCTACAGCTAATTGCTTTTGGAATAGTAGTAGTCTTTAAAACTCAAAAAACATATGGCACTGAAAACTAAAGTAATTCTGGTTTGCAAACTGGAGTGTTGTGTACTATTTTTGTTTTTAGTGAAACACTAGAGACATTTCTCTTCTCTGGGTCTTTTCCAAGATACCTTTAGAACTTTAGGTAAATTGAATATTTGGAATATCTTCTAGGACTCAGATAATAGGTATTTAGATAAAAAGTGTATTCAGTTACTCAGTTGGCAAGAATGCAGCTAAGGTGAGATTCACTCTTTTCTTAACAAAGATAATAAACAGTAATTATTTTGCATCTCTTTCAAAACCAGATTGAAAAACTGAGATTTCAGAATGAATTTTTTAGCATTATTAGGCCAAATATTGTTTAGGTATGCTGAGATTACAGTTATCTGTTGTTTTTAGTCCAATTAAAAATTAATAGGTCCTGGTGTTGATTTATTTATGCCTATATTATGAATTTTAAAAAGTGACAGTTTTCTTCCAGTCTAGTAGAAAACAAAACTAATAATGTAAGGAAACATCAAATACTGTAGAAATAATGTAAGCAGGAGTGAACATCTCTTTCTGACTTTTGTGGTAAAGGACATAAAAAACTGCTCTGCTTGAAAGACATAAAGATTGAAAATACTTTCTTGTTGCTGTTATAGGATAAGAAGGCATATCTGGACATCATCCACACCTACATGGAAGTCCATGGAACAGTCCATGGCTCAAGCACTTTGTATATTCCTGGCTACGTAAAAAATCATGGTATACTCAGTGGGCGGGATTTGCAGTTTCTGCTGAGAGAAACCAAGGTAAGTTGTCACGAGGAAGTAGTGGCAAAAATAGCTACAGATACACAGTATCTGGAGTGCATGCCTTTCACCTCCTAGGAATGAACTCTTAATTTAAAAGCATAGGGAAAATGAATGGCTAGATGTAAAGGAGCTTAAGTTGCCTCCTGTGTGCTGAGTATGTGTTTTTCTTCATGTCTGTGTTTTATGGATTGACAGCTATTATTAGCAAATTGGGACAGCGACCTACAGTCACTGTCACATTTAACAACCAGCTTGAGGAACATGGATAAAAGCATTTTTCATTTTCTTGCATGTGATACTCAGCTCAAGGAGATTATCAGCTGAGGATGTGCTTTGTTTTACATCCCTGATAGGAAAGTTAGGTAATATCTGAAGGCTGTGCAATAGGCATGCTCTGCCCTACCAGTGACTTTAACCTAGAGTGACCCTACTCTCTGGGGGAGAAAAGAAGAAAGGAAAGCAGTGAATTTGCCATTCAGCTCCTTCCTCTGCTTCAGTTGTGCAGAGAGATGGATAAAAAGAGTGTGCTTTTTGTGGTGTGCTTTGTTGTAGCCCCACAGTCAAGGGAACTCAAGATAAGGGACAGTGTATACATTGTAATAAATAAACTTTTGTCCCCATAGTTAGAATTCTTTGTGGGGTGTTCTGTGCAATTCCAGTAATCTTTGTGCTGCTTAACAACATTAAAACACTTTAGTAGATTACATTTAAATAGGAAGTTTAACTTGCAGTTGGTGAAAGAAGTGGTTTGTGTGTTAAAAATTATCAAAATATGTGGAACTGCAGCACTTATTCCCCATTGTTGATAGTTTCTTGCTGTGAAATTCTACAGAATCTATTAAAAGAAAATAAAAAAGCAGGCAGCTCACAGTCTTCCCACATGACTGCAGAGATCTCCTTTTTGAAATATTTGGGAAAATTATGGTAATTTGACATCTCTGTGTGACAGCTTTTGGCAAATTATGACTTTTTAAAGGCAGCCACTGTGTGTATGTACTTGATGTATACAGATACACATAATGTTGCAGATTAAAAAGTCAATATATATTTCTGTCATAGATAATACTGAGATTACACAGATTTTGCCTGTGTGGAGTATGAAGTGACTGTATTAATCATAGTACTAACGTGGGAAGAATATTGACATTGTAATAACCCCAAGCGCAAACAAAGTGACTTCTTTCTTAAAAAAAAAAAAAGTGTTCTATTCACTGGAATAGTAAAATAAACTAATGGACTTCCTCTAGAATTGCTGAAGTCCTTATAATTTACAAAGTAAGTTTTCATCAAACCCTTTATCAGCTATTTTACATGTATTATGCAAAAAAGCTTAATTTTCCATATTAAGTAGATAACTCACCTAGTCGTTACTGTTTTTATTTGCTGTGCTCTAACACACAAGGTAAGGACACGTTTAATTTAGGACAAACTCAAGCTGATACGTGCATATTATGCAGCTCAGCACAGTGCAGTGACATGGGTTTTGTGTACAGGAAGCAGCCAGACTAGTTTCACCCAGTTTTTTACTAGTAATTGCAATATCAGATGGAAGATACTATCTTGTGATTGTGAAGTACTCCTGAGATGAGCAAGTTGCTTATTTTTCACAAATAGTATTTCTGTGAAAAGCATCAGTTTACACTTTGCTGTTTTTAGAGTCCTACAAGCATTTTAGATTTTGATGATTGTCTCTAGTATTGTTATGCATTGGTTTGGGTGGTTGTTTTTTTCTTCCTAACATTGAGAAAAATGCTTTGACAAATTGCTGCATTTCTTAGTAGATGGCACTGACAAATACATCCATGTGTTTCAGAACCCTGTATCAGGAAGCCAGTGTTCTTATCACATTATCTTTTTGATACAGTCTGTCTTAATGATTTTGTTAAAGCATGCAAACAATATTTTCTTACTTTTCTGAACTCTTGCTAGCAAATGACAAAAGCTATTTTCCTTTTAAGGGAATTATTTATTTATGATGCAGCAAGGCTAACAAACATTTGACATGATGATAAGCAGTTTAAGAGTCCATTTGCTTCTCCTAATACTTTTTATTGTCAGGCAAATGAGAGCGCTATGTATTTCTGATGTTGGGACACAATGAAATGAAGTACAGCTTACTGCATTATGCGTTTCAGTTGTTATTGCTGTCTAATGCTTACTTGTTCCAGTATGTCTGGTTTTATCAGCAGAAGTAAAACAGCAGCATCCTGAGATTGAAAGCAGAAACAGATTAACTACGTTGTTTGGACTTTCTCAGTTGAAGGTGGATTTTTGGGTTGGGTTTTGTTTTGCTAGCTGATGTTTAGTGTCTCATAGGTGCACTAGCTGTTCTGCCTAAGGATGTGGCTGCCTCTCATCTTGATCAACAGCCATACTTGCACTAAGTCTTCTTGTTGCCTGTACATGGTTTCAGATTTTGCTGTCTTTTAGGAGGCAATATTTCAATATAGCTTAGCACTGAACACCACTCACCCGTCTCTGCTGGCCATCTGCTGCATGGGTGGGTCAAATGTGTTTTATATCAAATGGATCATGGATTGAATTGCTAAAAGAGGTGCAGCTTTTTCACAAGAATCGAGCTGAATTGAATGGGAGCTTTGTGCCCTGAGAAGCCTCATGTACGTGTGTACATGCATCCAGTGATGTTAAAGGATACTTTCTAATCATAATCACTTTAATTGCTAGGCAACATGACCAGGGCCCCCTAATGAATTTAGTTATGGGGTTTTGTCACTAGGCAATCAGTGTGCTGGAAGTGTGTGGATGATGGGAGCTGTAACTCCCATGGGATGGGAGGGTAACATCTGTGGGTACAATGCTCACCCAAACCATCTAGGCTGGCTGTTTGTTGTCTCCAGGCAACAAACTTTGTCTCTAAGCTTCCTGAAACTTTCAGATTTTTCTTCTTTTAAACCTGTCTTCCATTGTTTGTGATTTCAACATCATGTTAGCAAGTTTTTGTTAGGTCAGCTGATGAATTAACTAGTTTTCAGAGCCAGAGCTAAACAATAATTTAACAAGTCACAGTTCAGTGATTTGGCTCAGCATACTCAGAAGTGTCAGCTTGTGTTGCACTGCTTCATTTTGCCCCTCAACAACAAAATACCAATAGGTGACAACTCAGTCATGATTCCTGATAGGAGCTTTGCATTCCCAAAATGTATATGTGCTCTCTCTGCACTAACTGGTATAGGGCCCAGTTACTCTCAAAAGCATGCAGCTGCATTTTCATTCTGGTGTGTGTTATAAAGCAATGCATTTCAGCATAAGCACATTTTTCTAAGCAGGAGGGGACTGTTTGAGATTCATCATGGCTAGTTCAGCTGTGTAGTGCATGACAAAAATGAAAAATGTCAACAGTTCCTAATGGGAAGATGTAAAGCCATTCATCACGTCAGAGGAAAATAGGGTAGGCGAGCTGGCAGCCTTCCTGCCAACTTAAATGGCTTCTTGCCAGGTGGGCAGCTGGAGGAGTTGGACCAGACTCTCTTGGAAGAACCAGTTCAGAATTCTTGAAGTATTCCTCCTTTCTAGAAAATTTCAGATGCAACTTTTTGCTTTGAACCATTGTGAATGTTAGAGGAAATATAAATTATTTTGCTAAGTAGAATTTACAGCTTCTGTATAGTAATGGATAAAAGTAGGAGCAACACCGTGTTTGGACAGTTTGGGCAAAATCCCATTGCAATGTTGGATAAGCAGAAACAAGTACAATTTTTTTCATACTCTCTTTTATGAAGTTGTTTTTTTTTTAATGCTACACGCTTCTCAAATTCAACTGAAAAGACATATAACTAGTGATTCTATTTTCAAGTAGTTTCAATCACAGAAGGCTTGACTTTTCCAAAAATTCTTTTATATTCATGAGAAAAATGTATCAAGATAGTTAACAATGGTCTGTGCCACACTTCTGCAGTTCAGAAGAGAATATTTAAATTCAGTAAGAAGACATACAAAAGGGGTGATAAACCTACCAGCCCAACAGAATAAATGAGATAAAGTGCAGTAATGTTAGAAAGGGGAGAGAAGAAGATAATCAGCAAGTAAAGTATAAAGGATCATCGTGAGAATGAGTTAAAGAAATTACTTGTGTTCCCCAGTGCTTGCTTTTTGAATCCTGATGGACATGATTTTCTTGAGGCCATTAACATATTCCTCAGTTTTGCTCTATACCACACAAAAATACTAGCTCCCTAACCAAGGAATGTCAGAAAAGGGCAATTTTCAGGAGGAGGGTCTAGATTCACTTTGGGAATTTCAACGGAAACCTCAGGCCAGAAGGCAGCACCCACACCAGCATCCTCCCAGCCAGCAGACACATCCTCCTTTCTTTCTTCAAAGCTGTGGTGCTGTGTAGAGGTAGGGTTGGAAAATGGATGCAAAACAGGTGGTGAGCTATTTATTATAGATTAGGTGTTGACAGTGTGCTCTGTGCTGTCAAAACATAAATCCCTGTTTCTTTCCCCTCAGAGCTTCCTCCTAAATAAGCAGACCAGTCAGACACAGAGCTGTTCATCAGGGCACAGCAGCAGTTTGTTAAAGAAGTGAGAAACCAAGCAAAAAACCAGCATTCTCTACATAACAGACAAACACAGAATCATAGGAGAATTGATTCTTGAGATGGTTTTAATTGCTGCTTCTCAGCTGGTTTTCTGCCTGAACTAAGGAGTACTTTAAATAAATAACATTATCTGTGCAGATTGCATGAAATGGTTTCATGTGTGCAATTCATTATTTTCAAGCTATTTCCTTTCTTGAAATTAAGCCTCTTTTGAGATGAAATTTAGTATGTATTTTTCTGACTGAAAGGTAATGTATCTTATGCCATATATAAAAAAAAAATTTAGACCATCTAGCTTTAGTGAAGATAGGTTTTGAGATTTTTATTTTTTTTTATCAGCCACTGGAGAGTTTCCTGTAAGATTTAAATCTGTGAGATAGCTGAGAAACCTTTTGCAAGTAGAAGCTTTTTTGACCTGAAAATTGACATAACAAGATTCAGCTCCATGCAGGGAAAATTGTATGTCCTCAGCTATGCTGAGAAGTGTTAACTTTCTTTTTAAAACGAGCCAACTCCAAATTTATACTGTTGTTGCCACGGGTAGCAGAGGATTGAGGCTGCAATGCCTGTGCATGAGGATACCGATTACAGGTTTATGCATCGTTGTCAAGATCATTTCCTAGAAAGGGCCATCAGTTTGGAATCTTCAGGTACTAGGGTTCCTTTCAGTGTTGCAGAAAATTCAATGTAGAGTGGTATAATTTGACCTCTTTTAATATACACATCCTGAATACTGGAGTCTGTTGTTACAAAGATTGCCCTTTATTTCCTTGAAAAGAGCAGTAGCTCTGTCTCTATATATAGACATATAGATATACATGTTAAGTCATTCAGCAGTGCTGAGAAATTGCTGAATTGCTGTTACAAATCAGAGCTTGTCATCCCCCCATTATACACAGACATTAAAATAAAGATTTAGAAATCTTTATGTAATTCAGCGTTTTTAATTATGTTAGGCCAGGAAAAGGGGTCAAAATCCAAATAAAAGCCATGCAGCTCTGAAAATATACTAAAAATCTTCACATTGGAGAGAAGCATTCCCTTTTCCAGAGCACCTGTAATCCCAGCTGATGTAAGAGTAGCTTTGTGATGCATTTTTCCTCCTTCGATTTACCTTGGATGCTTGAACCCTCTTAATCCTGTGCTCTTGCTGCCTAGGGCTCATTGTCATCAGCTGATGTTTGCTGCCATCTACCGTTTTAATTAGAAGAATTAATCAGTTTGCCAGGAGCATGTTCATGTTGGCAAACCCACCGGGTTAGCTGAGGTCAAAGAGAGGGGGGGAAGACAGTAGTGTCGCTGTTCTGTGAGGTGGCTGCAGTAAAAGCTGTACCTGCAGGAGAGCCCCATCAGTTCATTTCAACACCAATCAAACCACTAGATGACTTTTTTTTTCCAAAAAAAATACTGAAAGGGTCCGTTGTTGCCTTAGCTCCATGAAAACTCACCTCAGCTCATCACAGAACATTATTGTCAAATGTGTTTTACAGGGCATTCCGTTACTGCTTGGGTAGGAGGGGCTGAGCTGCTGAATGTCTCCTGTTTTCTTCTTAATGTTACATTTTTTAAGGCTGGTGCATTTAGAATGCATCATTCTTATTTTCAGTTAGCTCTTTCAGTTTTTCTGAAGAAACTAAATTAAAATAATCCTTGTTTTCTACTTTTCAGCTGTTTGTTGGTCTTGGATTTCCGTATGAAGGGCCGGCTCCTTTAGAGGCTATTGCTAATGGATGTGCTTTTCTAAATCTAAGATTTAACCCACCAAAAAGTAGCAAAAACACAGAATTTTTCAAAGGCAAACCTACACTCCGAGAGGTAAGCTTTGCCAGTCTAGGTAATTTCTTTTTGAACATGTTTGTGGATTTCTGTTTAGTAACACAGTAAAAGAAAAATTGCAGAAATGTTGAGGTTTATTGCAAAAGGTATGCAACTGTTGTTATCTTTAGCCATTGATGGGATATGTAAATTCTGGTACTTCTTACTGATGGATCCTAAACTGAAGTTTCGCTTCAAAACCTGATGTTTTGCCCAGGAACAGATTGTGTCATCTGATACATGATGTGTCATTTCAACATGGTTTTATATTTTTGAAGAAACGAACATTACTGTGTGCTCTGCAGGAAGTAAACAGGTGTTTAAATACATTACAAAAATGGCATTTGTGGGTTGCTGTGTGTGCTTTGGGATTATTATGTTGTTTTTCTCCAGAAAAGTTCCACTCAAGGCACTGTTGAGCTAATGTATTAATGGTCACAGCCCTCTGTGTTTGTGGTTAAACACGAAAGACTTCTGGAGAACTGGCTCTTTATGAGAATCGGAAAACCAAACCTCAAGCTTTCAAAACATCCAGTGTGTTTAGACCCTAGTGAGAGAAAAATGAAGCTAAGTCAACTAACCCCTCATCCTGGCACTGTCTTTGGAACGTTGTTCTTCTTCAGTGTAGGTAAAATTTGGCCTGTACCATTTCAGGAATTTAGCAGTCATGTAGCTGTTAGTGACATTAGCAGGGTTGCCTGTGACCGTGGCTTTTTCAGAGGTGTGTATCTCTACTTTCTCTACATGATTCCCTGAAAGGAAGGCTTTTTGGGATCACTTGGGTGATGAGGGCTTTGCACAGCCGTATTTCCTAATTCTAGTCATGTTGGGCGGTATAAATTGCATACTGAGTGATGCCAGGTAGTTGATAAGCAATAGACAGTTTCCCATTTTAAACCAGGAACATAAATTTCTTATGATTTTATGATCCAGAACTATAATTGCCTCTCAGCTGGTTACACATACAGTAGGTACAGGACATGAGTTCAGAGTTATTCGTTCTCATAACTTACATTGCTAACAAAGAAAATGAGCAGTAAGGGAGGGGAGAAGTGTGTTTAAACTTTCTCCTTGGGCTTGGCACCTTCCAAAGCTTTTCCTCTGTGAGTCACTTGATTGTTTGTCTTGTTTCCAGTTGTTGTGTGCCCAGATACTATAACTGGTCAGGCTCAGTAAATAATCTGGACCCACCTAGTTCTTCAGTAGGAATTTTAGTGCTTGGAATGCTGTGTTAAATCCCACTGGCATGTGTCAGCACTAACAGAAATGCCGTGCACCTGACTTGCACAGAAAAATAAATCCTTGATGACTGTTTTAGTACAAAATAATATAATGAATGTTAATGGAGAATATTGCTGTGTTCACATGCCCTGCTGACCTATCCTAACAGTGACCTTTTCTTTATCTGGTTTTCACAACTGTGTTGAGATCCTATTGCCAGTAATCCATGTGTTGGTTCTTTGGGATTAAGAAGGACCTAAAATCCATCTCTTGGTTTTTTCAAGTGCTAAAGTAGAACAAAGAACCTTGTGTAGTTCTGTGTCAAATCACTCTTGTATTATCAGGAGTGAGAGTCAGAATTTATTTAAGTGATAGAATTGATTCTTTATTCACTACTCCTAGAAGCTTGGAAATGTTTGAAATTTGAAGGAGAAACAGGGTGACGATGTTGTCTGAAGGTAGGACAGAGCAAGGATGATACTTCTTGAAGCCAGTCAGGCAGGTCTAACCAGGACTGGTAGCAATTACAGGCTGTGAAAACTGGCTGCTCTGTGAATGAGCTGTGGGGAAGTAAGGTCACATTGTAAAATCAGTTTCAGTAAGCAGCAAGTCTTATGGGATGTGGCTCATTATGAAGACCAAAGCCACAAATGAGAGATGCACAAATGTTACTTGTGATCTGCATTATTTTCTGATTTTTCAGTTTTCAAACTATATTCACTCTCTAAATTTAAACATGGAAAATCTGAAAGATGACTCAGAAGGAATGATGCTGACTGTTAAATTTTAGCTGAACCCTTGCATTATCCTGGTGCATCCAAAAAGCCTGATTAAGAGAGTGAGAGGGAAAGACATCCTGAGACATCCATTTTTACCAATATAATTTCTTCCTTTTCAGTTGACATCTCAGCATCCCTATGCTGAAGTTTACATTGGGAAGCCCCATGTCTGGACTGTAGACATCAATGATCTTTCTGAAGTTGAGAAGGCTGTGAAATCAATTTTGAATCAAAAGGTGAGAAATGTATCTTCAATTTGTCATCAGCACTTGGGAGTGTATTGTGTCCTGCATGTACAGTGCTTTCTAACGTTCATATAATTAAAGCAGAGTGCTGCACTTTGGTAGGGTATCAGGGGAAAAAAAATCCACAAAATACCACATCTCTGTGGTACCTGATTATCATTGTTTAGTACTGGATATGTCAGGTTTTTACCTGAAAAAAAAAGAGTGTAAGTGATTTTGTGCAGAAATATGTATTTCTTAGGTAAATTATAAAGCAATCTGTGTTTCTGTGCAGTCAATGAGGAAGCTTCCTTGTGGGCTCTTGGAGCATTGTGGCTGTCCAAATACATGCTCAACTCTTCTGACTGATTTTGTGGCCTTGAAATAACCACCACCGAAATGCTTGTGCACTGGAATTATGAAACTGTAATGAGGGCACTTCAAGGGTTTATGGGGTGGAAGCAGTTTGAAGTAATTTTCAAAGGCATCATGTTCTTTTTTGTCATCGTGTTTTCCTTTTCACCTCAGAACTGAAACTTAGTTTAAAAAGAAGCTCTAGAATCCCAGGGGCTCTCAGACTAGCTTTGTATCTATTACTTTGCAGTGTACCCTGAGTTCCCTTAAAGATAACTCACCGAGCAACTTCTATTGCCTTTACAAAAGAGAAAGAAACAGCTGAAACTGCTGATGGTTTTGTGAAATTGTCATTTGTTAATGAGTTTATTTGCATTTATTGTTGTTACTGAAGCTGTAATGTAGTATTTGGAATGCAAGCTGCTACCACACAGCACACCGAGAAGTTCATTGAAACAAAAAACCTCATAAAATTGACACATTTTGTTTCCTCAGATCGACCCTTATTTGCCCTATGAATTTACATGTGAGGGAATGCTCCAGAGGATGAACGCCTTTATTGAGAGACAGGTATGAACTTCTATTGTGGATGAATCTTTTCTTAGTTTGGAAGAGGAGGGCCCTCTCCATTTTGAAGTTTCTCAGTGTTTTTGCCAGTAAAGTAGAAATAGTAGCTGTGCAGTCCTTGGTGTTATATCAAAGAAGGAAGGCAAAGTAATTTTTCAGTGTATGCATGACTTCTTTGTGTAATAATTAGACACAAAAGATATTTGGATCATGAAGTATCACATTGTCCTGCATTAAACCATGACTCATGTACATACAGAGATACTTTTGTGGTAGAATTGCACTTAGGCTAAAGCCTCTGGGCAGGTTTTTCAAGTGTTCAGTTTCAAACAGTAAAGCATTAAATGGTTTGGAAATCAGTTGCTTAAAGGAGTTTTGGTCCCCATGCATTATTGGCAGCTGAGAGCAGTAGAAGATACTGAGTTGGAATAAGAAACTGCAGAGGTTTCCATGGGGTCCTCATTTCTAGAAGCTGTATGTTTGCTTGGACTTCTGCCCAAGGCCAGATCTCTTGCAGCAGCCAGCTCTGCCTTTTGGTCTGGCTGCTGCAGACCTGTATCTCTGATATGCCCTTTAATTGTTAGGATTTCTTTCAAAAGCTCCTGTACCTGTGTTTCTGAATGTGAGCAGTATTATAGACAGTTATGAGGAATAACACAACTTCAGGTCAGAAGTGTAATCAACATAAAATGGTTATTTCCAGTTTCCTGCCAATAAACACTTCAAACTTTTTGCTGCTGTGTTGTTGACATAACCTGTAAAAGTATCTCTGCTTCTTCTGATTCTTCTGCTGAGTTAGCTTTAATTGAGAAGTTTGGTCAATGCAGGAATAAGTGGAGCTCACTGCAAGGGAGATAAGGAGGCAATCTAGAGAGAGCATCTGTGGGGCAAACCCATCTCTCCCCTCTGGACCTTCCCCAAGGGCTAAGCCCTGGCCTCTCCTGTGTGCTTCTCAGAAATAAGCACAGCATTTTGTTCATTGCTTTGACTAATTGTCAAAAGCCATTATTGTTTCACAGCCCCCAGGGTGCTTAAGCATCATTACTAGTTGCATGTGTTTAGCACTGTGCCTGATTAACATGTCAGAAGAAGCAAAAATAAAGGTTGAGACATTGTTTTGAAGAGTTTGTGGTGGGAGGCAGGCAGCACAGAGAAAGCAGCACGAGCTTGGAGGAGAAACAAGGATGTGTGGAGTTGATCTGGTTCAGAGGTTGTAGGGTGCATAAACCATGAGAGTGTGGTCTTCTAGGGATGTTTGAATGTGAAGAGGACTGGGGAGATATCCTCACCCACAAGTCACCCTATGGCACAGAACTGTAGGACATAAAGGAGTTGTCTGGAGTTCCCCTTTTGGGGCCTTGCGGCCTCCTTGGCCCTCAGGAGAGAAGGCAGTGCTCACAGGAAAGGTTTAGTGAATTCACTCCATCTTCAGGTCCAACAGCTGGGCTGAAGATCTTTAGGGTCTGAAATAAGGGAACTACTGTGAGCTGTGGTTTCACGTTCAGCAGTGCCAGATTAAGCCAGCTCTCACTCCAAGCTGCTCCTTCCTTGCAGTGCAGTGCCCCTGCCAGCAGCCTGCCGTGGCTGTGGGGAACATCTGTGCCATCCACTGAATCCATCCCTTGATCCTGTGTGCTCTGTGGCTGCACAAAGAGTTGTGTCAGCTCTGCAAAGCGGCCGCCGAGGGTGGGAACCAAAGGGTGGAACTGCTTTAATTGGCACTGCTATCAAAGGAGCAACCAGGCAACTGCAGCCAAGGCTGCTGTGGGATTCCTTCTTGCAAAGTTGGGAGCTGTTGGATGATCTGGCTGGGATGATGGAACAGACATGCTGACTTTGAAAGATGTGGTTAAGTGGAGTTCATGGTAACCTGGCAGAAAATGTTTTTGGCAGGGCTCTGCTAGGTTAAAAAACTGACTTGGCACAGCAGGGGGTCAGCTGAGCACCAGAGCTTGGCAAAGAGAGTGCAGTGAGGACATTTATCTAAGAGCAAGAAAAGCCAGAGGGAAGAGAACACCTCTTTGATGGCAGGGCTGAGCCTGTCTCACTTTGAAATTGTGGTTGTAGTTAAGCATAAACGTGGCCTCTTGTTAAGCTTAGTCTTCTGTTTTACATAACATTTTTTCTTTACCCTTATGCATGTAGGGTTGTGAGGCCAGATAGACTGGGCTGAAGACATCAAATTTAGGTTGCTTTTGATGGTTGGTAGGAAAACTAGCCAGAGACAGCAATCTGAAACACAGCCCTATGTGCTGGTGCCTGTTAAGGGGATGTATGAGACTTCAAGGTGGCATAAGGTGAGGTAGGCTTCCCACCAAGCTATGGACCAGAAATGGGAGGCTGTGCTCAGTTTTTGGGAAGAATTTTCAACTAAGAGATGTTAAAAGCTGAAGCCCTCAGCAAATAGTGAAGCCTCTCAGGTGATTACCTATTGTAAAACTTTGTGTTCTGCCTGCACTAGCTGTGAATCCCGTCCAATATTACAGAATTATATAATATATATTACAGTATTATATAGTATATACTATTGGATTGGATTTTGAACCTGTGTAATTTCCTCCTGCATCTACTATTTTAAATACTGATTTTATAAAGGACAGACTAATCTGAGCACTTTAGTCCAAATAACAAAATGCCTTTTTGAAACAACCTATTGTTAATCTATATTTTCAGATGCTGTTAAAATTATTCTGCCATAAATATGCTCTAAAATTACTCAGCTGCTTCAAATGTAATACAAGGGAATAGCTTAGAGTTGAATCAGAGAAATTAAGAATGGATATTGGGAAAAAGTTCTTCACTGAATGGGTGGTCAAGCACTGGAACAAGATCTCCAGGGAAATTATCATGGCCCCCCAAGCCTGCCAGTAATAAGAAGTGTTTGAAAAATGCTCTTAGGTGGTTTAGCTTTTAGGTTGCCCTCTGTGGAGTGCGGAGTTGGACTCTGTGATCTTCCTGGGTCCCTTCCAACTCAAGATGTTCTGTGATTCATGATTGTATAACATTAATTTATTGGTTACACCTGGGAGTATGAAAACTTCCTCCTTCAGCAGAAGAAATCTAAACAGAGGAAAAACCCACCCAACCAATATTGAGAACTGGTACATGATTTGGGGTCTTAGCTCCATTAAACAATTTCAGGTAGTTCATTCTTTCTAAGCTTTGGGGAAGTGTGGGACCTGTTCATACAAGCTTTGGTTTTGTCAGGAGAAAGCAAACCATGATGGACTGGGCCCAGATTTCTTTATCGCATTTAATGAGAGTTGCCATATGTTCAAATAATGGCTGAGTATCATGCAATGTTAAAGCCAGTTATTTAACATTTTCTCTTTGCTTTTTCTCATTTTAAATGTCAAGACGAGAAGAACTTGTAATTGAATAGTTTTTGCTAGCAGGTGTCTTTAGAAACTGTGTCTTCCTTCCCTCTTTCCACTGAGGTCACACCTGCTTATAGCCAGTTTCTTTCAGAGTTGGGGGAGCACTTTCACTAGCAGTTCAACCAAGAAGAGCAAACAAACTCTTTGGCTCCTGGTTGCTTTATAGAGATCTTCACGAGTTCAGCTCCCTCCATAGCACTGTGAGTCGCCAGTCCTTTCCAGATGGCTCTCCACATGGGCCACTGGAGTCATTTCTCGCCTACAGAGTAACTGGCCTCTGGAATTCTTCTCCTAACAGGACTTCCTCTTGATATTTGTGCTGTTACAAAAATAGTTCTGCTTAGCATCGAGTTGGTGAAACAGTCACTGAGAGAGGCAGAATGGGCTGGCTGTGTGGAAGTAAAGAGAGTAGCTAGAGTTGCTTACGATAAATTCTAAAAGGTAAAGGGTAGGGAAGAAGCTTCTTTGGGTACAATGATGCTGCCATACTTCAAATCAAAGGTCATAATTCCCTCATGCAAAAAAAGTATTTTTAAAGGGGCTTAAAATTTTTATTTTAATGCAGCCAAAGTGAGCCGCAGAGTTACTGTTTGGCTTAGTTTTGGGATGCCCCCTCCCTGGAAGTGTTCAAGGCCAGGGTTGGGTGGTGCTCTGAGCAACCTGATCAGTGGGGGTTGGAACTAGATGATCTTTGAGGTCACTTCCAACCCAAACAGTTCTGTGATTCAATTATTGTTTTACTAATGGGAAAAATTGCTGTCAAGGGACTTGGATGTATCACAACAAAATATCATCTGTCACTGCAGGATTTCTGTCACGGGCAGGTGATGTGGCCCCCATTAAGTGCCCTTCAAGTAAAAATTGCTGAACCTGGAAAATCATGTAAACAAGTTTGTCAGGAAACCCAGCTCATCTGTGAGCCTTCCTTCTTCCAGCATCTTAACAAGGACAAAGCTCTGCTTAGGTAAGTACATCATAGCACAAACATATTATTTAGTGTCCTTTTATGGAACTGGCTTTTGCCACATGTCAAGTTTAATGTACGGATTGTGTGAGAAGGGAAAAGTGTGGAGAGAGATATTGCCTGCCTGGCTGCAGCAAGCTGGGAGGTTAGCTGGCAGTCCTTCACAGTGTAGAGGGTGAGTTACTGCTGTGCTGAGGGCACCATTCCTCACAGCATGTGTTTCTGAGTACAGCACCAAAACCCCAAGTTTCTCTCTCTTCTTTCCCCCTCTGTCTCCTCATGTGCACTGTACCAGTGCCTTTTGATGTTGGGTTGCTTGCAGTGAGCGAAGATGCTTCTGCTGCAGGGATCACAGATGCCAGGACTGTAATTGTGCTTGGATGGACCCTTGGCAGCCCTGGCTGAGCAGGTGCACTAATTCCATAGCTTTGCCACATCCTTCAGAGAGTTAGCAAACTTGTATGGCTCCTAGTGCTAATCTTAACTGGGCTCAGCTGGGTGAGAAACTAAATGCATTTTCCTGCAGTGGGTAGAACTCTGTGCACATTGTGTGATTTCTGTCAGCTGTTCACTTGATTTTCAGTATAGCATTTTTAAAGTGTGACTTTTATTTATTGAGCTCCCTCTTTAGTCACAATTAACATCTATATTGAAACTTCTATATTCACTGGCAATTAGCAATTACTGTTACTGCAAAGCTTTTGTCATTTATGTCTTAGGTAAAGAATTGTAAACCCCTGTACATTAGAGGTATTAGTACCAATTTATAAAGCTCACCAGCTGTGCATTAAGGAAATTAACGTTGCTTTCAGGTTCTCTTTGGGAACACTTCTGCCTTCTTTTCAGAATGGAAGAATAAAAAGCCCTCAAAGCTGGGCTCCAACAAATGGCTGCTAGGGAATCTGCTTTCTAAGTGTTCTATCTCTGCTCTTTGATAAACTGAATTGTAGGAGGTTTTCATATTTTGTGTGAAAAGTTGTAATTTCCAGTGGAGTTCAGAAACAGCTCATATAAAAACTTTGTCAGGCTTCTTTTCTAGCTGTCTGGACAAAATTATAATTCTGTGGAAAAAATAATCTGTCAGATGCTGAAAGCTACTGATGTTTCCAAAATAAGTGAAAAACAATCCTCTACTGTAATTGCTACCCTTGTGCTTAAGCCTTTTGGTCAGAAAATGGCAATGGAATGTTTCTTTTTTCAGCTAGTTTATGTGAGCTGGTTCTGGGGAGCAGTGGGCTGAACCCCACAGCATCCCCTCACCTCCTGCTACCCAGGGCTGCCTGGGGGGGATCCCTGCCATAATCAATAGGAATATCTCCTGATTTCAGGTTCTTTATTTTTGTCTTCCTAAAAGTCCACAGTGTCTTTAAATACTGTGTTTTGGGGAACAGTCAAAAGCATTTTTTTTTGACTACTTGGGTTAATCTTTAGGAAGCAGAGTAAAGCTGAAAAGGCTGCACTGCCCTCTGCAGAGAGACTTTGCACAGGCAAAAAGAGATGAAAGTCATGGTCTGAAAACCTGCAATTCTAACTGGACCTGATTTAGGATGTAATACAGCTTTTTATTTCTGGCGAGGAAGGATGAAGACTGTACCAAACTGCTGTAAAATCCACTGTGATTTAGATCGTGTGCTTTGCTTTTCAGGCATAACATTGAATGTCTCACCATGGAGTCTGCAAATGACATTCTGGTCCCCTCTTTTGATGGAAGAAGGAAGCACTGTGTTTTCCAAGGTGACCTCTTATTGTTCAGCTGTGCCGGAGCCCACCCAACCCACAGAAGAATCTGCCCCTGCAGAGACTACATTAAGGGGCAGGTTGCACTTTGTAAAGACTGCCTATAGCAGCAGCAGAGCTTTTGAGTTGAGGACAAAATGTAAGTAGTTTGGAGAAGAGCTACTTAACACTTCCTGCACTTTTGTCCAGGTTTTTTGCTGCAGGCAGAGCTATCATTGCTGGGCAGAATTATCTACTAAGAGAGGAGGGATTCATAACAAGCAGTTAACTGATCTTTTTTTTTTCTTCCTATAAGAACATTTGCAGTGTAACTCTCCAGATTCCTTCATCTGTTTGCAAAGAGAAATGAGTTTCATGTTCTACAGCAATTTGAAGATGACTGCACAGGATAGTTTGTAGAAAACTCCCAGACCCATCAAACTTCCTTTTTTGTTGTTTGGATGAAGTGTGTTCTATTTTTTTAATGAGTTACAACATCTCTCCATCATGGTTAGATAAAGGATCTGGACTTCATTCCAGTAGAGAAGGACTGACATTTAATTATAGGTGCACTGGTTTAGGTACTGCTTTAGCTTGAATGGCTATAAAGTGGTTTACTTCCCAAGAACTTGGAATCACAACATAACTCTGTACCCATGATTGGGTTATCTGGGCCCAGATCTTACTTCTTTTTCTTTGTTTTTTTTTAAATCTTTGTATACAAGAAGGTATTGTCTGCATCACTGCTGCTGCATCAGAGCAGTCTCAACAGAGAGTATCATGAAATGAGCAGACAGGCAGTTGCCAGTGTGTGACACATCATCTTGGTGGCTCAGCAACTGACTAGGGCTGTGGCACTTTTCAGTGTGGAAAAGCTACAAACACATACTGCCATTTTCAGAATTGTCACAGTTTACTGGTCCCATTTAGAAAATAATCCTTGGAATTTGCCCATGCTTCTGTTGTTGTCTGTCTACTAGAAATAATGTGTGAAGCAAGAAATCTTCAGCATCATTGGAGCAATATTATCATTAGAGCCTTAGTTTGCTACGGCTTCCAGTAGTTAAAGTGTTGCTGAATGACATAGGAAGGTTAAATTAAGCTAACTATAATTATTGTATGGTAGAAATGTAAAATGTCTTCATAACTAGCTAGGTTTTTAAAGATAATTATTTTTTTTTCTGAAGAACAAATAAGAGGAGACAAACAACTGCTAAGAAAAGCACTGATCAGTCTCGTGGGTTCTTTGATTGTTTTTCTGTTTGGGAAGGGGGTGTGTTACTTTTTTCCTTTTTTTAATTTTTTATTTTATTTAGCAGGCACAACTTACCAATTAAGAATAAAACAATTAAAGCGTTTGGAATTCAAATCAAACTTCACTTTTTAGAGCAGCAAGTTAAGTCTTCTGAAACAACTTCTTTTTGTACAGGTGATTTTTGTTATTTTTAGCAGAAGGTGTCACGCTTGACAGCACCATCTGTAGTCAGGAAGTGATGTGCTCAGATGAGTGAGAAACAAATCTGCAGTGTGTTTTTAAAGCAGGTGAGCAGTTTGGATGTGCTCTGACCACACTGGAAGAAACCCTCAAATCAACACAAAGGGTTTTTTCATAAAGATTTAACAAACATTGCCAGGTGATAATGAAGAGCATAGATATTTGAAATGTTCCTTTCTTGGATGTATCTGGTTGGTTCAGGTTTTTCTTGTAACTGGCATTCATTATCCGTGTGGGAATGTTGGTGTATCTCTTGACCTACCAAAGACCAAGCAAGGGAAGTGCTGTTCCATTGTGGATGAATTCTCAAGACAGGAGAACAGAACAGCATCCATTTAAAGTTTCATTTTAAAAGCAGTTAATTAGCTGTTCCACAGGTTTTGTTTCCTGCCTCAGCACTTCTGGCTGTGTTAGCCTGTAACACTCCATAACACTGCCGTGAACTACACAGGAACTTAATCCTGAGAGATTGCTGAGTATCCACAGAGGATATGTGGGAGCTGTTGAGCAGCAGGTTCACCAGTGACTGGGTTGTGATCATGATAAAATCTGCTGTATTTTAGAGTAATTTTCCAGAACCAGAACAGCTGGGTTCTAAAATGGGAGGCAAACTTTTGGTATGAAAAGAAAACAAACAAAACTATGATGAAAGTTCATACTGTTCCATAGCTCAGCATTTGCTTCAGTCAGCACAAATGTAGTTTGCAATAGTTTTAATACCCTGGAAAAGCTGAGAGAGGAGGATTGGAAATGGGTCTGAGCAGGCACAGCAATTAATTTTGTATTTATATAAAATATTTCCCACATTCCTGCGCGTATTTGTGCAACTGGAAAATTCTGTGTATAAAAGTATATATACTCCCACCTGGTGCTGAGAGTAAAGGCAACAGCAGAATGTGTCTTTACCAGTTTAGCCTGAGGTTCTTCAGGCAGGAATTTAGTTTGGAATGAGCTATCACAGAATTATGTTGGAAACAAAGGTTCGTATGTGTGCACTTAACGAATGCAAAACACGTAGGTTTTGCTGTAGTGTAATTCTTTGCTGTAAATACATATTTGCTTGTTCACACACACACACTGTATGGTCCACATGGCATACTGCATTTTATTTTGCCTCTAAACTTTTACAGATTGGGAGGGTTTTGGTAGTTGTTGTTATAAAATTTTCTGCTCTAGTGCTTTGCTCAATGCTAAGTTTGCCTTCACCACAGCAGGGAGAGTCTATTATAAGCTCTGTTATTTTCATGCTGTAGCACTGTTTCTTTCTAGCCTACTGAACTGAATTACTGCATATTGGCAAAAATGGAACAGCAAACACTGATGCTGCTTGCATTTCAGTCAGGGACAGAACATCCATATTGGCTTCAGAATTGGTTGGGTCTGATTCTGTTTCCACCAAAATCTATAGAGAAAACTCCCTAAAGGAAAAAGAATCAAGACCTGTAACTTGACAGGCCTGTATTGTTAATTTTAACCTCTGTTTTCAGAAGAAAGATTGCTTGTAGGAAATACAGCTTCAGTGTAACTTTCTGAAAAGGAGACCATCGTACGGGAACTGTAAGTGCATAAACATCACTCACTGCACCAGATTTCACACCGTCACCAGCAGTGGGTGTTGGTGCTTGGTGAGGAAGGGAACCTTTCCACAGACAAGCACTGGGGCAAATCCATGTGGGATGGTGGAATTATTTACTAAGGCATATAATATATACCTACATTTCAGGGCAGAGGGCAGCCTTCTGTCCAAGTTCCGTAACTACTTTCATTCCTAATTAGAGGATAAAGGTGTAGTCCAATTATTGCACTTAACCAGGGACGCTGGAGGTGGGGCTGAGCTGCTGTGTTTCAGTCTGACAGTGAAACTTGCAGCTTCCTTCACTCAGAAATCAGGTTTTTGCATGACTTGCATTTGAATATATTGATCAGCGACTGATGAGGGAAAAAAAATGTCAAAAGTTGAATTGAAAAACCTCTTACGAGCTTTCAAACATATCTCTCATATCAAGACATTCTTTGTTTTAAAATTTTGTATTTTTGTACGTGACCTAGTTGTTTTCAAAAATCTTGTTCCTACAAGATTAGAGAACTTGAGAGAAGCATTTACATATTTATTGAAATGAACATAAAAGGCTTGCCTTTGAAAGGTAAAGTTGGTAAATACACACTGTTTAAAAATGCCAATAAAAACCTCATTTATTTCATATATGCAAGTTGATTTGCACATGTATAAATAGAGTTGCTTTTTGCTTTTTTTTGCTTAGTTTCTGTTTCTTTTTGTAATTTACAGTCACAGCTGTGTGTTTGCTTGTTTATATCAGATTATGTTTCTCCTGCAAATATTTAATGTTTATGTGCCTTTTTTTACTTTGGGGTTTGGATGAGTGTTTGGATTATGGACACTGTCTGAACAAGTATAATGGAACACTAATTACAGGTAAAAATAGTACTTGATGACTATACAACTTAGAGGTATGAATTCTGAATATTTTAAGTAGTAGAGAAATCTGTTCTAAAATTGTATAGTAAGAGTTAAAAAGATAATATTGTAATTTTAACAATTCTGGCAAGACATTGCTTCTATGAGCAACATACCCTTTCTAAATACCTGTTAATTTGACATGAGAGCTCCTGCTAGGATGGGATGTCTGTTTGATGACCAGAGAGCAAACTAAAGCCTGTACATTCCCCAAGAGACAGTGCTAACTAACAAACCTCTAGAAACAGCCACCTGTGATTTGATCAGCAGGAAAACTGCAGATCCACATGAGGTTTGTGAGGTGTTGGTTTGTCAGACAAATACATCTGCCCGTGGAAGTGCACGGAGCAATTCCTGGTGTTACCAGGAGAGTACACTCCTTTTATCATACCCGAGTTTACAGCTCTTGGAGGGGAGGGAACTCTGGATCTTGAGCTTTTTGCAGATTTCTTTTCTTTTTAATGCCACTTTTCTGTAAGAAGAGTATTTTGCAGACTAGGTGATGATCAGGTAGGTTTCAGCTGGAGATGGCAGAAGGGGTTGTGGACAGAGCCAGGACTCTGTTCCCTGCTCAGCTCTGCTCCTCACCACTCCTGCTGCTGGTTGTACCTTGCTTATTGCAGTCAGACTTGCTGAAAAAATCTGTTGAAATCAGCTGCAAATCAGGTTGTTGGCCAGTGACTTCTCTCCTTACTTCATCATGCTGTGCTATCCTTTAACATTCTAATTCACGTCCTTGGTTTATCCTCGATATGAAAAACGTGCCCTCCCCTCTCAAAAATGAGGAGCTTGTCTGAATAACAGAGATGATTTACGAGTTTGCAGCACTTTTCACATAAACAAATCCCAAATGGCTGTCTCAGGTATGTAGTTTGCTCATAGTGCATTTCAGGACCAGATTTTGTTAGTAAAATAAATTAAATGGGATGAATTGGACTGGATACAATCTCATCCAAGTCTAATTAACTTCATGACTCCCACAGACTTCTGTGATAGCAGAACTCCTCCATTCATTTTTCTTCACATTAAAAAAGCAGCTCTCCCTTTTTAATAAATACATAAAGCACTGTATCTCACAAGATAAAGACCAAACACTTGCAGTTGTATTGTACACGTATCAGCAACCAGCTTCACTTGCTGGTAACATGCACCATCTCTGACTGAGTTGATGTTAATCAAGTATCAGTTGATAACCTGGTTTAGTAGCTGCTCAGTTTGGAGTTGGAGGGGTTGGGTATTTGTTGTTTTTTAAAGAGACTATTGATTATCAGTTTTCAGTTTCGCAGCCTTTTTTTCTGGAGGTGCTAACATTTTGGCATGGCTCTTTCTTTGTGACATTTGCCCTACAGCTGCTATGCCTTCCACTTTTGACTTGCAATCTCTTTCCATTTGTAGTGTTTGGTCCCATCCTTTCAGGGGCTGCTGTAAAGTGGAGGAGAATCATGCACTGCCAGAGTGGGCTTTCCTGCAGGCTGAAAGGGCCAGGTACAGTTTCACTGGGACATGCTTTAATGATCCTCATGTAAATGTAACATCAAAACATACTGTTTTATAGGCAGTGACTTGAATCTCATTTTCCTAGTTTTAAGCAGGTCTATAGGTTGGGTTTAACATTAGCTTGTAATTTCTCAGTATGATATTTAAATGGAATGTGTAAAGAGCAAACTCCACGTATCAGGTGTGAAATGTTTACTGTAGGAATGTATTGAAAATTCCAGAGGCTGAACCCCAGATGCAAGGTATCCTTCATGTTCTTTCTTTCAGGGAAAAATAACAGTGCAACTGTTGCCAGAGTGTCTTGATAGGTGTAATCTTTACATATTCATGTAATTATGAACATACACTAGTGTGTTTTAAGTCAGCAGGCCTCTCTCAACAGCACTAAGCCACGTGTTTATTAAATGGGTAAATAAAATCAGGTCCTCCAAGTTCTGATAAAATGAGTAATAACTCCACCTTCCACACACAGAAACTGCTTGGAAAAAATCAGTTTGTAATCAAGTGACAGATGCCCTTCCCTCTGCTGGGAAGATCAGTGCAGGTGCCATGTAACTAAGGTGGGCTCTGCATAGGAACAGAACTTCTCACCTTGCCTAAGGGCTCACAGAAGTGGAGCACCTTGGACCCTGTTGTCCTGGTGCTTCAGCAGCTGCTTCTCTCTAAAACAATACTTCTGTATCACACTGCACTGTCCTTGCCAGTGGTGGCCCCAGGGCAGTGCTGCTGCACTCGTGGCTGGGCACGAAGTCACAGCTCAGCCCTGCAGGAGCCAGCAAAATCCTTGGCCTGGAGGGAGTTTGTAAATAACAGGATGGCATTTACTGGAGCCATCCAGGAACTTGGCAAAGTGCATGCAACACGTCCTGGCTCGGACTCCAGCAGCTGCAAAGTAGTTTGAAGTATCAAATGGGTACACAATAAATCAAGCTAAATTGCTGTCTGAAAGCAGTTAATTTTAATAGGTTATACCCAGAACTAATTTGTTACATTCATTAACGGGTCTGTTGCAGAATAGTGCCAGTGACAAGCATTTTTAGGCAGCCATGGGTTTATCAGGGTTTTGCACAGGAATGCAGCAGGGGCATGCAGTTTTTACCAGAGGAAAAAGGAATCCATCTTATTAAATGATAAAAGTTACCCTGAAGATTCTAAGAAGTTGAAAGTATTACAAGGGACTATTTACAAAGCTGATTTGAGCTGGGAGAAGCTGATCCCCCTGAGCTTGTGAGGCTGACAGCTGAGGTCCTGCAGAGGGAAATCTGGGGCAGCTCTTTGGTTTCTGGTCTGAATCATTCCCTGGAGGTCTCTCTCTCTCTCTCTCTCCATGGATGAAAGGGGTCAAAATCGGAACAATCCCTGTAGCACTCGACATTGGAAAAACAACCTACTGAAATCTGAAAAAATAAAAAGGGTACTGCTTTTTGCAGATAGTAGTTTGGAGTCAATAACAGATTTTTTACATCCATGAGAACTCCAGGGTCAGGCTGGTACTATGTGTTTGGCTGGAATTTTCTCCTAAAACGTTGATCCTTTGTTCTGTTAAATTGGTTGTGTTCCACTATATTACGTTCAAGCAGTTTGATTCAGGAAGAACAGAACACAGTGGTTCAGATTCTGTCAAGTTACTGGGGTTCATTAGGATGAGGGTTTTATAATTTTATTTGATTTTTTTAGAGAAGTAAATGTCTGTACTTTAATGGCATAGAAAAAAATGCTTTGTTTTCACTGTTGTAGAAGAAAACTAGGGAGAACTTTATTTTTCAATAAACCTTTTTCTTGTGTGATTTGGATTTATGATTGCTTTGTGCTTAAAGTCCATGAGCTGCCATTTATCCAGAGCTGTATTTTTGTGGCTTATCCTTGCAACTCTGCAGCTGTGCATTGCTGGCCTGCCTCAGCAGAGGTAAGTTTCCCTTCTACTTGTATCTTGACGACAAGAACAGGCAAGTAACTGTAATTTTGTTTATCCAAGTTGGATAATAGGCAAAATCAAGGTTAGTTTTAGGAGGGCAGTCTTGCCACAGCAGTAGTTGGGAATTCTTGCTTCCCCTAACCACCCCCCCCCTCGGTGCCAGGCTGAGGGGGCTGCAGGAGCCACTGCCCAGAAGTGCCCCAGAACCTTCCTACCAGAGTTCTCTGAGATGGTAACTTGTGTCTGTGGGGAGTGGGGGGGGTGTCAGTGCCACCTTAAATCACCTAGGAGGTTGTAAACTGATGTATCGAAAAAAGACAAATATAAATGTCCAGAGGGTGAAACCTCTGGGGAACTATTGGTTTGTTTCAGCAGCACCTGTTCTGCTGGAAGACTCTTGCTGCCCAGTTCAGTGCTGGTTAGCCCAGCTGTGACTGAGGGAAGGGACCTCTGGTGTCAGCTGCTGCTAGTAGTGTTGAGAGGTTTTGGTGAAAGTGTCTGAGAGTAATAGAACAGTCAAAGCAGGAGAGGTTCAATAGTGACATTAATAGTAAAAAAAAACACACAACAAAACAAGTTACTGGAAAAATCAGCTCTTTTTTTGGTTGTTCTCAATAGCATCCACTTGTAGATTAGTTGCTCTGTATTTTTTACAACTACAGTAGAGACAAGCAACTGCTCACTCTTAGAACCAATACCTTTTTCCAAGTTTGTTGTATGATTGTTGTGCTTTTTTTTAAAATGTGGCCAAACATAACTAACATAAAGTTAGGATAATGCAGAAGTCAGTAACTGTCAACTTGATCCTTTTTATGTCCTATCTCAATTAATGGCAAACAATGCTGGTAAGCAGTAGCATAAATCAGAACTTTGAGGTGAAAGGCCTGCAGGCTGAGAAAAGGTTTATGATTCAGGATTGAATATCCAGTTGGATGATCTATTCACTGCTGGGATTAGGGCGTTGAGAGCATTGTGGCTACACATGATGGTTGTCTGTGCACTGCTGGCTGTGCTTCTGCAAGAGCCTTTTAATACTGTTCCAGTGAGGTGAAGTAAGTGAATATCCTTCACCAGTTGCCTCTTTTTATGGGTATTTCCTTGGGATACTTAATCTCAGATTAAAATGGGTAAAATTGTTGTTGGTTCTGTGTTGCTATTGAACATAGCACAATTCCCAAATGTTTCCTGACATCAAAATGAGTTAGTGGAGGACACTGCTCATTCAGTCCCGTGTTCTGGTTATTTTCGGAAACGTGTTCCTTCCTGTTTCGTTCCCCTAATTATTGTTTGGCTTTGTCATTATAAGGAGACATCTGTAAAATGGTGAGAAGCTTGAGTCAGATGTGGGCTGTGTTGCAGTCACATAATGGAAAAAAAATGTATAAAAATTGGAACGTGGAATAAAAAAATACACCATGCAGCTGTACTGGAAAGATCACTGAGGGAGCTTAAATACTAAACAGTTCAACTCTCACACACTTAAGACTGGATTCAGTCAAACTCCATCTGGTATAGAGTCCACAGATGGTAACATTTTGCTGGGAGATGGTGCAGCTCTCAGAAGCCTCACCTCACACCCACACTTCGTGCAAGAGACAGAGCATCCCAGGTCACTGCCTTGCAGTGCCCCCTCTTTATCCTTGTCAGGACTCACATGGCTTATTATTTTACTGAATAGAGATATTTAGTTTAACTAAAATCCTGGTAGTAAATCTGTGGTGCCAAAAACTGAATCTCGTTTGCACCGGCCAGACTCTGGCTGTTAAATCTCACTTGTATGTCCTGCTTTGTCTTGTGGAGGCCTTTCCTCCCAGGGGCCTTCCTGCAGGACTGCTGGCTGGCTGAAGGCATCTGCCTCGTGCACGTTTGTGAGGAGCACATCTGTGGGAAGGGAAACATTAAAAAGTGTTGGACAGACACTGCTGAAACGTTAACACCGTCTCTAAAGAACGTGTACCCAGGTGGGAGGCTCTGGTGGTTCAGCAAGTAACAACAGCTACCTGACATGTAAGTAATTGGTACAGTAGATCTTTGGAGTAAAAGCTGGAAACCCCTCTTAGATTTAATTTTCTCCCTGCCTTGGCAGGAGGGAGGAATTCAAGTGATTTGCCCAAGGCCACACCGCAGGCTTGGACTCTTGCTGGGTCAGCCCCAGTAAAAGGAAGTGGATATTTGTTGCCACTTGGACATTTTAGAATAGGTGTTGTCTTTACTCCTTGCTCTGTAGTGAGGTGACAAAGCCCACTTGGAATACCAGGGCTGGTGGCAACAGCATTAGCTGACAAAATGGAATGTTACCACTTACTTGCTAAACTGACAGGCACAAGAGTAGCCCTGCTGTGCAGGATTTGGATAAAATGTTCTTTCAGCCTCCCTGCATCCATGTGTCAGTCCCAGCTGGCCCTGCACCCACCGGGGTTCTGCTCCTCTTCCTTCAAGCAGGCTGGAGGCTGCTGGAGGAGCCTGCTGAATGGTGAGTAGCACCCAACAGGTAACACTGACAAACTCCAGTTCAGCCTCAAACTACAGCATGATATGGTGGCTGAACGAAAAACATCTGCTCCCAAACACAGGAGGAACAGGAGAGGGAACTATCCCTGGGTTGTCTATTTGATTTAATTACACTCGCCAGTTGCGTAACCTGGCCCCGCATGCCAGGCCACAGGAATGTGTTGTCCTGCTCCTGCCTAGTTACTGGTACTCGGTAAACACAGCACAGGCTCGGCAATCAGCTTTGTCACAGCACCACTTGGTGGCAGTGCGCCTAAGGCAGACTAGCAGCAGGCTCTTCAGAGCAGTGGTAAAGTTACAGGTGCTGTGAGCCCAGCCCTAGGGATAAGCTCTGGTCAAGCAGCCTCAGCATCTCCTCTCTGATGCTGCAGAGGCAGCTTGCTGCTGTTGTGGCCCTCTATTCAAACCTCTATCCTCAGAGACTTGAAATCTGTAGTGAAGACACTTCTTAAGTATAAATTTGACTGTCTTGGGAAAAGCCATTGCCAGGGTGGGAACAAGCATTGTGCTTCGTCTATTATGGCTTAATACCTGTGTGGTACCCTAGCATCTCCTGGAGCTGGCCCACACTAAAAGAATGCCAGCAATGGCTGTGCTTGTTCCAGGCAGCTGGGGTTGCAGAAATGCAAATGGCAGCATTGGGGATGAGCAGCTCTGTGGTAAATTGATGGATGCAGATCTAACTAGAGCTGAATTTGCATGTGTGAGGAGCTTTTTGTGTCAGGTCATTGCTTCAGGTCCATTTCGGGACCAGCATTTTCAGCAAGGAGCTGCTTTTGAGGCTCTATTTTTGCCCCCTGGTTGGATGGTGCTTATTTATGGCTTACCTGCTATTGCTAGGACTGAAATG
Organism: Chaetura pelagica; assembly: GCF_000747805.2. Classification (NCBI taxonomy): domain Eukaryota; kingdom Metazoa; phylum Chordata; class Aves; order Apodiformes; family Apodidae; genus Chaetura; species Chaetura pelagica. The sequence continues at coordinate 2,749,817 of NW_009953703.1, read as the reverse complement.
GGCCTAAATCCTCCAAGTGTTCCAGAAATAAGTGTAAACATTCATTTACTCAGTGTTGAGCTTTGCTTCATGCATGGACACATCTGCATAGTCTTGTGCTCCTATTGATACTCAGGATTTTAACAGCATTATTTCATGTTTAAGTTAGGTGTTGGTTTGGCTGTCATACATACTTGCAATGGTCTAGGACTTCTGGGTTACAAAGGTTATGTCAGGAATTATCTTGCCTTAGCCAGTTACACCTGCTCACCTCCCAGCAGCAGCAGCTGGCCTTGGCCTCTGCTGCAAACAGGCAGCACTTCAGGTAGTTCCCAAGTGTCATTGTCCCAACTAACAATGGGTCTGGAGAAGTAATGAAGCCCCTGGAGAGGCAGAAGAGGGTAAACAGTACTAGTAACACTAAAAAAAAAACCCACATGAAATGTCTACTAAAGCCATGTTCAGGCTCTGGTTCTGTATTGCTGAGGCTGAAGACCCTTGACAAAAGGGGAAATAATAATAATAATAATAATAATAATAATAATAATAATAATAATAATAATAATAATAATAATATCATCAGTGGGGAAGTAACTGTTCCACCGCTCACTTTGTGGAACTATGGGTTAGAGAAGAAGCATAATGGAAAAATATCAGGACCAAGCAAAACCGTAACAAATTTAAGAACCTGTGCAGGAAGAAAGGGTCTTGCCATGGCATTTGATATTTAAAAATCCACCTGTGAAGAGTATGGTGATGACTCTTACACTCTGCAGTCTTTCTGGAGTCCTCACTGAATGCATTGACCAAGTACCTCCTTTGTCTTGTCAAGCCTTGTTTTTCCTTCATCTTGCTGCTAAGTGACATGATCTCATTGTCCTGTGACAGCAAGGCAGACACAGCAGCAGCACTGATAGCAACAACATTATAAAGTTTACAAATACTTTACATTATAAAGTATACAAATACTTAACTGATCTAAAATAGGTGTAAACAACCTATAGCAGCAGAACAAAATTCATTTTGCCATGAAGACCCTTCCCAATCTGTCATCTTTCCAGTATTGTGCACCTTGTTGTACAGGCACTGTCAGGTCAGGGAAACCTTTGGGTGGTCTTTTGCTACACATACCATATGGAGTTGGCTCTTAGAAAAGATCCTTAGTGGATGTGGCTGAGAACTTGCTGAGTGACAGAGGATGGAAAATACAGGTTCAGCATCACAAGGCAGCAGTAAAAAAAAAAAAAAGTCTGTATCTCCACTGTATATCAATCACTGAACAGTCTAACTTAGCAGTTACTCTAGTTCATGTTCTCTGTTGTCACATACTTGGCTACTTACCCTGTTCCTATTTCAAACTCAACAGCAGACTCTTATTTTTTTAATCCACCTGTGATAAACAGAAGCAACAATATTGGTTCTGTGTTGTGAAAACCAACCTGGAATATTTAAAATAAAGAGGAAATGGAAACAGCCAGATAATCCAATTTAATAGGCTGCTATACAGGAAGACTTTGTTCTATGATACATTCTGGAAATAGTTTTCAAATGTTACTTACAGATACTGTATAAAATAGATACCAGTTTTATTGATTATACATCAAGATTCTTTGATAATTTAACTTGCGATTAATTAATATATAAGACGTGTGATGGAAGGTGAGCAACACTTTACAGGACAATCTAAATCTAATAAATAGATCTGTATCTCACCACCAGCTCGAGCCACTGCTGTGCCACCATCAGACTAGAGAGCAACCACAAAGTCACACATGCTGCTACACCTGCGTACAGTACAACAGAAGATGAGAATTCCATTCCTCAGGCAGCTCCTCTTCCTTGCACAACTTTTTTGGCTTTGGTCTGTACAGTTAATACTGTGTCTGCTTGTTTGGTCCATGCAAAGCTACAAACAGTGTCTCATTAAGAAAAAAACCAACAATTTAAATGGAAGAGGTATAGTTTGAGTTGAATCAGGATTAAAATGAAGTATCTCTCTGATGACAGAAAGGGTTGCACCTGCTCTTTCTGTGCATCCATTCGAAGGAGGGGGAGGCAGTAGCTACTGAAGTAGCTTTAAGCAACACAGCTCTAGGTGTCCATACTCCATGTAGGATACTGTTGGCCGAAGAGGTCAGCAAGGATTGTACTGCTGTTACAGCTTGTGTTGGGGAAAATACAGGCCAGAGGGAAACAAAAAAAAAAACCCACGAACAGAAAGAACAAGCTCTGAAACTCACACTTCTTTACCCACAGGCTTATCACACCATTAAGAACACTTTCACTCTGGAATACACAACATGGCACCTGGGTGAAAACTGTGAACTGCATGTTTTCTATTGTCACAGGAATCAATAGCATACCTGAAAAAAAATAATAAATGCTGCTGTTTGGCTGAACTGCAAGCAGTGTGCACAAGTGCCAGGTTTACAGAGAGATTTCCCTTTTAAAACAAACAAAAACAGACCACAGGGAAACAAACTGAGCAGTTAGTAAAAGACCATTGGCAGCACCTGCCAAACCACAGGGTGCTGCAGTGGCACAGTCCTTGGGGAGGAAGAAGAGCTGGGATCCTCACTCAAACATTTCATAGTGGCGTGTTTGCCTGACGCGGGGGATCATGTCGATGAGCAACCTGCAGAGGAGAGCAGAGTGTTGGTGGAGGGGCAGGAAGGAAAGCCCTGGCACTGGGCTGTGCTAGTCACTTACAAGTATGAATTTATCAATTAAAAAAATAAGCCTTATCCTGTCTTCTGATCAAAATCAATTCCACCCCACCATTAATTTTTGCCCGAAAGGGAGGGTAAAACAAACTGTGTGAAGCCAGGCTCTGCTTTTGGAAGTTTGGCTGCTCAGCTGCAGAGAGAGGCTGACGTGCAGGCAGCATTCCCTTTTGGCTGGAGAAACTGTGCAGGGATTAGGGGAAAAGGGACTGTTGTGGCAACCTGCTTCACACCAGGCTGCTGCTGGAAGAAGGTGTCCAACAGCAGAGAAGAACTGCAGCAGTTTCACAAACTGTACAATCAGGCAGTTGCCAACACAGGATTTTGTGTTATCCATCACTGGCTGGTGGTAACACAAGGGGTGAGCACTGTCAAGCACGAGTAGGGGCTGTACAAAACCTTTCTGATGCTGTTTGCTAAGTTGAAATAAATACTTTTGTATGGATTTGCCTCTACAGTTTTCCAGAACAGCCATTTTACAATGGAAACAGAGGTTAGAGTGATTTTTCCAAGAATGGTGTTCGACATTAAAATGTTAATTTAATTTTCCAAGCTAAAAAAAATACCAACCCCACAGAGTTTCCAGCTGACAGCTTCCTGCAGCCTGGCCAAGCTCTGCTTCTCAACAGGCACCATTCCAGTTAACTGAGGTGCTACATCTCCACTTTTCTCTTATGGCAAAAAGGGGGATAAACTGCAAACCCCTTAGCTGCATGGAATCTAAGGGAGATCGTGGCAGGAATGAAGCACACAGCAGAGCCTCATTTGATTTTATGCTATTTCTGGTGTTGTGAATCAAAAAAGCATCTTAAAATTCAATAGCAATGACACTTGAAGCATGACTGGCTCACCTGCAGCTCACAAGTTGCTAGAGGGTAGGGCTAGGATGGAAATCACTTCCAAGGTCATTCTTTAAATTTGGGCACCTTACCATTAACATAGACTTTCTTTGGAAAAAACCCAGTGCCCAGAAGGTGCCATAAAAGCAACAGGGACTTATTTTTTTACAAGATTGAAATATTTGAAAAATAACTACAAAACCTTGTATTTCCAAATTCAGGTAAACAAATGCCTTCTAGAATTATTCCAGTTTCTTTCTAAGCCCTGGCTTTCCAACTAATGTGAGACACACCATCTTTTATCTCTTTCCACACTCTCTGCTTTAGTATTGGCAGATAGTCTAATAAATTCCAGCAACTGGTTCTACTATATTCTATATAGGCCTTTAAGATCTCTGGCTCGTTACTACATTAGACAGACAGACCATCTGCTGTAGAGGCTGAAACACCTGCCAGCAGGAGATACTCACTTGATTCCATAGGCAAATATTGTAAGTCCAATTAAAACTCCTATACTGCCATCCAGGTACCAGACAGAAGAATTGTGTTTAAAAACTTCTGCACTAAGAAGGATGGAAAATCCCATTATTCCACCTACAAGAGAGTTGAAGCCTAGAAGGGGGAAAAAAAACCCACAATAATTAAAGGAAGAACCAAAGCTCAAGGAATTTGCTTTAACCATCTCACCTAAGAAGAGGCCATCCATAGGGAGACAAGGTGTGTGACACCACTGCCACCAGAGAGGACACAAACCCTGGCAGATGATACACAGTGGTCATTGTACTGGTACCACAGCTGCATGTACAAACATGCCCCCATCAGAACTTCAAAGGCCACTTGGAAAGGTACCCAAAGGCTCTCACTGTCTCTGAAAAAGAGCAAACTGGGGCCCAGTACCCCCAAGGAGCTCATGAAAGGGAAAATTGTTTTGCACAGCAATGTGTCAAAGACCTTTTCTTGAAGCACTTTACCCCATTCCGTATATTTATGTGCATGTATTTGGCACTATAGCTTAAAGCTGCATGCACTGTTGAATGCATTAGGGAAGACATGCAGAATAATACAAGGAAAATTTTCCCTTTATGCCTTAGACATATCCTGTCTATTATTCACAATTTGTATGAACATCCTTTTAGATTCCTCTTTGCTTTTTAAACCCATTGCCTTTGTTTCCAACACTGTCCCTTCAAAATTATTCCAGAGATTTTGGAATCACTAATGCCACTTTTCCTTCAACTCTCCTTTGAGTGGTTATTGTTTCAGGGTGTTTTTTAAGTCATTGCTTATATTATTCTTTTTTTCTTTTCCCCATATTGCCTTTTTCTGCTTTTTTTTCTCACTAACTCAAAAGGCTTCACTGTTGTTGGACAAAAAACACACATCACTGATAATTAATTTGATAGATACATATAATATTTACCTAGTTGGCAAATGAAAAATCAGCCAAGCTTAAAATATTCTGTATGGCTCAGTCAGTCAAGTCAGCCACTTGTTACAATACCTAGCCAGTTTTTTCCAGTTCCCTGTGACTGCCAACAAGCAGCTGACACTTAATTCCTGAACATCTCCTTTGATCCAGACCTCTCACAGCCAGCCCATACTGAAATCATGTTAAGTCTTTCTGAAAGATGCAGCCAAAACCTGACCTTTCTTCGGTATCCCTGCAGCTGAAATAACTACAAGCCATCAAAACTGTGATTAAGATTCCCCCAGTCCCTGTCATTAGGTACTTAAATACAAAGTGAACCCTGGCACAGACAATTACCCTGGCATGTGTTACATTAGCCAGCCTGTGGCAGGATGTGGGGCATGTGAAGGTCTCAGCCTCACCAAGAGAAGAGGCTGGGGGTAGTTCTGGACTGTGGCAGTGCATCCTGCAATTGGTATCACAGCCACTGCATGTAAATGCCTGATCTTTGGGTTAATTATACCAGGACAGATAAACCAACATAGACAGAATTACTCTAGAAAATTTTTGTCTAGAAAAATCCTGAGACTATTTTATTCCCAGGCAATGTAACTTACACTGCTAAGACATGTTGAGAGAAATATATATATATTGTGTTTATATAGAGAGAATATTAAGTATCAATTAACTATAAATTTAAACCACTGTTATTTCCTGTGCTGCAGCTTAAGTCTGAATCCATCAGCACAATATGCAAAAGGCAGGAATAACACATTTTCTTGTCATTACTGGCTGGTGGCTACAAATTATCTAAAAGCTACTTTCAAAGGAAATAGTCTTCACTTCCTGACTGTCATTTGGTTAGACTTTTCTTTGCTGGTGGGGCAGGGAGCCCTGCCATGGCTGCAGGTATTAATCCAGATACTATGTTCTGTGCCTAGGGCTAGCACAGGAAAAACAAAGGTGGCTAAATCTGGGAAGGAAACAGGTATCTAAAACCTACAGAAAAGCTGTCTGACATCACCTGTCACATACCTGCATTTGTCCTCCAGATGTTGCAGAAGTCAAAAGAGGAAATTGCTGGCTCTATTACCCAAAAAGCCACAAGCTTTTGCTAGAAACAATTTGTACAAATAACATTTTCCTTCCTCATTTAGACTTTTTTTGACAAGCTCTACTCTAAACCAAAAATGTTCTTTAAAAAAATGTTAATATTGAGATGTATGAGGGTAAATTTTCTGTTCTGAAAATAAACCTATTTTTTAGGAAGAAAAATGTATGCTCTTGTTACTCAAAACAATTTGTTGGTCTACAGCCAGAGATCACAGGAGGTAAATTAGCAGGAAACAGAAAACACTAAAAAAAGATGTGCAAGGGAGTGCTAAATCTATCTTAGCTGCTGAATCACATTATCTCCTCCTGATTGTTAATAAAGTATATATTTAAATGTATCTTCTGAAAGAAGATATTTAACCAAACACAGTAAGATCAGCCTCCAACATTTTCTAAAGTAGTTGTGAAGGAGATAAAAGAGATAGAAAACAGACCAAGGTAATTGTATACTTAATTAGCTATTTTTTTTAATCAAAGAATGAGCAATCTCCAGCTCACAAGTAATATAATTACAAGGATGTAATTAGGGGGGGAAGATATTTCTATGTCATACAGGAGAGCAATTCAGAGCTAGAGTTATTGGGGAAGTTTTCAGTTAAGACTTGGTCTGAAAAAACCTGCCTTGTTTTAAAATCAAGCTACATTTTTTAAAGAGGGAGTTAATAATTTGCCCTCCTTGACACAGTTCTGAAATGGTCAGCATGTCCTACTTCCACTCTGACAGCAAAGTCAGCCAGGCTCACTGGTCTGGAGCTCTTTTTGTTTCAGAACACCTAGAGTGGCAGAGTCCATAGTAAAGACTAAGATGACAAACCAGCGTGGTCTGTTGGGAGAAAACCACAACTGTAGGGAGGCAGTAGCTTAGTCATAGCCCCTGCACTGCTGTTTTCATTCTTTTTTTTGCTTATTTTGTATTTAAAATATAAATACTCATGAAGTATTTATATAAACAGGACGCTACAAATACTCATAATATGTGTTATCAAGCATCACCAAAGAAATGCTGGGTATATTTAAATTACTTAAAGTAATGGAATGTCCCTAAAGGAAGCTGAAAATTGAGTTTCCTTACAGTGAAATCTTTAGTGGAGTAAAATAATTTATGTACCACAATCCATGAATCATTAACACCCTACTGTGTATGTTTACAGAGCATTTCAAACTGCCCTGTGCTTGGCAGATAAAGTCTGGTAGAGATCTGTAGGGTGCTGTGCAATCTCTGCCATCACTGTGACCTGACTTATTTACAGAGTAGATCCCAGTGGCTTTTTAAAGATGCACAAGCTTGAACCCTGTCAGTAGGAGGCATATCTGAACTTGCCTTTAAAGCACAGCAACAGTCAGACACTCCACACCTGAGTGGTGGCAGTGAGGTCTTCTAAGGATTCAGCATGGCAGGAAAGGCACAGCAGGGGCAAATTATGTCTACAGGGGGGGATATATCAATGGTGGTTATGGTTCCTGCTTGAGCAAGGCAGCATTTTCCATCACAGACTTGCTTGACTTTTAACTGCAGGCATGAAATTGTTCACTAGGAACAGGCAGTAAAGGACAGATGTGACTTAACCAAAGCTATATAAACTGGTATATCCACTCCCTGGAGTCTAACCTCTGACTAATAAGCACCTAATTTACTATATGCTCTATTTCTAACTCTGTTATTGCTTACTATCCAGACATTAACTGTTTGACTTCCACCAGACATGCCCACTGCAGTTGAGGTATCAATGCAAGAACCTCACAGTACCACAGACTCCTGCAGTTGTGGTTTTTTCTCCCGTTTCCCAGCAGCCACCTTATTTCAATCCTCTTTCACATCTGCCCTCAAGCAGGGGTTGCTTATATCCTCTGTGTCTACAACATTTCCTGGAAGAGCCTATAAATGCAGCAGGATCTGCTTCACACTCACCATCAGTTATCAGCGCTCTGCTTGTAAGGACCTTTCCCAGCATAAACTTGATGACTGCCAAGACAGTGCAAAGGATTCCACTTAAAACAGAGACACTATACAGGAAGTCATCCTGAAAGAAAAGAAGTCAGACATCAGTACACCTTCTGGTCATGCCCCACATGTTAAATGACAAGTAGTACCAGTTACTTGTGCCACTGAAGTTTACAAACAGAAAAAGATTACCTGAGTTATGGCTTTCCCCACAGCTAGTGCTTATTTTGCTTACCTTGCCATCTGTAACTTCTTTTGCAAACCTAACTAATGATGGCTCCAAGTGATAAGATTTTGAATTTTGCCCCAAACTCCTTTGAATGAGGAGGTCACATACCTGCAGGGCTGACTGCAGGCTGCCTGGTAATCTAGTGTGTAACACCATCAGTAATGAAGTCTCCACATGCAGGATAAAGGCTTGAAAGGAGAATCCCACTGAACAGACCTTTGTTGAATTTTCATGTCAGAAATAACCATTTAATATTGTTTCTGATTCTGTGCTTGCTTTGGATTCATTTCGTATCCTCCTTCTGAATGAAGTCTGGACCAAGCTACATCCGTAAGATTTTTGATACTGCTGTGCAAAGTCAGGTTTAGCTATTTCTTAGAAAACAAATCTTCCATGCACTTAAATTTCACAGCTACAGAAAACCCCTAATTTCTTAATTTGAATGTATAATGTGGGCTCTTTCAACTGAAAGCTGTGTGGGTATGTGGGGCAGGTAAGAGTAACAAATGCTTTAATATACGTTCCCTAAAAGGTCTTCTGGAGGCACCTGTCTCTTTCTCCTGCCTGCTCCATGTTTAGGTGAGAAGAAACAATTCTGGGTGCTGAAACACGGGCACTGCAGCAAGGTACCCAAAGGGAGTCCCTGTGCCCCCTGCCCCCAGAGATACATCAGCCCTAAGGCTCTGCAGGGAAACCCAAGTGAGCTCTTGCCAAGCTCACCTGCCATCGAACCACAGAGCTCTAAAACAGGTTCGTTCATTACTCTCAGTAGCAGCTTTAATTTAAGCTGCTGCAACATCAGTACAAAGGAAATAGCAAGACTAAAGACTTTTTTTTTTTTTTATCTGCAGGTCTAAGCCAGTGCCATTGGGACCCTGTTACTGACTAAAACCCTCTGGCAAAAAACCCTGTTGAAAGTAAACATTGTTATGATGATTCATCAGCAGCTCTCTCCATTTTCATTGTTTTAGCAGCAATTCAAAACCCAAAGAAATTAAAAAATGGTGTTCAAAGCTGCTTAGGAAGGTACTGGGAATTAGATAAGTGGTATAATGTGCTCACATCCTTAAATAAATCATTCAATAGATTTTTATACCATTTTTTATGTCATATAATTCTTAAAGTCTTAGTCATGAGCTCATTATCTCTAGTCCTGGTATAATATTGAATATGAAGATGCATTGAGAGAGTAAATCAGAAGGAGTGAGAACACAGAACTCAAGTGCTGGGTAAAGGCAGGACAAAAAGTATTCATAAAGTTATTCTAAAAAAATTACTGGAAAATTACCCAGGCAATTTTGGAGTGACAAGGAAGGACCGGGAATATTTGCTAGCAAGGAAAGCTGGAAGCTTCCAGAAGACCTAACATGACAACGGAGCTCTAAAAGTGTGGATAAGCTTTGCAAAAAGCACTTGAAATCTGAGATTTTTGTCAAATTCATGCCTCTAAATTTCATGCATTTTTCTCAAAAATGTCTATTTACCATGCCCAATGCCCAAAGAGTTAATTTTGAAGGCCTGAACAAATTCTGCTTGGTCTTGAGATTTTTAGCTAATCTCATCTAATATTTTATTAGATTGTTTTACCTAATATTTAGCATACTGCATTCATGGAGCCCTTCAGAATAACCTGAAGCAGAATGAGATGCTGCAACCTCAACATCTCTCCCCCGACCTGCTGGGCTGGCCATCCAAGCACCATTCCCATACTGCCACAGAACCTGAGCTTCCCGGGAAGCAGGAGTCTGGTTTTCCCTGTGAACAGCTGTAACAGTAAAGCATGGCAAGCAAACCTGCTCATGCTGCTCTTAAGACCACAAAGGCACTCACAGGCCATCTGCTAGTCCCAGCTTTCCACAGGCCATGTCCCTTGGGAGAGCTCAGTGCAGTAACCCACAGTTCAACACTGTTTCTCTTGCCAGTGCTCAGTGACTACAGGAGAGCTCTTATTTCATCATTACCCCACAAACTCTCCAAAAATGTACTGATGGCTCCCAGGCATCCCTACCTCTCCCCTTCACCTTCCTCCTCAGCAAGGCACAAGCTTTGTTATTAGCACAGAACTGAATCCACAGACCCAGTGGAGGTGACAGCATAAATCACCTTTGCCATCACAAGTCTTTTTACTGCCAGTCTTGGGCTGACAAAGCCCAGATTTCCTACACCTATGAAATTCTTGGGGATGGACCTGCAAACAATTACAAATTCACATCGTTTGGGGTAAAAAAACCTACAAATCCCAATACAAGAGGTTTTGAAAATTATTGATACAGATTTTCAAAAGTCCAAGTATTATTTCAGAATCCTGAAAATGTTATGCCTTATTCCCTGTGTTATAGTGCAAAGTTTCAACCTCTGCATGGTGCATTATTTTGAGATGGTTTGTTTCTTAATTGTCACAGCAGGTACCACAAATTTTTGGGATGAATTCAGGTTTTTCTCCTGTATGTGTCACTTACCTCGTGGTACATGGAAATGCACTTTGCCATTTGTTCTGGCTATAGAGTTGTGATCAAAATTAGTCTGGCCACAAGACTGGCCTAGAATCCAGGAATGACCTAAATGTGATATGGGTTTCTGACTCGATTCATAAAGTGAATTCAGGCACAGGCTTTTTTGAAGGATCCAGCAACTGCAAATTCTTCATATGTTTGGTGTTTTTTTTCATGGAGTCATAAAAAACAAGCTCATTTTGTTGCTAGTACTAATCCAATAACCACTGATAGTGCAGACAACCTGAATAACTGGAGCTCCTTTGTTATCACAGTGAACACAGAAAGGGAAGAAATTAAAAACCCTGCTCTTAATGCAACCTCAGGAGCTTCTTGCTTCAGACTGTGCCGAATAGATTTTCAGAAGATGATATTCCTTTTTTTAATCTCTAACGCTCCAAATCTGTGTAGTATCTAAATCACTGCCCCTGGTTGTGTGCAGCTTTTCCCAACAGCCACACGGAGGCGGCAGATCCCTCAGTGACCGAGCACACCATGAACCCAGACAAAACCGAAGCAGAAAAAAAATCTTTGAAATTCACTTCCCTCAGCACTTTGCATCCTTGTGTGTCCAGGCAGCTCAGAGCTGCAGGAAGAAGAGCGAGGCTACCTGCTGCTAACGGGGAGGTCCTGCAGATATGAGATCAACCCTAAACATGTGGGAAATCAATCCCAGTGGGCTGGACAGCCCCTGCCTGAGCAGGTGAGGCCAGAACAAGAGAGAAATGGCTCAAAACACTGCCTTGGCCCTACCCGGCTGCAACGATGAGAAGCTGGAACCAGTTCAGGAGAGCAGCTGGATGCACTGGTGCACCACATGTCAGGACCTGGGCTATGGGCTCCAAAGAGTTAAAACATGTCATACTGTGGCTGTGAAATGATTCCCGCTAAATTAACTCATCCTTTGGAGAAATGAAGAAAAGAGGAGCCATAATGCAGACCTAAATTAATAAAATAAGCCTGGCCATCTGGCACCATCTCCCTCCGGATCTTCCTGCAGCCCTGCCCTCTCCCTACCCCTTGCCTTCCCATCTGACAGTCATTAGGAGCAGGGAGCACATCTCGCCAGACTCACTATGAACGTCCTTGGTGTTATTTTAATTAAAGCAGCAGCAAATTGTGACAGATGATAAAAATTCAAATTCTGATCATTTCCTTACGATGAAGGCTTCTCAGCGTGGTAAATAATGCTCTTTCCTTTCCCATTTCTTTTCATCATACTCCCTCATTACTACTAATGCTGTACATGAGACCTTAATTAAAGGACACATATATCTTACTAGATGGCTTCATGTATAAACAGCACTGTACAGAGAGCGAGGTGCCCATCCTGGACTGCCATCTCATTACACAGCACTCTACTAGCTGCAAAGTCCCTCTTCAAGATTTATTTTATGCCGTATTTTATGCTGTAACAGTTTCCCAAAAGGAAGATTTCCTAGGATGCTCTTTTTTCAGTCCTAGGAAAGGAATAGCTGCCATCAGGAGGCAGCTTTCCACCACTTTACCCAAATGCATTCTCCCCACCAGTGCAGCCTTAGAGGGGTTTTAAAAAATGCTGGTAACAGTTCTGTCCCCTGCTTTCAAGGATTTCACCAAAAGCAGCTGTAATCTTACGGCTTAAGGAAAATTTGTTGATGATGATGTTGTGGCTTTGATCTCTTTTTGAATCTAGTGTAGAAAATAAATAAAGCCACAGGGGATCCTTCAGTGCTTGGCTTATTAGGTGGAGATGCTGTGACACAGTTCCCAGCCTAGCAGCTACATTTCAGTTGCTTTGTGCTCCTGATCTTTTCCTAGAATGCATCTCACTAACTCCAACCATAAAACTTTGCCCTGATTTCCTATATTATTTCTAAAAAGTCCCCTCCACCCCCTCTCCTTTAATTAATGTAAAAACGTTCTCATTTCCTCTGAAATGTACAGTAAAAAGGTATGCAGCTGTACAGGAGGAAGGCCTGTCCAGTGTTCCCCTCCCGTGGTCACAACTCCTGCAATACTATGATTTAAAACCTAAGGACGATCCTCCTCTCCTTGGCAGCTCATCCTAGTGTGATCCCAAAACAAGCTGCTTCTCCTGCCCCCCAACAGCTGCAGGTTTCTTTCCACTCTTGTGCCCTCTTATTAGCTTCCTGTGTTAATTGGCCAATGGCTAAACCTGCTCTCTGCTCCCGCAGGAGCTAGGAATCACCAGTATCACCTTTTTCGTGCCACTTTTCCCCCCATCTGGTGAAGCTGGTGTCTCAGCTTGGCTGAGGAGGCAGGGATGTATTTCTGGAATGCTACAGATGCTGTTGGCAGGAGTGATGTCATGGCTAGCTCATTTGAGCTGAGTTTGTCTTGTTAAATATTAATTTTGCCCATCTCTGCAACTCACCATCTGTCTCACAAGTCCTGACAATGACCCTTCCTCAGTCCAGGTGACTGCTCACCATCCTCCCCCCCATGACTGTCAGGTCCTGCTGCCACCCTGCTCCTCATCCCCACCTCGCCACACTTTCCACTGCCTCCTGCTGCCCCAGGTCCCCCAGCAGCTCTCAGATCCTCTAGGCATGCTAGCTGCCAGATCACTCAAAGCCCCTCTGTACTTAACCAAACAGGGCTGGCTTTCCCCTCTCCCCCTGAAGGATTCTGTTTATATAGATAGTAACAGACCTCTATCACACTTTCTCCTAAGTAAGAAGTAGTTCATTTAATCAGTCTAGAGGGAGCTGCTGGGAAGCCAGAGGGCCTCTCTCACCACCTAACTTCAAAGGGGACACGAGTTTTAATTGCACTTGACTGTCAGCAAACAAAACAACAGCCTAGTGGTGTCTGACTCAAGCAGGAGACAGTCTCTTCACACAGAGATATAAAGATCTATTATTAGTCCTGAAAAAAATAAAAAAATCTTATGAATGTTTAATCTTGTACCTTTGGTGCTGAAGTGCTGTGACAAAGCAATTCTACAGCACAGAACCCTCCTGCAAGAAAATGATAACAAGAGACAGGGTGTGGCGAATGCCAGTGGGGCAGTGGGGCCAGGAACAGAGGAGCTCAAAACTCTGGAGCACTATCCTAGGTGACCTCACAGCTGAGATGACTATAAAACATAATTATATATAATTTGTCCACCCTCACAAGCATCTCTCTAGTGAGACTGACATGTCTCCCATTAATAGGGGACTGAGACCAGCAATACATTTCACAGAACCTACCAAGTGGCTGGCAGTTGCCAACTTTTATTTCTTATCACTGTGTGATAAAGCCTTAACACAAGAATTTCCACCAATCACTTGAACAAAGAGTGAAGTGTAACTGATACAGTTTCTTCCTAACCCTGGCTTACTAGCTAGCTCAAGTATCTACAAACTTTTCCCCAACCTGGTAGAAGCATATGCATTTTAGGGTTAAAGTAATTGTTTAAGGCCAGACACCAAACCACATATAATAGGTAAGAATTATAAAGCAGGATTCTAATGTATAATTAATATATATGGTAATTTGACTTGAAATTGTAAGCAATAAATTCTATCTATATAACGAGAGATTAGAAATGTACAGGGATGTATAAGGACACATATTTAGATCACAGAATGTTAGGAGCTGGAAAGGATCTCTGGAGATCCTCTAGTCCAATCACAAGTATTATTTGGTATATTACTATTGAGCTATAATTCAACTGCTGATATTGTTAAACAAATTCATGATGTATTTACCATAAAAGATTAAATTAGTAAATAAATTAGAACTCATAAAGCTACACTGTGCCACCCATAGCTTCCCACTCCTGCTGTAATCAATAGTATATGATAGAATTACACACAGCCTCATCTTTCAAGAGATTTCATTTACAAAAGCATCAGAGGCGCCACATCAGCTGAGCTGCACATTTTTTGTACACAAACTGATTACATTTTTCCTTCTTTGTTCTGCAGGAAATGTCAGAAATATGGCATGATGCTTGCTTGCTCTTGCAAAAAAAGTGTCCTTTGCCATACTAATGAGGACAAATGCCAAACTGCATTGACATTACATGTGTTATACTATTACCTAGGGAAATGCAGGCAGTAACTGAATAGTAAACGGATATTGATTTACAACCCCAGATGAAATTAAAACAGTCATTCTCACTGTGGCTGGGTTGGGCTTTTTTAGCCTTCTATAATAAACAAGAAGTTCACAAATGCTTTGTGGCAACAGTCAAACTAAAATACACCATTTACACTTATATTTATACTATCCAAGAATATTTAGTGATTGACATGAAGGAAAAGGGGCAAGTGAAAAAGAATTCTTATCAGGGAGAAGGCAAGCATTAACACTAGCAATGCAAGGACAAAACAATGCTCAAACCTTGTGCTTAATTTGTGTTTTAAACTCCTTTCTTAATATATTAACAAAACATTGACAATCACCAAAACTTGCACAGAAACCCAAGCATAGATCCAAGCATTGCATCCTTATGCAATATCACTATTGCTCCTTATTTGTAATGAAATGTGTGCATATCAAGTCCACTGGCTGTGGATATAGCTCTCTGAAACATCAATAAAGGCATAGTAATTCCTTTTCCTAGTGGGAATTCTCTTATGCCTAACATAGGTTGGAGAACAAATGCTGCAAGTAACAATAGGGGAAGCATTCTGAATCTGATAGCTAGGGGGGGAAAAAACATAGTAAATAATTTCTTAGCCTAGAAGTGATTCTATTTTAGGTTCAACACTCAACATTATAGGAAAAAAAAAACACCTTACATTATATGATCTGAAAATATTAATTTAAATTAAATGGAAGGGTAAACAGAAAGAAGGTTTTATATTCCAAATATCAAATACTGATTAGCTTAGTCAGTCAGGAGTATTCAACCACAGCTAAAATTATCAGAAATCTTAATTCCAAATACCCCAGAAAGAAAAGCAGCTGACCTGCTTCTTCTAACACTTCCACCAAGTGTACTAGGAACAAAGGAAAAGAGGAGGAGGGTAGAGGGCAAGAGAAAGATCAGATCAGTGAAAAATATTTCCTTAAGGGTCAAAGATATGGAACTGAAATAATAACTGCAGCATGTCACACTGAAGAAGACCCTCAAAGAATAAGGATTCACAGCTTATATAAAAAGATGTGGAATTTGTAGCTGTAAGGCTCCCCACACATTAATGGCACATCTCTCTTTCCTATGAAAAAAATGTTTTCTTCAGATCTTGTGATCTTTCTATAGTGTTTCAAGTTTTCCAGGTGTACAATAACATGTTCACAGCTATCCTCTTTGCAAACATATGCCTAGTGTTTGGGCAGGTACACTGTACAGCACATGCACTGAAAGCCTAAGACAGTGTCACTTAAAAATTCTGGGAAGGGCTGGAGGGACTGTATGGGCTCTATACAGCACTTCTACAGCTACTTTTCACAGGAAGTCTTATCTAAAAACCTAAGTATCTTAGTTATATGATGAGAACAGAAGAGAAACAGTAAGATTTCCTTCAATACCAGCATGCTCCAAGATCATGGAAAATGTCACTCTATTTCTAAATTACTAAAATAAGAGCTTTAATTAAAACTACTCTCAGGCAAATGAGAACAGAGGTCACAGCTTGAGAAAGTTACTTGCACATATGTGCTGACGCACAAGGAAACTACATCTACATACACACCCCTCACAGATTTGCCCACCAAGGAAAATGCAGCATCTCTGTAAATTCAAGGGAAGGGCACACGACAGAGAGACCCTCTCTGGAAGGGATGTGAAGGCTTCATTCTCATAATTTACTCTGCTATCCAAAAATCAGAGAGCCATAATACATCTTCTGACACTCACTAAAAGCAGTATTGAAAGCTTAAAAAATGTGGGAGAAAAAGACCCATTACACTTCTCACTGCCTATGTTCAGTATGTGGGGTTTCCAGACTTTTTGAACAAACAGATCCCTTCGGTTGCAATATACCTCCTGTATCTGCCTCATCATCATGTCAGTGGTTCAGGACTTCATTAATTAATTAATTAATTAAAAAATAGAATAAGCAATACAATTCTATGGATAAGCTGCTGGGAAACACTGCTCTACACTGCAAATATTGAAAATGCTAGCACAAGGGATTGTGTTTTAAGCCCCGAGGATTAATACATATTTCAATTATTTGAAACTTTTTTCCCATGATAGTAAGTAGTGTCTAATTAATACAAATATAGAATTCTATAGTAAGCATACAGTTAATTCAATGGCCAACTCTCCTGACTCAGAAGGTCTCTTTTCAGGGCAGGCTTCTTTGTAACAGTTATATAAAGTAATGTGCACAGAGAAAACCCTAAGTTTACCTAAGAGTTATAACTTCTGCACTTGCTATTAAAGGCAGGAGATGGAATCTACAGTCATAGAAGTTCAGTAAAAATAACAATTCAGTAATCTGCAAAAATTAACATATTGTATAAATCACTGGTGATGCCTATACGTTGAATCCTGTGGGTTCTTCAGGCTTTCCTACCTAAAAAAGGAGATAAAACAAAAAAGAAAAGAACAAAGAAAGTTGGTGATGACCAAAGACGGGCCTTTAGTCTGATCCAATATGGCCAAGGTGGCTGTTTGATATAGAAAACACACAACCACGAGTCAAAACTCCAAACATTTATCATTAAAATCATCCATATTTTAAATGGATTAATCTACCTAGTCATTCAGACCCTGCCCTATAGGCTAGTTCAAAGTTAACTGCAGTCCTTGGCATCTCGAGCAAGGGAATTAAAAGAAAAAATATACCATTTCTGTGTTTCCCAAGGCTTTGAGGAATTTAAAACAAATACAAAAAACCATGCTGAAAGCCCTAAGGAGAAGGACTTGGGGGTCTTGCTTCATATGAAGCTCAACATGAGCTGGCAATGTGCACTTGCAGTCCCTTTTTACCCCAACCTTTCTGTGATTCTATGTTTGTATGAAAGCAAGTGCTGTGACATACACTACCTATTATCTGTTTCTACTTAACAAAGAGAACGACGTAAAACAAACAAAAGCAGAAAAGAAAGGCAGAAGCAGTTTTAAGAAATGCAGAGCCAGAAGCTCTAACTGTCCTCTCTTCTATGCCAGTGGAAATGAGAGGGGATGTCATTCAGTGTTTTACAAAATTACATGCAGCACAGAATAGAATAGAATTCAAATAGGTGACTGAAGATTGCCTGACTGAGCTAAACACGAGTTCCTATCCTGTAAATTAAGTAGCTTTTCTCTGCAGACAATAATGAAACTGTGGACATTTAGACCCCTTACAGGATAAGGTCTTTGAGCTGGAAATGCCATTAATGTAAACCTGTCATTCTCCTTTGGGTTCTCTGAATCCTGGTGAGGATTGTCAGACCACTGAAACCATACTATGAAATGACAAAACCAACAAAGACTCCTGTCTCTAAATGTCCACTTCAGTAAAATACCATCCATGTTTAAAACACTTGAAAAAGCATTTTAAATTATTTCTGAGTCATGTGAATTTTATTTCCTTTTTCATTAGTAGTATTTTCATGAAAGCAGTTCTTGTGACGTCTATTTCAAGGACAACAGAATCTCTACACCAAAGATCTCATAAACGCTTTCCAAAGAAACATCTTTCTTGCTACATACGCATGTTAAGAACTGACAGATAAGTAATCAATGTATCTTAAATGCAACAAGAAATACAATTAACTTTGTATAACTGATTTAGGATGATGCAGAAGTGAGTGACTATGCTTTTAGAGTTTAACTCACAGCACCTTACAATTAGGTGGTAGATAGTTAATTGTTTGATCTGTTTCATTTCTTAAATTAAACTCGTCCCAATCATATTATTTTCTCCAAATCTTACACAAATTGAAATGAACTTAGAGAAATTATAACTGCTTCAAATTTTCAAATCTAGCAAAGCCACTGAAGTTTACCACAAATTAAGATGAAACAAAGAGACTTCATAGTCCTGGGAACGATGCAGTCAGTCATGTTGCTCTGCACTAACGTTACATTAATGTTGGATCCCCCACAAACAGCAGAGCAATGAACTCCAAACCATTTCTGTCTTCAGGACTGACAATACTAGGTTTGTGTTCAGTGTCTGAACATCAAGAACAACATTTTCCAGTTAGGTTTTAGCCACATTGTTTTCCCCTAAAATTGAAGCCACAATCTTAACATTTCACAAGATGCTTTGAAAAGTACCCACATCCTCAATGACCTTTGCTGTAAGAAGGACTAATAAAGACAGAAACTGTATAAAAACATCATGCGACTATGACTCACATGTGAAACCTACGATGGAGCACGCAGCCTTTTAATCTAGTACGCTAGTTTTAATCTTCACCCTAGTTTTATGCCAGTTTGGGACACCAGTGGAGTCACCTTTCCTTGGTCTTAATGCTCTGTTCTTGCCCACAGCACCATGAAACTTCCTTGGCATCAGAGTAGCATGCTACTGAAGTCTCAGTAATACAGAAATCACTATCACAAAAATATTTTAGGTCACTATTTTGATGCAGAACTGGTTACTTCACTGCTATGCAAACACCCAAGAGCAGAAAATGCTATTCTATTATTTTTCCATCTATGTCCATACATTTTAGCTAAATTACATTATAAGGTTCTACAGGGATTAGTCCTATTAGCAACTGGTTCAATGGTGGTACAAGGAGTAGAAGACTAGATAAAAGAATAGAGGCAGAAACTTCTCCCTCTTACTGATTTAATTTGAGCAGATTTCCACTCTTCTAAGATGCTATGATATTGCCTGGGCAGCTGCAGATATTTCAAAAATTAAAAATGAGGAAGTACAATATGTCTGCAATTCATAAATAATTTTGATGCATCAAGTAGGAGATATTTATCTCCAGTTAAGAAACAGAACCCTCACCTGTACACAGTACCTGTCATGATGGAAGAGTGAGATATAGACAATACACCTTTAAAACTTTTGTTCCTACTGCTGGAATTATGAGGGCATTTGTCCACAATTAATTAGACTGAGATATCCAAATTAATCCGATCTACCCTATCATAAATTCACCAAATGGGTGTTCTCATTCTTAGCGCAGCCTCCCTTCTTTACTTCTGCTTCACAGAGTAAAGACTAAGTATTTCATTTTCTAACTAAACAGGAGTTCAAACTGTGGCCAGATACACTGGGTACAGCCAAGTTAAGTTGTTGTCCTTTAGCTGACCTTCACTGTAGGGTCTCCCCCCTTCACCCTTACCAGAATCTCCTTCAGCCTTCCTGGCATAACAGCATCCATGCTCTGTCCTGAACCCAGTTCTGTCAAAATCTTTTGGTTGAGTTTGAGAACTGACTATTAAAAGTGTTTAAGCTAACCTGAACAGCTTTGACAGAACCAGACTGGTGAACAAGTGTTATGCTGGCAGAGCTGAGGAGGCAGTAAATGACAAAGACTGGAGAAGAGGAAAAGGAAACTGCAAAGAGAACATGAATCACCTGCAGCCAAACAATTCCTCTGGCTGCAATTCAGTAACACATTATTAGTTCATGGGCTTTTGCTACACTGCTCATCATTGCCCAGATACAAGTTTCTGTAGTTGCCCTGCTTCTTGGAAATTTCCATGACAGCACAGGACCCAGTAAGTCATCATCTGTACTGCTAACAGTGGGTAACAAGTTGAAATTCCATTTTGGCTTTCTTTTTTTTTCCAGCTCTGCCTCCATCTCCTGTTTGAAAGCAAGGATTTTAGGTTTCTCTCTACTGATGTATTCATAATGGTACCTGACAGGGTAAAGCCCCAATGCAAAAGTCTGCACACACTCACAAACAGACCAAAACTTCATGAAGGATGAATAAAAAAGGTCCAAGTCACCTTGTATATACAATAACTGAGCTGATGCCTCATTTTGTTTGAGCACATTAGGAAGAGTCTTCTAGGAAGGGAACCACTGTGAAAAAGCTCTCAGTGAGGATCTGGTTTGGATGAGAAGAGCTCAAGGAAGTTAATACCCACTACTGAAAGGAGGCAAGCAGGACAGGACAGAGCAGAGCTGAGAGAAAGGCTGCTGGGGAGAGCTGCTCTATAGGCAAAGTAGGAGCTGGCTTTCATAACCAAAAGAAAGCAGAGAGCAGGAGAAAAGCCCTTTGTGATGCTCCATGGTGAGCCTGTTGAAAAGCCAGCTCTTTCACTCAGCATGCTCCCCTCACCTGTTTCATTCCTTCTATTCGTACATGGCTCTGGAATTGGAGGTAAGAGCTGGAAAACAAACAAAAAATACAATCCGAAAACACATTTTTTCTATATTGAAAATAAAATACTGAAGCCATTGGAGTAGTAAACTGTGAAAACATCCTTCTCACAAAATTCTACCACTTTCTGTAAGTCCAGAGAGACCTCCTCTCTGTACATGAACTCTTACAGTCCTGCATAAAAGCTTTAAGTGATTATTCTGAGAAAGATTTGGCCCAGAAAGCTAACCATGGAGAAGAAAAGATGGGGTCAAGTCCATAAAAACCCACATAGACCAGACTCCATCACATAAGGAAAAAATACTAATTAAAGATCCGGACTGATATGTGCAGCCAGGCAGGATATGCACCTGCTACAGCTTTGGCAACTTCAATAGGGCTGGTTAAAAGGAGATGTTGGCCTTTTTCAGCCTCACTAGCAGTGTAGAGAAAAAAGAGAGCATTTTAAAGTACTTGAATCACCTTACCACTTCTGGAAGCACCCTCTTCGCAAGATCATGGATGGCTTTGATCACAATACATATAGATGACAGGAGGAATATGACACCCAAGATAACACAAGCTCTGAGAAAAAAAGAAAAAAATACAGGGAAATGTTTAGAACACATTTGGAGTTGTCAGCTCTCCCACACTGCTGAAGAGTAACATACAACAGAATATTAATAATAAAAACTTCTGAAGGAGCTAAAGATAGAGGCTTGAATTAAAGAAGAGAATTACATGTCCAGTTCCTCCAAACTGGATTGTATGTGAGAAGACAGAGCATATCAGGTGATGTTTCAAAGTGAAAGAGAAAGACAGGTCTCATCTGATCCTAATGATTTACAGTAGAGTCCTCTAAAAGTCTGTTTGGCTTTGTTTGTTTTACCAGGTTCTTGTATTAGAAATAAGCAAAGGAACTTCATTCTCTCTACTAAACTGAGACAGATATTCAGTACATATGAACAGTGGCATAGAAGAACCTGAAAACATCTGTTTCCTCCCCAAATCTCCAAGAAAAAAAGATTTTAAGTGCAGATATTAACAAAAACATCAGCAGGTTAGGTGCTTCGCTTTGTAGGCAGTCCAAGGGTCTCTTCTCAGTACCTAAATAAGGACCACAGTCTCATCACATTAGGTGGTGGGCAGAGTTAAGAATCTCTATTGCTGCCCTGCAGAGCTTACAATCCAGTCTTATAAAAAGCAATCAAATGGGTTAATGAAGAGAAGATCAAGTAATAGAAAATAATTAACAGAGAATAATTAAGTATTGTATAGGACACAGGCACAATGAAGCTTACAAAACACAAAGCATATCCAGAACCTCACAGTAAGAGAAAACTCTTGCTTTTGTTTAAACATACAAAGATGGGGACAAACTTTTTAGCAGAGTCTGTTGTGACATGACAGGGGGTAATAGTTTTACACTAAAAGAGGGTAGATTCAGACTAGATATAAAGAATAAACCTGATGCAGTTGAAGATATGCCTGCTCACTGCAGGGGTGTTTGACTAGAAGACCTTTAAAGCTCCCTACCAGCCCAAATCATTCTACGATTCTATGATCATTTGGTACCTATCTGTTGGCTCAGTTTATGGATGCTATAATTATTCAGTAGCATGCTACTATTTTCAAAAACTCAGACATCGGGCCATCTGGTGGTTGGCAGCACATGTGATGTTCACATCAAGCTCAATCTAGAGACTGAAGCTGAATTGGCACTGCTCTGTCTGGGTCAAAGATGCAGCTGCAGCAGTGGCACAGGTGAGTAGCTGGTTATTTTATTCCCCAACACAAGCAACACTAAACCTGTGGACAATCTACATCATCCTTCAGACAAGTCCTCAGGAAAGGGGCTGCCCGTCTACAGAGGAGCACAGACAATGTAGAGGCTTGCATCCTTCCTAGCAATGCTACATCTATTTTAAGACTGATGTTTAACTCCTTTGGAATCAACTGCAACACATTCTTGCTAAAGATAGCCTGTTGTAAATAGCAGAAGCAGAAGAGGCTTTAGACAACGTGGAGGAGTCCCTGCCCTAAATTCAAACACAAGAACAAAAATGTGGCCCATAATCTGTGATGAAGGAAGAAATTCAGAGCATGTATTCTCTGCAACAAAGACTGATCATTAAAAGGCAATACAGATGGGAAAGAAGTTCATCTCCCACAAATAATTTTTTAAAAAATTGAAAATTAGAGGGATTTCCATTTTTCATCACATATTTGCAAGCAGGTCGCTGTTCTGCAACAGATTCTTTTCAGAGATTTGCTGTTTCACTCTACCTGAATGGATAACCACACAGAGATCTGCCTGGAGCCTCCTGACCTACTTTAGTCAAACTCGTAACTTTTCAGTACCACCTTTATGGATTACTTTTGTAATATTTAGCACTGCCATAACTTAAGAAACTGATACTGCACAATCCTTCACAACGGATTCCCTTGTAAGGATTATTTTAATTTTGGATGAGGCACAGAATCGTGTATATACTAAAAGCTGTAATCATTTACCTGGGACAAACACAGGTGCTGGGTAACTGGAACATAGAACTGGGCTGCAAAAGTTGGCTGACTTGCCTAAAGATATTTGCTGAGCCAGTGACAGGCTGACATAAGATACACACACTTAGTGCAAGAATAGGCTAACACTTCATCTGAAAGCAACACTGAAAGAAAAGCTTTTCCATCATTCCCAGCAGGCTTAAACCAACATAGCCATAAATCTGCAAGCTGGAAAGAACGGATTAAAACTTCCTTGTGCCAATACATACTTTTCAATACCAAGGGTATGGGAAAGAGAATACAGCAAAGCAACATCACCTTCCCTTAGTATACCTTTTATTCCCTCCATATGTCTTCTGAGAAAGGCAGGCAGACATTCCCTAAGGGCCTGACAGGAGCTTTGCTGGCACAAGTCTAATGTGTCCTGGGAACCAGCACTTGCCCTGACCACTGGCTAGATTTGGTCCTCACATATGTTGGAGAGTTTGGGGTTATCCTGATCTCTGAAACCTCCAGCCATCCAAGCCTATCAGCAAGTATTTTGCATCTCTGGCTGTGCCAGTAGGTAAGTCATGACCTCAGCAATCATGAGCTCCTTCTCCTAGTCCCCAGATCAGTTTTACTGTGTCAAGAGAATTCCCGTACACCTACTTAACCAGAAATAGCTAAAAGTAGAATGAAAAAAGGAAGATGTTAATAACAGTGACAAGGGCATTAATAGCAGACAGAAATGTAGTCTGAGGTTTGAATCAGCATTCAGTCATCGTATTTAGGAAGCCTAGCATCTCCTTTCTATGCTGGCTTTTGGAATCCACAGGCATGCAAAATTCATGAGCAAAGGCATAATACTTAAAGTGCAAAAGTATGTGTTTCCTGTCTTCTTGAGTGTATCACCTTATCTGCAAAACCACTGCAACAAAATACTGCAACAGTGTCTTCTTTCAATCTCATTTGCTAGAAAAATAATTTGCAAATAATGCAAAATTCAACAATATTACAAAATGAGAGACCTCCAGAAAGTAACCTAAAAGTTTAGCTTTAGTACATAATAAACAAATTTTAATTGCTTGTTGCAAGCTTGCTTTATTTTCAAGCCATTTGACAATGAAAACTTGAACACAAACCTGCTGAATTCCATTTGCTAACACTTACTCAACTGCTTTGTAATTAAATAGTGACTCCAACTGCACATGAAGGGTGTTAGTGCCAAGGTTGTTGGCAAATGCAGTTTCATTGATAACATCCAATTGAATTAGATGAGCCAACTGCCATTTCTAAACGAGTTCAAGTAAACTCAGAAGTTCCCAAAAAAATTCAAGAAAGAGGAGTTCTACAGTAGTGAGGTTTAACAGAAAAACCTAGGGAAGATGTTATAGATATCCCTGTCTTGGAATAACCATAGTGTAATAAATGCTCCAGGTCCCCCACGAACTCTGTCAGCAACCCAGACACTGTGGAGTAACTGGTGATCCACCTAACGCCCTCCCATTTCAGAACACTGATACCTTCTTGCTAAGATAGAAGGGTACCCCCTGTCCAGTGACATCCATGGCCACCTATCATCTACCACCAGTTCCAGTTACACCTCCAGCACCTAGAGGAGATCATGCACTTATTTTACAGCCATTTCTGTGTGGATTAGTATAAGAACTTCCCACTATTGCAGATAGAATTTGTCTGTAATGCAAAATACTCGATCACTACAGGTTTGACGGGCAACAGAAAAGACATAATGAAGAAAACATGAATCTGAAATCTCCCTCAGTTCCATGTATCACATTGCTTCTAAAAAGTAAAAAGTACAGGGAAAATTGAGTCAAAACTTTTTAAAACATATTGGAAATCTAAATCTAAAGTTTGGTTCTGAGTGGGCTACAACCTGAAAATTTCAAAAAGACATTTTTCTGAAAGCAGTACTAATACCCAAGTACAACCCATTTATATTTACACAACCCTATAAACACTCCTTTTGCATTACACCAGTCCCAGATATTTGCAGAAACGCCCATGCAAATAAGATCAATGTAACTGTATTACATGACATGGAGCTGCCACCTCATCTTTTCCATCACACATTCCCTGTACAGAGTTCTAATAAATGTAAGCAACTGATAGTCTTTTCCTTAAATAAAAATCTGTTACTTTCCATAAGTTGATGGCTTGAATCAAGTAGCTTTGAAAAGTACTCAGACTCAGGAGGTTCCACAAACTATCAGTTTTCAGGCTGCTAGTACTAAGTTATCTTCCCCTCCCTCTTTTTATCACAAAATTAATTTCCTAAGGAGAAGTTGTCCAAATATTCAATATATTTGCATCTAGCAGACACAGCAAAACAGCCTTATAATTCATGGATTTATCCTTACTTCTGTCCTACATTTTTATTTATTTGTGATAAGACTAAAATTCTACTACATACTACCTCAAAAGAGAACTGGGCTAAGCTCCACAAGGGTGACCAATAACAGAGTTTTCCTCATATCAACTGCTATAAAATAGCCACTGCAAGAAGCTTCCCTTCTTAATTATCATCCTATTATCTTTCTGGGAAATAGAATACAGTGACACAAACTAACAAGGGTTTTTTAATGAAGATCTTGGTAATTACTTCTCGCAAGTCAATCTGCTCTCATATGCAGCAAAGGTGGTGCAACAATATTAAAGATTCAGAAAAAATCAGTGATGCATACAGATACAATCTGCAAAAACATGTTAGCTCACTCAAAGCAGCTCACAGAGACATTGTTATGGAGCAGTGAAGAGGCAGAGGGATCTCACTTACTTGGTACTATGCCTGTTACATCCTGGAACCTATTTTACTATCACTCATCAAGTATATTAAAATAGTCTCTGAAATGTGATGACACCATGTGGAATAAAACAAGATTGTCAGCAGCAGTTGAATTACTTCCCAGTTTTGTTAACATATGATATGCCTAAAATGCAGTATTAAAAACCTAACCTTCTTGTGCAACTACTGTGCAATACTCCCACATTTTTTATTCACTGCTGCACCTCAGATTACTTGATCTTTTCTTATCATATGGGTTATTTGGGTTTTTATTATTTTTACCAATGCAAGAACCATAGAGCAGTCCAGGTTCGAAGAGACCTCAAAAAATCACTTGGTCCAACCTTTTATGGGAGAGTCTAGAGAGGATTATCTAGCAGCCTGTCCAACTGCATCTTCAAAATCTCCAGTGATGGTGACTCTGCCACATCCCTGGGGAGGTTGTTCCAGTGATTGATTGTTCTGACTGTAAAAAATTTATTTCTTGTACCAAGATTATTGACCTTATTCATTGAAAATACCACTCACCTTATTAGTAGAAAACATTTTTAAAATTTCAGCAGAGTTACAGAGGTAAGTGTAAGAAAGAGAACTAGAAGAGAACACATTCTAAACCACTAGCATTTGTATTTATAATCTTGAGATAGAAACCATATTACTGCATTTGCAAAGCTGCCATCCAAACAAGCTTCAGTTCCTCAGTCAAATCTCTCGCTGCTTCATCACTATAAATAAAATATAATACTCCAAATTCCTACATATAATTCTGTTACCTTCCAAGAGCTTGGTTACTTTATTTTAATTCTATATTTTCTTTGTTATTAAGAGTAGTACCACGATATGCTTTTCTAAGAGAAATTGATGAGAAATTGATTTTCCACCGCGGGGAAATAATGGATCAGTTTGCCCAGAGAGGTTGCAGAGTCTCCATCCTTGGAAGTTTTCAAGATCAGACTGGATAAAGTTCTGAGTAACCTATTCCAATCTCACAGCTGACTCTACTCCAAGCAAGAGCCTGGGATAGAGACATCCTAAGGCCCCTTCCAACCCAAATTATGCTATGATCCTAGAATTTTTACTTACAAAATCTTTACCTCTGCAGGCTCTGTCAAGATCTTTCAGCGCTAATGGCTCTTAATAGCCCACAGAAAAGGAAATGTTAAAATCTCTACAGGCTTTTTTCACCACTGGAGTGAAGAGGTAATGTTAAAACTATAACTGTAACTTATCATTAAAATGAGCTGCAGGCCAGTAAGTGCAGTATGAGCTCTAAGCCCAGGAATAATGTGAGCTTTTTCAGCAAAGCTGAACAAATCAGTTTCATGATGGATAAAGCATTTAATATCTGAATAAACCCACTAATGAAACCTCTGGAGTCAGTAAGAAAAAAAATTAAATTATAAAAGTCATTCGTATAATAAAAACTATAAATGTGCTAATTCCTGTTTCCCTAAGATTTGAAAGGATTTTAGTATTGGTAGGTGACAAAGTATGGAACCTGGGGAAGTAATATGGCATGACATGCAAAGCAGTTGCCCAAAAGTTTTTTGCTATGGCAGGAGCTAGGAAAATTGTCTTGAGCATACAGTATTCTTTCACTTTCTAATTCTGTATCTATCTCTGTTTACATTTTTCTTAATTGTCTTCTGTGTCTAGTCACATTACAGGAAATCTTTCATATCTCTTCACTTTCCTGGTACTCATTTTCATTCTTTCTTCCCATAGGCAAATACAAATCACATTTTGTGAATCCTTCATTAGTAACTTGAAGCTTGCAATAATCAGCACCACATTTCTTCAGAATGAGAGGCAGTTAGCCTGTTTAAACAAAGTTAGGCCTACTTGCATTTAATACTTGTATTACGGCAGCTCCTACACTCTGATTAAAGTAGCCAAGTATAAAATTCCAGTCACAGCCAGCCTAAGATTTCTCAAGTGTAGACAAAACTGCATGCTGATAATCAAAAGGTGAGAACTCAGGAGGAAAATGTTCAACTTTTGGTCACCAACAAATGATTCTTCTGATAGCAAACCAGTGGGTTCTGGCCAATGCGAGCAAAGTAGAGCATGGTAGAGAAAATGGAAGTAGACTCAGAACTAAGTCAGCAGACAACACAGAAAGGGAAAAAGCCAGAGGATGTTTTGGAGAAAAGGGGCTTAAAATGTTTGTTCTGGTTTGCAGTCATTTGGGGCACCAAGGGGTGGCTGGAGATGTTGCAGGTATGGACTTCTCTTTGCTTTCTCTTCCCTTGATCTCAACTGCAATTCATGTCCTCCCAAGACCCACAGCTTTTCTTCTCACAGTTACCTGCTCATCCATAGCTGTACACTTGCTCTCTATACATCCTACTCTGCTGTCACACAAGTCAGGAATAGGAGGAATCGGGTGAGGACCATTGCTGCCACCAAGGCAGAGTATGTAAAGAAGGAGGGGAGATGTCTAAGCAGCTGTGCTAGGAATGTCTGCCTGCACAGTAAGTGCTACCTCTGCACACCCCAGACACATCAGGGGCAGGTGACAGTGCAGTATCTGGGGCTCAGGACTGTATTTCTATGGCAGGAATGGGCATGTTCAGCCTAATGCACACTGTGCCACCAGCACAGGTCTGCGGCCCATTGTCTTAAAAAGAGGCATTAAAAATGCAGCTGTTCATTGGTTTTTGTTCCTTGTTACCCATTCTGCAATATTGCTGAGATAATTCTAGCCACAGTTTTCATTAGGGCGACATGCAGAACTGTAAAGACTGTAAAATCTGCCTCTGAAACTAATTAAAGAACTCACTCTAAAATGAACAATTACTGGCCATTGTGGCTTATTACAGTAATACACAGGCAAAAGGTGCAATATCAGCCTCAGTCCTGAGACTCCTGCTTCTTTGTCATGCTCCACTGCTAATCTTAAGCTTCTTTGTGGCCAACTAGACAGTTATATTGCTTATGATTGTGGTGTAGTTTATCTATTAACAGGTTTAGTTACACCAAACTGTACAGCATCAAAGCTGTTCAGAGTATTTACACTTGCCTGCTGTAGGGTGAAAAGGGAATAGAGTCACTTTAAGATGTACTTTAAAAAGGAATGAAGTGGGCTTGCTGTTCATCACACATATTCCATAATCCACCTCCAACTGCCAGAATGCAGATCAGCATCGCTACAGCTCCTCACTATAAAAAAAAGAACAAAAAACCCAAAAAACCACCAACAAAACAGATAACAAAATTAAGAGAATTCAAGTAATAGGTCAAATTATCATTGGAAGCCAGTTTCACAATTATTATTTTAAAAAAATACAGTGTTACCACATGGTCTAACCTCTTCTTAAGGAACACGGAGAGGAAATGCTGTTTATATCTGAGACTCAGATTAGCTACACTAAGGATCCATTTCACGTTAAAAATGTTACAGGCCTTTAAAAACTTTTATCATCCTCAGGAATTAAACTAGCTCCTGCAGAACACGTTATTTACATCCTTTAAAATCATGCAGCTGAACTGGGGCAACAGTTCCATAAATAATTTGATTCTCCAAGTATTAAATATTTGTCAAGAAAAGCTAACAGACATTTCTGCAACTGAAAGATTTTGAAAACTCTTAGGACCTGTTTTCTACTTCCTGGTCTGCACAGACTGTACAGTTGCACTTATGGTGCACCTGCCTCATAACCACCCTCCTGGCTTGTGAAGAGCTGATGGCTGCTCCCAGCCTTGTAGCAGGTTATTGGAGATTTTGTTATTCCCCTGAAGCTGGAAACTAAAGTCTTTTAGGAATATCTGTCACATTAATTTTTATGGTGATTATCAAATTCCACTACAGAAAAACACCATATCCCTGATTTTATATATCTATGTGTGTGTAAATACTAAGCTGTATACACAAATACTGACTAATCAGCTACTAGTGAAGTAAAAGGCCCTCATAAATTAAATATTTTTTGGATCTAGCTTCAGTAAAATCATTGCCAAGTGTACAGATGCCACACTTTTAGAAACAGATCTTAGCATGTATAAATATATACATTTGCTATTTCATATTTAACATAAATTCTGTATGTGAGGACTTTGTGTGTGCATGTGTAAAAATGTATGCATACATGCATTTCTGCCTGGGTAAGAGCAAAGTTTATGATTGCTTCACTTTTGCCTGAATATGGGATAATGGATTGATGGAGAAATTATAAATAAGTCAGCCTAATGAAGCACCTGTAAAACTCATATCTAGCACTGTAGCTGGATGTACTATTTCAGCCAAATACTTCAGAAGAGTAGTTTAGAAATTTTCATTTTGGTTAAGAAGAAACCGTATTTCTCTTCCTATAAAGCAGATATCCAAGCACAGATGAACACTTATTTTGCAAACTCTGCACTGTGCTCCATTAAGGAATGATATGCATGTGTCACATGAGGGCCAACCCATTGTAGCTGAGAACTAAACAAGAGCTGCAGAGGTACCTTCTAAGTTATTTGCAGTTTGTAGGCTACTTCCATGCATTTGACATTTTCCCACATCACTTAGCTATTCCATTCACTCATCACAAAAGAGTTTTTCTCCAGCCACAAAGGTTTACCCTGAACTGTGGGTGGGTGTGAATTTTGCCATCTGTGCCACAAGTTTCTTTCCTATGTATGGCATGGATAATATGATCCACAGTTTTTTTTCAATGTAACTGATATGTTGGGTCTGAATCAAGAGGATTATTTTGATTCAACACTACCTAAACAGACAATGTTCATTTAGTCAAGCTAACCAGTACAGCAGAGCCAATCTACACATGAAAATTTAAATGCAGCACTAATACTGAAAATTAGAGCTTTTAATTCTATGAACCAAGAGAAACTATACCTTGTGGTGTCATCTGACCACGGATAAGAGTGAAAAAAGTGTTACAATTACTTTGGAAGGAGAGGCTCACTCCATCCCTATGGTTCCACCTTTTTTCCAGTTTTTCTCACTCCAGCCTCTGGAGTGTCCTGGACTAGAGCACAAACAACTGGCCAAGAGGCTATAGAGAAAAAGTAGATTTGAAATTCATTAAGAAAATGTAGTGCAAAGCAGTAAGGTATCATCCCATTAAGCCACACAGCACTTTTCCCTGGCAATTGAAGACAAATACCATGTATATATCTGATATCCCCTGTCTTCCAAAAATGAATAGCACCAGAAAACAAAGAGCAGGAGAACTAGGTATCAAAGGGATATTCATCCACACTGAAAAAGGGAACTCCACAGCTAAAAATAGTTCCTTCAGGTATATTCAGTTCAAAGTGGGTGTCTACTTACCACACACAGAGTTGTACAGATGATTTTATTACTGTTAGTTACTTAAGTCTAAATTCCAGAAAGAAGATAACTAGGCAACTGGCAGGAGTTTCTAATCACTTGACTAGACATCTCCAAAGGTCACATGCCTAAAAAGACAAGGTTATAAAAGAAAAACTGTTCAAACCTGGATTCTTCTGCTTGATAAATATTCATCAATTCATGGCAGTATTTGAAACACTCATATGCTTACTTGCTGCACTGCTCCATTTACCTCAAGAGGCTATTTACAATTAAAAACTGAAGGCAAGGCATGCTCTGTAAAAATGTAACTGACAGCAGGTACCCAGGAGGCTACCAAGCAACCAAGGAAAGGGACTGGTACACTGGTAATGTTGTAATAGTTGGGTATTATAAAAAGGCTGTTGATATCCTTAATATGCTTCATAAAATGTTTTTTTAATATCCTAATTCCCATGCCATACTGTTACATAGCCATAAGCTTCACCCCTAGTGCATGAAGCCCTAGGGAAGGGTCAGACTATCCTTGTTTGCTTCCATTCTTCCTTCCTCTCTTCATTGCATATCCTATGTAACTGATAATTCATATAGATATCCACATAGTGGAATCCTAGAGTTGTCTAAGAGCTGAAAACCCCAGTGAACCACCATGTTTGTCTTTCATTAGACAGAAAAAAGTTGCAGCAGTGCTGAGCACGTCTAGACTGAAGCTATACATACACATACAGATTAGAAATAAGATGTACATCTTCATCACTGAGTTTAATTCAACATGGTGGGAGTAAAGGATGTAAGAGATTTTCTAACTGTTGAATTCAGCATTCTGAGTCAGTTTTCCTATTTATTCCATCCCTGAAGATGGGGATAGTCAGATATCTTTCTTAAGGGATTGCTTTTAGCTCAAACTAGCTTAGAAATTCTTGAATTAAGCTCTTACAGTTGTGCTCTTCTGGATGTTTGGACTTATGTGGGGAAGAAGAACAAACGTTTCCCACAATGTCAAAAGAGATGAGGGTCCATTCTCACCGTAATTTAAGAACCTCTTAAGAATCAAGCCCTCAGGGCAGGTATTCTTCACTTGGTCAATGTTTCAGCATTCTGACAGTATCAAATCCAGCTGCCACAGCTGAGGTATTAACATATGGAGATGAAAGTTAAGCTACAGACACATTGTTAAGTTTTCAGATAATGTCTATCTGCAAAGCTGCGAAGACTTCAAAACCTTCCCAATTCTTGATTCATTGTTTTTAAACCTAGCATAAGGTGAGAAGAATTATGGAATATAAATACAGGAACAGAGATAACCGACACCATCTATTCTTCCCCATAAAGTGTCAACTCACCCCCAGAGATCAATCCAAAAGCATATTGTGCCCCATTGAGGACAGAGGTGAAGTTATGACAGATACCTGCACCCTTGTCTGCCACAAGGCAACTCTTGTTATTTTAATGTTACTGCCAGTGTTTGGGGCAACAACTTCACCAATATAAGAAAAAAAGATAAATACCTGCATTCATTATGTATGAAGTCACAGCAACACAGAGAACCACGAGTTCATTAGGAGTTATTTGCCCATGACACATTTTCATTTTCTTAGTACAGTAATAAAGGAGAGAATAACTGGAGTCTGACATACAGCATTGAAAAACAAATCAAAGCAAAAAAAAAAACAAACACCCAACATCTAAACCCCCACAGTGAAAGAAATGTGAGATTTCTGCTCTTGGCTTTATCCAACATGCTCATTATGAGTAAGGTTTCCTATTTACTCTGGCACTGGGTTTAGAAAGATGTTAACAGACTGGTTCTTGGGAAATGCAGAATTTAACTTGGTGCCATCAACAAAATAATATACAATAAACACCAGCTGCAACTGTGAAGAATCACTATGTTATATACAGTGCATAGTTTAAGTTTTTGCATACAAGCTCAAACAAAAGCCATTAGCCAAATGAGCCTAGGAGCAATGGATCCTATGGACATAAACATTGCACAGAAATGCAAGATTATAGCTCTGTGATGTAACAATAGGGATTTGCTTTATAACCTAAGAAGTAGCACTACTCCATTTGACCTAGGCAGGCTGGCAACTTATTTTAATAATTTACTATGAGCTAAATCCTGTTTTCCTGAACAGAGGGGAAATCAAACAGATGTTTCCTTTGTTCACAGTGTAGAGACTTTTCTAACTAAACAGCTTTTACAGCTTTTTCACAAGGCTGTGTGCCCAAAATTTGTTGTTGTTTTCTCAATCTTTCCTTTTTTAGTGGTATTTCTCACTTTCTCCTTATGCACAATTCCAGCAGTCCAATTCAAGTCCTTCAATTCTGAATTAATAGATCAAAGAGCTGCCCTTTGGCTGTATAGCTAGTTACTAGTTCAACATTTCATGAGATGTTTTTCCAGGTCCCTAATGTTCCAGTCTTCTATTTAGAAGTCCCTTCTACTGCTATTTACTGATTTGATTTATATACATGAAAAACCACTGTTACCACATCAGTATCAATACATTTCTTCTTTCAACAGAATTCAGATTTGCTTTGGCAGCCCAATAAGCTAGTATGTTGCTAAAGGTTTACTCAGGGGAAGAATATTCAAGAATATCTGTGCACTGGTCCTGGAGATCAGGAAGGGGGACCTTACAAATTTCCTTGCACGTCTTGAATGGCTCAGTGATCGTTCAGTGTTCAAATCACAAAAGAGAAGATTGAATTCAGACCTTTAACCTGACAACCTGCTCTAATCAATCCTGCTTTGAGCAGGGGGGTTGGACTGATGACTTCCAGAGAAGCCTGCCAACCCCAGCTGCTCTACAGCACAGCACTGCACAAAACTCTTACCATGAAGTAAGAAGCTGTAACTATTCCATAGTGCACAGGCCTTACTATATTTTTACAGTCTCTAGTTTATCAGCTACATCAGAGTATATTCCTTCCTCTTGGTTTCTCCTCTTATGACGGAAAATAGGGAATCGCACATATTTTAATCAGTCCTAAATGTGCATCTTTTGTTGATATTCAAAATTATTTCTCCAGTTATTTCAGCACACTTTTCTTGCTTGGATTTCTTGATCATTGCTTTGTTGACTTCTTATTTAGAACCCTTAAATTTCCTGCATGTTAACCTGTAAGCCAGCAGATCACTCCGAGCAAATCAAGCACTTGTGAACTACGCACTCGGACTCTCTTTCCTGGCATCTGTAGTCCTTCCCAATTCTTGCACTGCCTCAAGATCTACAATTCTTTCAAACATTCTTCTAAAATACACGAAAATGCAATATCTTGTTTTTACCCTCTATTATTCAACTGTCAAAACAGGAAGTGGGCGAAGTGTGAAACTATCCAAAAAGTACCAATGACAAACAAATCAAATATTCATCCCACTATTACATACTCTTTCAATAATGAGCCAAACAGACAGAATCAAGCAGTCTCATATGGCCTACAGTCTTACAGTCATTTGCCCCTGATGTTGCTTGAATATTCCTTATACTTTCAAAGCCAGTGTATTTAAAAAAAAAAAAAAAAATCATCATAATTTAAGACATACCTTGAACATGAGCAGACATATCTTTTCACAATGACTTAATAAAAATTCTCATCAATAAAAAGACCTGAAAAACCTGCCAGGTTTAGCCTCTTGGGCCATCAATATGAGAGTCTTCAAGAAGGGCAAATAGCAGAGGTAAGTTACAATATATTTTGCAGTTACTACATGTGAACCACCATGAGAATCAACAAAAACATACATATATACAAAAACATTGTATAACTTTGGTCACAAGTACACTGAAAAAGGACCTTCTCATCTTGCCCCAGAAAATGAGAGAAATCAAACAATCTAGCATGAACTATTCCCATTAAAATTAATTAAACTCAGCAGGACAAATTTTCATGGTAGTTTCAGCACTATAATTGCCCTAAAGTCAAATGGAAATGCTTAGCAGAACTTGGCACAGCAAGCAGTTTCATACTGCTCATTCTGAGCACCCTGCCCATGAAATGTTGGATCTCTAACTTCCATCTGGCTACATCTTAAATAAGATTACACAGTTCTTTTACATTTTAGCATTTTATTCTAAGCATTTAATTCATAGCACATCATGAGTCAGCCTGTGTTTTCTTTGTCTTTTTCTGGGGTTTTGTTTTTTTCTTCTATCTTTATGTTCTCTCTCAATGACGTGAAGCAGTTGGGATTGAATCTAACACTGCCCTTCCATGAGAGGCTTTCCACCAATTCCAACCAATTTTGGATCAACCTCTTGCTGTCAAGTTTATGAAACAGGAAGTTATCAAAATTCGGATTAATTAATTAGCAATTCCACTCTGCTTTTGTCAAGGACCTCAGGTTATTTTCAGGTATGTTAGGATACAGAGAAAAATGTAACATTTAAATCAACAAAAGACACACGTATAAATAAAGAACTAAACTGAAGTCACTCTGGCACACTTTACTGTGGTAAACAGCAGCAATACTTTTGCAGAAACCCCAAGTCTTGCACAGGCTCCTGCACGAAGGCAAAGTATGGCTTAGGCACACAGGAAAAGGAATAATGCACAGCATGACCTAAGCACCTACATCAATAGGCACAAAACTGTCCAGGAGTCAGAAAGCAGACCTCGCCACTGAGGCACTGGCACACAAACAAACCAGGACTGTGACAGACTGGGTGTAGTTCTAGGCACATACAATACAAAGATTATTTACAAGGTGAGCAATCAGTCAGGAGCAGTCGTGCAGTATTTTCCCAGCATAGAGGAAAAATAATTACATGCAGTCTTTTAAGCAAGAGACTGATTAAACACAACAGGAAATTAGAAATGTGCCTCCCACAAAAGTCTGACACAGTAAGACCTGCCTTAAGAGACACAACCATCTCTCTGCTTGTCAGTACTATGATGATTCTCCTGTCAATTCCAGAAACAGATAACCAGACTGCCTATCCAGTGATTCATATTCCCAGCATATGGTACCATTCTTTCACTCAGTATTGATCTCATCTTGTAACCTCAGCCATCTTCAACTAGAAGGCATGGCAAGTAATTAATTGACTTAATTTAGCCTATGTAAAGCAGAGGGATTATATGAAAGCAAATTAAAAAGAAGCATTAAAATCAGGAACATACATTTGCTATTTTGTTGTTCACTTTACTGGCTTTGCCATAGGGATATACTCCTTCTTTTGTATTGGGATTTATTTTCTCTGTAAAGTATTTTACAATGTTCACTTGAAAAAGCTCAACAGAAGGACTTTTAAAAAATATGTTAATTGAATGTTGACAGGAATCTCTGTGGACGCCCACAAAAGCAAGATACTCAGAAAATGTCTGTTACGATCTCCAAATTTGTGCAGGAAGACTAATTTTAATCACATATTTCTGGATTTATTTTTATGAATCAATGCCACACCAATCTTCTATGGCCTTTTATTCCAAACTGTTATCTATGGAGCTCTGCCAGAAAGGAACTCACAGCACTGTCAATCTGTTGCATGAGCCTGAGTTAATGCATTCTTAATGTTGTCTTAGTTTTTAGAAAAGGATCATGAAGACAAAAGTTACAGACTCCTCCATGTGGCCTTTTTTTCTTACTTGATCCTACCAGGTATCAAAA
Source organism: Chaetura pelagica (assembly GCF_000747805.2). Classification (NCBI taxonomy): domain Eukaryota; kingdom Metazoa; phylum Chordata; class Aves; order Apodiformes; family Apodidae; genus Chaetura; species Chaetura pelagica. The sequence continues at coordinate 2,712,758 of NW_009953703.1, read as the reverse complement.
AGTTCAGTTTCATTAGACTTCATGTAGGAGGGACTTCATTAGAGGTGTTTAAGAACCAAAACTATCTTATGCCTCTTAATTGTAAAATTAATAGTCCATTCCAGGAGATAGCTGAACTATCTTCAAACAAGCCAGATGGGATCCTGCTAGCAACAGCAGCACAGAACATAACTAAAGCAGATAAATGAGCTGTAGTCCTCCACCTAGATGTACCCAAAATTGGAGTAGGAGTTTAAAGTCCTCTTTACGCACTAGATGGAGAAATTCTTGAGCTAGTTTCCACCTGATCTTCTCAACTACCACATGCACTACCAGCAGAAATGATGCACAATGCAAAATGATGCAGGATAGAATTTCCACCGTGAACAATACTGCACTCCAAATTAGTTTCTTTTCTATGGGATCTATAGAGCAACTATTAAATATGCTTACTTTGCCAGTGTACACTTTTACAATAAAGAAGACATGCAAGTATTGATACTTACCAAACAGTGACAGTTTAATAAAAAGGGTGTGTCTTCCTCTTTGTATACCAGTTAAAATAAACTGTGTCGCTCTACTATCTTATCACTAATACAGGCTCAATCTTATCAGATGTTGTGTAATCTCAACTTCTAATACTGTCACTAGCAGTTTTGCATCGAAAGAGAAGAGCTTCATATTCCAATCTTGTTAAGAGAAGCACAAATACAATACAACTATCCATTTTAAATACATACTCCAGTAAAAATAATGTCATAAGATGCAAAAGAAAGATTTACAAAGCTGTTACAGATTGCAAATACAGTTCACTTGATACGGATGCTGCAAGGGAAAAAATAAAAATCACAAAGCCCTAATAATTACTATCTTTGCTAAAAAGAAAGTGAACATCACAATCACAGGGAGGTTTGTACGCCCACAAAAGCAAGATACTCAGAAAATGTCTGTTACGATCTCCAAATTTGTGCAGGAAGACTAATTTTAATCACATATTTCTGGATTTATTTTTATGAATCAATGCCACACCAATCTTCTGTGGCCTTTTATTCCAAACTGTTATCTATGGAGCTCTGCCAGAAAGGAACTCACAGCACTGTCAATCTGTTGCATGAGCCTGAGTTAATGCATTCTTAATGTTGTCTTAGTTTTTAGAAAAGGATCATGAAGACAAAAGTTACAGACTCCTCCATGTGGCCTTTTTTTCTTACTTGATCCTACCAGGTATCAAAAAGTTCAGTTTCATTAGACTTCATGTAGGAGGGACTTCATTAGAGGTGTTTAAGAACCAAAACTATCTTATGCCTCTTAATTGTAAAATTAATAGTCCATTCCAGGAGATAGCTGAACTATCTTCAAACAAGCCAGATGGGATCCTGCTAGCAACAGCAGCACAGAACATAACTAAAGCAGATAAATGAGCTGTAGTCCTCCACCTAGATGTACCCAAAATTGGAGTAGAAGTTTAAAGTCCTCTGTACGCACTAGTTGGAGAAATTCTTGAGCCAGTTTCCACCTGATCTTCTCAACTACCACATGCACTACCAGCAGAAATGATGCACAATGCAAAATGATGCAGGATAGAATTTCCACCGTGAACAATACTGCACTCCAAATTAGTTTCTTTTCTATGGGATCTATAGAGCAACTATTAAATATGCTTACTTTGCCAGTGTACACTTTTACAATAAAGAAGACATGCAAGTATTGATACTTACCGAAACAGTGACAGTTTAATAAAAAGGGTGTGTCTTCCTCTTTGTATACCAGTTAAAATAAACTGTGTCTTATCACTAATACAGGCTCAATTCTCTTTGTATACCAGTTAAAATAAACTGTGTCGCTCTACTATCTTATCACTAATACAGGCTCAATCTTATCAGATGTTGTGTAATCTCAACTTCTAATACTGTCACTAGCAGTTTTGCATCGAAAGAGAAGAGCTTCATATTCCAATCTTGTTAAGAGAAGCACAAATACAATACAACTATCCATTTTAAATACATACTCCAGTAAAAATAATGTTATAAGATGCAAAAGAAAGATTTACAAAGCTGTTACAGATTGCAAATACAGTTCACTTGATACGGATGCTGCAAGGGAAAAAATAAAAATCACAAAGCCCTAATAATTACTATCTTTGCTAAAAAGAAAGTGAACATCACAATCACAGGGAGGTTTGTCTAAGGAAGGGCTGCATGTTTGGTCCCAAACAGTAAGTTGGCAGATGGAAAGACTACTTGCTGACACAACAAAATGTTTTTTTTGTCAAAGCTCTGGAATCTGTAGCAAAAGCTCTGCAGGCCTCTACCAAGGTCAGAAGTAATTACGTGTACTTACATGTACTCCCTGTGTGCAGAATGCACAGCAGCTGCGTTGCTGTAACGCCACAGAACTATCGCTGATGACAAAACATCCAGCGTAGCATCAAACTGAAAGAGATGCAGAGTAAGTTGTTTTGTGGGCCATTAAATGAGCCCTGAGCTAACAGTGATACATCTACGATCCTGCTGCACAGGCACAAAGCAGCTGCAAATACATCATCTTAATGAAAGCAGGATTTACATCTGTTAAATTGATCCTCACATTTTTGCCATGTATTATTGCACAATGATACACTTCAGAGCTCAGGAAGTCAATCAAGGGAGGAAAAACTCTCTATTTGTAATCTATCACCTGTGGAGAAGTTAAAAAAAAAAATAATCCACCACAATCTGCCACTGTGATCCCACAAGAGTTAAAGTATTAATATGATTCTTATCCAAATACTCTAATTTTTTTTTAAGTCTTTTAAAATCTGTCAAGCATTCCTTTTTCCTGCAAAGTCACTAATTTTCTGCAATAGAAAGTTTTGTTTCAAACCAAGCAAATACTTTTTTTTCAAAATCCCATTGTATCAAGATTACATCTTCTTCCGCATCACCAGCAAAACTGCTGTGTTTGTATTTCCAGTTAATGAAGACATGATGTCAGGTAACACCAATATCCAGGCTTGTCCCACTGGAAGAACTTTCAATCTAAAGATAAACCTCTTACAGGGTCAATCTAACCTCCAAATTTGAAAGCAAAAGATAAATTGTTTGAAATCAGTCGTTTTGCTTGTTGTTAGGAACAGACTTCAACAGGAAAAGGCTCATGCAAAGTTCAGAAGTAAACTTCAGAATTTGGTTCAAGTTCAACAACAGAACTGATCAAGCTAAGATTTTCTGCAAGGAAACTTTATCTGGTGGATAGTATCAATTATTGATGATGTGTAAGTATTGATATTAACTCACATACAAGACCTAGTAATCAGAAACTGAAAAAGTATAATGAAAGTATCTTTGCTATCCTCTCTGAGGTATGACATTCTGAGGTATCAACAGTATATTTTCTAATCCATCATTAACTTTGCACACCTTCCCATGGACTTAAAAGAAGAAAAAATTCAGTATTCCATGTTCAGAAAAAGACCATGAAAAAAAAAGAAAAAAAGAGAATATTTAAGTTGTGACTCTACTTACAGCAAATCCAAATGATGATGCACTGTATCTCATTACGGAGACAGCTAAAGGAAAGAAAATATTACTTAGAATCACTTTACATGTTTTTTTGTATCCTTTACTCTTCTCATCAGAAAGCTACAACACTAGTTTCAACAGATGTGCTTAGTTTCACCCAGTTCCCACTAGAACAACCTGACCAGCAGTTTAAAAACTCTACAAGAAAGGTCCTATGCTGCAGGACATGGTTAACTCACTCAATAAATGCTTTTATTTCTTACAAAATGGTAATGGGGCAGACCTTAGCACAGCATTCAGCACAGTTTGTTCATGTACATGCTGCTAATCAGATGCAGTTTTGAGTAAAAATACGCCGAAACCACCATTTCAAACTCTAAGAAAACTTGACATGTCTGAAAGTGCTCATTGCTCCAGTGAGGTACAGAGTCCACTTGAACTGGCTGAAAGAAAACTATGCAGGCTTTGACTGCCATCTTTTTGACAAAAAGCCTAAGGATAATTCACATAGAAATGCTTCAAATTCCATCAGATTGTGATTTCCAACAGGAACAGCATTAGTGGGAAAACTTTTGACCAGCTCTGATTTTGACTGCATACTGCTTCTAAAAAAGTAAATGAGACTTTAAAAATGGGCTGACATCTAGAAAAAAATTATCATTTTTCCAATTTTTATCCATGCATCCTAATTAGGCCCAAATTCTAGATGGTACTGTGCAAGGAAAAAATACCTTTCACTAGCCCAAAGGAATAACACAAGAATCAGGCAGCAACTGCAGAGGCCATCACCTGGAGATGGGACTTGATCACACACTGCAGCTCTCCCAGGCAAACAGCAACACTGCAGCTGTGTGAAGCTGTCCAGCACTGAGCAGCTCTGCCTTTCCCTGCTGTGTTTTGCAGACTCTGGAAAACCAGATTAATTGAACTTGCGCTCCATGAATAAAACACACTGCACTCTAGCTCCAGTATTAAGAGGGCTTGGAATAAAGCCTAGAAGGATTCATTTCACTATTCTTTTTTGACACATAACTTACTAAGAGAAAAAATACTGATTTTTTTTAAAAATTAAAATACTTGAACAAAAAAAAAAAAGCCAAAACAGACTCATCAAATGTCAATCTTAGGCTGACAAACACTATATCTAACTTTCTGTATTTCTGTATTCATTAGAACAGCTTGGCAGAAG